>NC_133576.1:9727525-10071184 GCF_964106895.1 Numenius arquata | reverse complement strand
GGTTCGATTTATGGCTCCCAAAAATCCTACGAGATTTTCTGATTTGCATAAAAATAATTAATGAGCCTGGAGTGACTGGAATTGTTTATCCTGCACACCCACTCCCATTCCCTGGCTCTCTCACCCTCGTCTGTCTGTGTCTATCCCCTGTCTGCCTCTCTCTCTTTCTCTCTCCATCCTCTACGTGCTGTTTGCAAAGCTTTGCTAAATCCTGACTCATCGCAGCTCTGGGTCACATGCTGTTGTCCCGGCCCTATCAGGGGCGTCTCCATCCTGCTGCTGCCGCCGCCGTTGGCTTAGAGGACACATCATCTCCCCTTGAGGTCCTGCATCCCTCCTCAGCTTCGTCCTCTCTCCTTTCTACCAGCACTTTCTCAATCTCTCGTTCACCCCTGCCCTAGGAAGGTAAGTGTCTCCCCACGGCCAGCACCCCTCTCACCGCATGCATGTTTCTGCTCCCCATCCTGTGCCCTCCAAACCTCACACGCACTTTGGGGTCCCTGCGGAGAAGGACCACGGTGAGCGGCACTAAAAACTAAACTCCCCTCACTTCCCCCCGCCCTGCTCCTCCCACCTTGTTCTCCTCACCGCCACCACCCCCCCACCACCACCCCCCTTCTCACTTTTCTTTCGTGTTTTAATTTCAGGTACTCCCTCCTTCCCTACCCCCCCCGGCAAACATCATGTCAGATGTGAATCTAGGGACTTGCAGGAGGGGGGCAACCCACAAGGATAGGGGTGCTCCCAAGGGCATTGCCGGGAGGTGCTGCGGGATGGAGCTTTACCTGGGGGAGGGCGGGGGGGGGGGGGAGAGGTGGGGAGAAGGCGAAGCTCAGTTTGGGGACTGCTGAGGGGAAAGGACCCAGCCTCACAGCAGACCAGTCTCCCCCCTCTTCCCCCACCCACCCAAGTCTCCCGAGGTGTTGACATAAACACAGGCGCTCAGCCGGGTCCCAGGGAGAGGGAGGGAGGAGAAGGGGGTGTTCTCTTTTCCGCACAGCCCCACACCACACAGGGGAGGGAGGAGGGCAGCGGGGAGAGGAGGTGACAGTCAAGCGAGCAATAGCTGCATCAGCCACGACACTGCAGCAGTGCGGGCTTCCTGGGAGCAGTGCCCAGCCCGAGGGAATGGCAGCAGCACCGGGGACCGATGGCGGTGGTGGTGGCTGGGGTGGGGGGTGTAAAAGGTCTTCGCCATGCTGGCCTGCCCGGCGGGGAGGGGGAATCGCTGCTGCAGCGCGAACTCCAGCCCAGACGATGCCCTGGCGACACGCAGTGCCACGAAGCAGTGCCCACGGGAAGGCACTGCAGCAGTGCCAGCCTCCCCAGGTGCCCTGCCCAGCCTCCACTCCGGCTCCCCTCTCCTCCTCACTGTGGTCTACGGGCTCCCGGCTATGGCTCCGTCCCAATCCTTTATCCTGGCTTATCCGCCTCTGACCTCCTTTCAGGACAGTGCAGCTGATGCCAGGGATTTCAGGGTGGTTCTCTGCGCTGCTCGAAGGAGGGCAAACACTGTTCAGAGGGGACACGGGGCAGCAACACAAGTGGAGAAAGGGGTGTGAAGGAATGGAGAGGAGAAGACGGCAAGTGAATGATGGGGTGGGGCAGGCAAGGCTGGATTTGGGCTTGTCATTCGGCTTCCAACAGGGGCAGGTGGATGTGGGCAGAGGGATGTGACCACAGGCAACGTGACCACATTAAGCAGAGAGGCACCGCAGCTGGCACGGGGTCTTGCTGCCAAAGATCACTTTAAGGGTGTCCTGTGGAGGCTGTTGGGGCATGGCCAGGGCACTGCTGCAAAGGAAGATCGCAGCCGCGCGGGCACGGCTCTGGAGGAAGTTCCCGCGGCGTGTGCCAGATGGCGTGAGGAGCCCTGCCAAAGCGGCTGATGGGGGATCCCAGCCCAGATGGACATGGTGGAGGGCCCTGCACAGGCTCCAGAGAGCCCTGCTGTCGCGGACTGAAACTCCCCAGTACGGGAAGCTCTCGCCGAAAACTTCAGAGCGGCGCGATCTCCTCACGCTTCTGCGATTTCCACCCACCCGAGGCAACGGGGTCCAGACCCTGGCTTCCCCCAGGCTGCTTCTTAGCTCCCCTCAGTGCTGTGATGTGCTATTTGCAGCACCCCCCCCGCTTCACACCCCCCCAGACCCCCTGTGGCGGGCCATACCCCTGCCAGGTGTTACCACAACCTGGTTCTGGCTGGGGACCCGTGGTTACCCCGGCCTCGGCCTCTGCACCGAGTTCTGCGTGGGGTTGAGGGAATGCATCGTCTGTGGCAGCCGGGGGAGGAAAAGCTGCCGGTGGCGTGGGGTGACACACACCTCCCTCCCTGACGCTCCCTCTCCGGGGGGGGATGCAGCTCCCCGGCATCGCACGGCCCCACGGCCAGGGGAATAAGAAAAGGTGGGATGGGGGGAAAACAGGTTGTTTTGGACCTCCTAGGGAGCCCCAAACTTCAGCTCTTTCCAGCAGCCACCCTCACCCAACAGCCCGTTGTCCACTTCAGGTTTAACCAAAACGCCGGGTTTCGTCACCCAACAGAGACTCCTCCTGGTCTCATCCACTTCTCCATCTCAGGGGAAGGTCCAGGTCCCCCCTCCCTTCAGAGCACTCTCTCCCACGTCGGAGGCACCACGGCCTTCAGTAAGATGGCTCCCCGGGGCTGCCAGCCTCCGCCACGCTCCTGTCGCTTCAGCACAGCCTGACCTGGTGGGGAGACGGGGGAGAGAGGAAGGCTGAGCTGGGGGGACATGGAGGCTGGGGGTCTGCAAGAGCCAGGCTGGGGCAGCTCCCCCCACCGCAGGCTGGTGAGGGGCTGAGGGTCCCCGTGGGGCAGCCGCCCCCCCGGCTCTGCCCCAGGCAGCCGCCGCGCCGGGCTGGCTCCCTGCCCGCCATGCAGGGACACGGCGGCCACTCGCTGCCTGGCCCTGGCAGGGACCGTCCTCGCCTCCCGGCAAGGGGAAGGAGGACGCCGGGAGCCTGTGCCTTGTCCTTGGCACCAGGGCTGGGGGCACCTGCCGGCTGCGCCAGCTGATCCCCCCCTCTCTGCTGCCCGTGGGTGCTGTGGCACCCTCCCCGTCTCTGCCACCCAGGCTCACATCAGGAGACCCCAAAAAGGGCAGCGCAGGGAGAGAGCGCGGGAGAGCTCCCACTTTGTCACCGGCAGCAGCAAAGGCAGAGGGTAAATTCAACTGGATAACCAGTTCCTGGACAAAACGTGGGTAGATTCTCACCGTCTGGGTTTTAATAGGAACTTCTAAATTTTCTTGAGCCAATAGTTTTAGCTCCAGCTCCCAAGGCTGCTTTTCCTCGAGCTCCCTTCTCTCTGTCGGTGTCTTGTCTAGGTATTAGAAGGGTGAGCAGCATAACCTGGGGCCTCTCAGAACTGAACATCTCCTCTCCTCTCCTCTCCTCTCCTCTCCTCTCCTCTCCTCTCCTCTCCTCTCCTCTCCTCTCCTCTCCTCTCCTCTCCTCTCCTCTCCTCTCCTCTCCTCTCCTCTCCTCTCCTCTCCTCTCCTCTCCTCTCCTCTCCTCTCCTCTCCTCTCCTCTCCTCTCCCCTTCACAGACTCACCATGGCAGTCGAAAGGATCCATGCCCGCGAGATCCTGGACTCCCGTGGGAACCCCACCGTTGAGGTGGACCTGTACACACACAAAGGTACGTGGGTGAGAAGAGGTGGAGGGGGAGTCCTGCCCACCCCGGTGGAGCTGGCGCTGCACAGCAGCCTGGCACCCTCTGCCGAGAGCGCGGAGGGTCTTCTCAGGTGAACCACCAGCAGAGAGCAAGCCAGGGGACCAGGCAGAGACCAAAACTCTGCTTGTGTCTGAGCCACAAGCTCAGCAACTCCGCACACGTGCTGGGCAAATCATGAGGAGACAGCTGGCTGCCGTATATGTGACTTGAGCCACGTGCCTGCTGGTAGCAGGGACAGAAAGATTCGTTAACACAAATATATTTACCTTCTTGTTGCATCCCCGTGATGCCCTGCTGCAGCTATGCTTCTAGTCCTGGGACACGGTACAAGTTTGGAAACACATCCATGGCCATGCTCATGAGGCAAGGGAAGGTTTGTCCCCGAGATCTCTGTGCAGGCATCTACATGCACATCTGTCTCAACTGGAAGAGCTGCATCTGCACTGGGCCCGAAGCAAGGTGGGCTGAGGGGTGAGGAGCAGTGAGGCGCCAGAGCAGGCGTCCGACCAGTCTCTTCCTTCTTCACGGAGGCAGAAACCCAGCCCCAGTCGGAGGGGGAGAAAGCCACTGGCAGCTGTGGGTGAGGCTGTCCCTGGAACCAGGAGGAGGGCTGAGGAGCCAGACTTCCACCCGTCACCCATAGTTCTGGGATCAGTGTGGACCTCTGGGTACTTGAGATGCAGGTTTCTCAGTCTGGAAGCTCTGGGTACATTTATTTCTGCCACGCTGGTGCTCCACTTCCAAGAGGTGCTCCACCTCTGAGAAGACCAGCCATGAGCAGCCAGCCAGTGGGACCATCCGTTTGCACAAGTGGTTGCCACATCCTTTCCCAGGAAAGCAGGAGAGAAGCAGGTGCATGAGGATTTGCCCTCCTTTTCACCCTCTACTCATCTCACACCCGTGTTTTGCTGTTCCCCAGGCATGTTTCGAGCAGCGGTCCCCAGCGGCGCGTCCACTGGTATCTACGAAGCGCTGGAGCTGCGAGACAACGACAAGTCACGTTTCCTTGGAAAAGGTGGGGAGATGCCTGCTCTGCACCCCGTCCCTGGGGGCTGCCTGTGCGTGGGGCTCTCCCGGAGGGTACCGCTCATCCACTGGCGTGACGTGGATGTGTCCCACTGCCCTTAGGGAGACCACGGAGGCACAGACGTAGCATAAAGTGAAAGATCAGGCCTCCATCTTCCCTCGCTGTCTCCCTCTCTCAATCTCTCTATTGGTCCTCTCTCTCCCTCTTTCCACTCTCCTCTTTGCCTCACCCTCTCTCTCTCTCTCTCTCTCTCTTTCTCTGTCTTTTCCCTCCTTTAGGGGTCCTGCAGGCCGTGGATCATATCAACAGCACTGTCGCCCCAGCTCTCGTGGGCTCTGTAAGGATTTCTCTTTGTTCTCCCTTGTCCAACGCTTACTCTGGTCCGTCTCTGTCCCCTGATCTCTGTTTCTGCCTCTCTTCATCTCACTGGGTTAACAGACGTAGTGATGCTCTCTGTGAACCTGGGCACACCCCTCCTGCCCTCCATGCCTGTACGTGTCCACAGTGATCTTTTCTCTGGGCGGAAAGGATTTAACGCTACCCGGTCCACCGCAGCACCCGTACCACCTAACTAGTCCCCTCGATGCTCCCTGTAGAGCGCCCTCGCTCTTTCAGATGTGCTCCTCCTCAAGCACTGAGCCTCATCCACATGCCTGTGGCCTCACATCCGTTCGTCCCACCCAGCACTCATGGTGTGATGAGCAATGACCATACCGTGCAAGGTCTGGCAGCTCCCCCAGCACAACCTTGCGGAGCGATGGTGTCACATCTGCAACCCGTTTACACCTGAAGACCTGGAGCTTGCTCTGAGGAGAGCTGAGCTGAAGCCACATGTGCAGCTCATGGCGGGGGTCTGGCTGAGAGCCCGGCTCTCTCCACCCCTGAAAAACACCTGGCCTGGTGAAGGGCTGCCTGTGTTGCACCTAATCCTGTTCTCCACCTCGCTCCCAAGGATGGCTCTATCCAGTCTACATTCGCTTGCTTGGGGTTGAGCATGTACTGTTGTTCTGCCTAGCTTCTGTGTGGCCACAGCACCACAAAGCTCCTTGGAAGCTGCCAAAAGGCTGGGTAAATCCCCCAGGGAGTCCTGCATCCCCAGCAACGTGTGGCCTTGCCTGGGCTGCAGATGATCCCCCTCTCCAGCACGGGTACATCTACGCTGCACCGCAGCAACCGTCATCGCGGTTACCTAACCCGACTAAGGCACTAATTTCCAGAGCTTTGTGTGTATATGTTCCCCCCACGAGCTAAAAAGGCCCCTGTACACCCAGCTTCTCCATCAGCGCCTCCTTTCTCACACGCTAGAGCCAACAGCTCTTCTCAGCCTCCCCTCCTCAGGAGCTGTTTCTTTCTTGCAGGGCCTCTCTGTTGTGGATCAAGAGAAGATAGACAATCTGATGCTTGAGATGGACGGCACAGAGAACAAATGTAATTCATTCTTTTTTTTTTTTTTTTTTTTTTTTTTTTTGGCCTGGGAAGTAAAGAACGTGGGAGGCTGCAGGGCTGGAGCGGGGGGCACTCTCAGAGCTGTGGTGAGCCCAAGGCTGGGCTTGCAAGGGTACCTGCTGGACAGGAGGTTACTGCCTGAGAAGGTTAACTCCTCGGTTTTGCCCACAGCCAAGTTTGGTGCCAATGCCATCCTGGGAGTTTCGCTGGCCGTGTGCAAGGCGGGAGCTGCAGAGAAGGACGTCCCCCTGTACCGGCACATTGCTGACCTGGCTGGCAACTCCGATCTCATCCTTCCTGTGCCAGTAAGACTCCTCCATCCTTGACATCCACCTTCAGAAACTCCAAAAGAAACTTCAAAGGGTGTGTTGGGAGGTAGAGAAGGAAGGGATATAGGACCAAAACATCAGCTGAGTGCACTGCACTCATCAAAGAAGCAAACCAAGGCCTGAGATTTGTCACGTTTCAATGCAGAAAAGAGGGGTCTGAGGAGGATACGGCAGAGGTTCTGGTGGGGGCTGACTGAGGATCTCACTCTTAGCACAAGAATCAGAAGGCATCATGTAAACCCTCTGGGGCACAGTTCAAAGCAAGGGCATATAGGTCTTCACACCAGGGGTAGCTGCCCTGTGAAACTCCTTCAAAAAATGTGTTGTGGATGCTAAATTTTATTCTGAGTCAAGGAGAAAGGTCCTAACGTAGCATTGCTAATAAACCTACACAGACAAACGCATAGAGCTTGGGAGTTCTCTGAGAGGGAATCGGGTGGGAAAGTCTTCTTCAACCATTTGCATTGAGCCACTATTGGAAGGAAGACCCTGGAGTTACGTGGCTTTGGTCAGACATGTTTTAGCTGATGTGTTAGGTTACCTTGTGGGATGTGGCATGAATGGGCATGGTGACTCATCTGAGAACCTCCTCTAGGTGGTGCCAAGACCGGTTCCTTCAGCTCTGATTCTCTTGTGGACTCTTCCAGGCTTTCAATGTGATCAATGGAGGTTCCCACGCAGGCAACAAACTGGCCATGCAGGAGTTCATGATCCTGCCTGTGGGAGCTGAAAGCTTCCGCGATGCCATGCGCATCGGGGCTGAAGTCTATCACAACCTCAAGAGCGTCATCAAGGAGAAGTATGGCAAAGATGCTACCAATGTGGGTGATGAGGGAGGCTTTGCCCCCAACATCCTGGAAAACAGTGAAGGTAAGAGCCCTGCAGAGATGGGGTACCCATGCCTGCAATGCTGTGGCTTCCTACATTTAGCTCACAGCTTTCTCCAAAGATTGGTTCAAAATATGATGCCTCAGTGTCATTGACCTCCTGTGTTAGGGAATGGTTTCTAAGCTCCTTCTCCTTGGGGTGGTCTTGATCTCTCACAGCCTCTCCATACAAACCTTTCACCTTTTCCAAGGCTTTCCCCCAACTTTTCACTGAGCTGTGGATTGCATTTTAATTCCTCCTTGTCCTTTTGGACTACGGCCTCCACAGATCCACAGATCCTTGGCAAGTTTCTCTCGCACTCTGCACTGCCTTCTACCTATCCATCCTGCCATCAGACTCTCAGGTTCTCAGGACCCTCCCAGGGGAAGTTCCCACTAAAAGTCAGAGCTCTCTGCATGGGCTGACTCTCATGACTGTAACTTTCCTCCTCCCAGCCCTGGAGCTCCTCAAGGAAGCTATTGACAAGGCGGGATACACAGACAAGATTGTCATCGGTATGGATGTGGCAGCCTCCGAGTTCTACCGTGATGGCAAATATGACCTGGACTTCAAGTCCCCAGATGACCCAAGCCGCTACATTTCTGCGGATGAGCTGGGCGACCTCTACCAAAGCTTTGTACGTGATTATCCAGGTGAGCCGCTTTGCTTGGCAGTAGGGAATCAGCACTGGTGTTGCGTACTTAACAGGTACATCCTCTCTGCGTTTTTGGGGTGCGAAAGGAGGCAGCTTTCACTCACGTCTCTTCTGTTGTCCCTTCAGTGGTCTCCATCGAGGATCCCTTTGACCAAGATGACTGGGAGGCCTGGTCCAAGTTCACGGCCAATGTGGGGATTCAGATAGTGGGAGACGATCTGACAGTGACAAACCCCAAGCGCATTGAGCGAGCTGTTGAAGAGAAGGCGTGCAACTGCCTCCTGCTCAAAGTCAACCAGATTGGATCTGTCACGGAGGCTATCCAAGCGTAAGTACAGCCCACTGCCCTTGCTGTCATGTGAAAGGGTTGGTAATGAACAACAGCAGGGTGTCACGCCATCCACTGGATGAATAGACTTTTGTCTCTACCAGAGCGTAGGAGGCTGAGAGCAGGAGAAGAGGGTGCCCGGATCTCACCCTGTGCAGGTGGTGGTTATAGGAGTGGGAGCTAATGGCTGCATTTCTCGCTCCTTGCAGCTGCAAGCTGGCCCAGGAGAACGGCTGGGGTGTGATGGTGAGCCACCGATCTGGGGAGACCGAAGACACCTTCATTGCTGATCTGGTTGTAGGACTGTGCACCGGGCAGGTAGGTGAGACCCAGGCCATGCACAGGCCTGGAGGAAAGCAAAGGGGTGTGAAGACAGAATGCCCTGTCCCATCATGGGAAACTGGTACAAGTCATAGCAGTGTCTTACAGTGTTTGTTTTGGGGAATGCTTTACAGATAAAGACGGGTGCTCCCTGCAGGTCTGAACGCCTGGCTAAATACAACCAGCTCATGAGGTAAGGGGCTCCAGGGATGGGAATGCAGAAGAGAGAACGGGGAATTGACTAACTGGGATGGGAGAAGCTGGAAGCCCAAGGGTGGATGGGGCTTGTGGGGGAAACATTATGAAGGCAAGGTGCAGAGATGACAGTAGGATCCCAGAGAGATCTCTGGAGCAGACTTCCTCCCTCCTCCGTGGCAGCAGCTGGGAGGAGCTGAGCTCCTCTGGCCCATGTCAGCTCCCTGGCCGATGCACTGCCTCTTCCGTGCCCTGGTGCCTCTGATGCTCCCTCACAGCAGGGGCCTGACGTGTACTGTCTCTCTCCTGCAGGATTGAGGAAGAGCTTGGCGATGAAGCGCGCTTTGCCGGACACAACTTCCGCAACCCAAGTGTTCTTTGAACATCGCTCCCAGAGCACAGCCACCCTGCTGCTCTTTCCCACCTCACAGACTCTGAAGCCCCCTTCCCTCCACTGCTCCCTTTTTGGCTCTTTCTCCCCCCTCCGCCACCCGGTTCCCTCTCACCTCAAACCCCCCCTGAGTTCAGGTGTCCCTGGCTAGTTGTACCCAGGTGAAGGACGAGAGAGAGACCTACACCCTGTCCCTCGCTTTGGGGTCATAAGCATTTCTGGATCTAGGCATTGTGTGTCTTTTGGTTTGGTTTGTTCTTCTGTGTGCAGGGCCATGTCTGAGCCACTCTGTTCGCTCTGTGTCAGACCAGGGGAGTATGCTGCCCGGTGTGTTTCCCTTGTCCGCCGAAGCATGTGCGGTGAACATACGTGCGTCGGCTGGTGTGTTCGGACAAGTGTCGCACCTGTAGCTGTGTTTGGATGAGTGTCGCCAGTGGCTCGCCCTCGTTGTGCATGTGTGTAGGTGTACGTGTACCGGCCTACGGCGTCCTTGTTCCCCAGGCGTGTGATTGCACCGAGCCGTGGTGGGGACCCGAGTGTCCCCTCCTTCCACCCCCGAGTGCTGTGCTGTGTTGGGCTGTGCTTGCCAGCAGCTTAGCGTTGACGTGCACTGCTGTCCCTCACTGGGTGTGCGTGAGTGTGTGTGTGCGTGCTGTCTGTCTCTGGGTCAGCACATAGTACTGTGGGGCGATATATTAAAACACATCCGTACACAAACCCACGCTCTCATTTGCTTCTCGTGACCTTTTTCTCTCTGTTTCCTTCCCTCTTGCACTCCTTCACCCTCTCCTCTGCCCATAATGTCTGCTTCACCTTCTGGACAGCCCACGCTCAGCTGAGCAACAGACAAACTACAGATCCCTAAACTCGATTAAAATGTATTTCACACCTGAGTTGCCTGGCTTGGCCTAATGTTTCTCTCTATACACCAGTGTTTGGGAAATGGGGACATTTCGCCATCAAAGCAGGAGAGGCTCGTGCAGAAAGGTAACCAACACAATCAGAGGGGGCTGGAAAGAGAAAGAAAAGGCCCAAGTCACCCCCACCTCCTTCCACAGCCCTGTCCCACAGCCAGACCGCTCTGTCGGCCACCCAGCTGGGGAATGCCAAAGGGGAAGGCAGGTGGGAGGGTGGGAATTGCCCCTGTCCTCTCCACCAAACCCCGCTGCGTGGAGATCTGCTCTGCAGGGATTTTTAACCGTGCCCTCTGCTGATGTAAAGACCTCAAGGGTGGGCCACATGTGGTCCAGCTGCCCACTGGACTCAAGTGACGGTGAACTGGAACTGCAAGTCTTTGGGAGAGAAAAAGCTGATCCTCCTCCCCCCGGAAGGGGCTTGCAGAGCAGCGGATGCAGGGGTAGGTGGGATGTCAGTCTCCCTCAGCTCCATCTCGTTTGTTTCACAGGGGCAACACAGCAGCAGGTGGGGAAGGCAGTCTGTGCTTCAGCCGGTGCCCCAGCAGGCTGGGTGCCAGCAAACCCCAGCGCCTGCTCAACCAGCCTTATTCTGGACAGACTCCAACGAAGGCGGGAGGCTGGGGGGGGTGCTACTGTGAGAAATCCAACCCAAGCTATGACGGAGAATAAACGATAAAACCACCTTGCCCACCGTTATCGGTTCACGTCAGAAGCCCTTCCATGTACTTGGGCGCAGTCAGGTCCTGCAAACCTCCTGCCCCACGTCACTACAGAAAGTTTCCAGACCGAGGCCACACCAGGATGAGTGAGGACAACGGTAAAGACTGAGGACGCTCAGCAAGTCCCAAGTCCCCTTGGCTATGGCCTGATGCAGCCTTTAAAATGGAAAGACAACACATTAAAACATTGGCATTTCACTGCTGATTCTTTACCAAATAGCACAGAAAAAGGGAGTAAGTCCAAGAAGAGAAAACAAAGGCCCAGAAGAGAAAAGAGGGTGGGAGGGAGAATGCGAGGCTAGAGACGGGATTGGTTTCTAGGGGATCGCTAGTGAATACAGAACAAATCTCGGTGGTAATGAATAGCTTGTGTCCTTGCTGCGGGCCACTTCTCGCCCATGCTCTCTGTGAAGTCTCCCTGCAGCCTCTTGGGCCAGCAGCGCAGCAAAACTCCCCCCCAAACTCAACAGCCCCCCCAAACTCAATAGCCCTACCTAAAGACCAGCCCCACACCTCATGCCCACGGGGGAGCAACCCCACGCAAACCCCGGAGTTGCTGGGAGGCACATGGAGACCGCCGCCGGCCACCATGCCGAGGATCGGCGACAAAGGAGGATGCTCCAGCAGCCGGGCGGAGGGGGGCTGGCTGCCGGACGCCCACCCCTGGGGGAGGCAGCGGGGGACCGGCGCCGCCAGCTCGGGGCTGGCAGCCCGGGCAAGGGGACGGGGACGGGGACGGGGGTGGGGGGCTGCGGGCCAGCGGGTCCCCCGGGCAGGGAGGCAGAGCCGCGGCTGCCTTCTGGGAGCTGTAGGGCGGGAGCCGATCAGGGAATGCTCCATTTTCCCCTACCGGAGCCCCCGCTCCCCTCCGGCAGCACCGGGGACGGGTGGTGCGGGTTGTCCCCTACAGCGGTCCCCCGCGGTCACACCGCCCGCGAAAGCACGACACAGTTGGGTTGGTTTGGGGTTGTTTTTTGGTTTTTTTGGTTAGTTGGTTTTTGTTGTTTTTGTTTTGGGTTTGGTTTTTTTTGTGAAGGGAAGTGCGTTTTGTGCGTGAGGCACAGGGAGCCTGCTGGTTTTTCCAGTTGCACACCTAACTGCTGCTTTCCTTTGTTTTAGATGCTGGGAATTTTGCAAACGGTATGGCTACTGCTTAGGAAGCAGGGCAGTTTTTTATGGAAATAAAAGTTTCTTAGCTTCCATATTCCCAAGACCATTCCCCCTCCCCCCATTTGTCTGAGGAAGGAAATTTAAGTACCCAAGGTAGTCTTGAGTTGCCCGTTCAAATGCAGCAGCACTGTAACAGCCGGGAACGGGTATATACGTCCCTAGGTTGTGGGAAGAATTTGTTGGTGAAGAGTATTTGTTAGTGAAGAGGACAGTGAGGTATCACCACATCCCTGTGTCACAAAAGATGCGTGAAAGCACGGAGGTGATGGCAATGCGTTGCGCCGTAGCAGTGCCTCACCTTGGTGCCTTTTCTAAATCGAAAGAGTCCACCATCAATGGCCCAATGTGTATAAGGAATATACGACTCTGGTACGTGTGCTTGGGTCACTGCAAATATTTATCCTTAGCCAGTGCATCGTAAGATAGATGCTGCTTTCTCTTTGCCTCTGTGGCAGAGATTTGGTTCTAGTTTCTTTGTGATAGAAATGCCCAAATGCTTTGCTCTTCCCACACCCGCAGACTCCTGTTGTATAAGCTGGTGTTTCCATCAGCTTGCTGGGCTACAACGTGCATTCAATCCGAGTGTGGGGCACAGCACAGAGGTGGGGTGGAGACCTGACAGTCATCTGTGAAGGAAAACATTTGTTGGACAGGTTTTAACGCTCAAATCGTACTCTGTTTAGATGACATTTTCAGAGCAATGTTGAGCTGTTAAAGGGGTAATTTAACACTAGCCCCCTCCTCCTTTCCCTCTCCCAGCACCTGAAGCTGGCAGAATTGTTCTTTCATTTCTAAATAGGTGTGTGTGGCCATAAAGGAGCTGGAAGGGGAGATGCCACTGACCTAGGCTTGTTGTAGAGTGCACAGGGAAGCCTTAATGATGAAGAACCACTGAATTTCTCTGGTATCTTTTTGTCCCTCTCAAGAACAATGGGGTGGTATTCAGCCTTGGGAAACCAACATCTTTTAACATAGGAGGCCATCAGAGACACCCTTCTGCTTAACATCTGACAAGAGGTCCAAAAATTTGGGTGCTGGGTAATTGCTATAAGGTGCTGGCCACCCTATTCTAATGAAGAAGAGTATTAGGTTCTGTTGCTGGAAGGCTGAATGCAGACAGGTTGTCAGGAGGACATTATAAATCTCACTCTCTGAATGAAGAGCATTAAACACCTCGGTGTCGAAGCAGCTGTAACTGTGTGCTGTGCCACGCATGGGGGAGATAAAACACCTCTGTAAATGATGCAGGTGCCACAATTTTGGGTAAACTGTGTGCACCTTCGGGGTCTCTGCTGGCACAGTGCACATCCTGCCATGCCTCAGAAATCAGCTGTGCAGCTATGACACGCTAGCACATCTAGTGGACAAATGAACTGGGTTGATGGGTAAGGTTGCCACCCTTGCCCCTCACTTCTAGAAGCTGCCAGAGTGGCATATGAACGAACCTCCACAATTAACACCTCCCTGAGCTGCAGCCCAGGCCCAATTGGCTTGATTAAATGGTAAACTAAAGCAGCTCATTGTTTCATTACCAGTCAGTGAGCCATCCTCGCCATGGGGACAGCTGTTGCTGGGAGGCTGGTGAGACTGGGCAAGGAGGTTTATAACCTTCTTGGTGTTTCATTTACCAACAAACACCAGTTTGCTGGCATTATTTGTCTGAGTTTGAGAGAGCAAGCCAGGAGAAGCCATCCTGAGTGGCCCTGGCTGGGTTCTGGCTTGGAGAAAGATGTTCCCCAGCCCTAGCACAGGCTAGAGGGCTTCCTTGATTATTCTTTTAAACAAGGAGACTACTACATGCTGTATGTCTGCACTGTCAAAAAGGGAAACAGGGCTCTGTGTATTTTTAGAATCAGAGTTTCATAGGAAGACTGAGCTGGGGAGGAATGTCTGGAGGTCTCCACTCCAAACTCCTGCTCACAGCAGGGCTAGTCCCAGAGCTAGATCAGGCTGCTAAAGGCCTTGATCAGGTGTTTTCCAAACATTTCCAAGGGGGAAGTTCTCCAGCCCCTCTGGGCACCTGTGCCAGTGCTGAGCCACCCTCAGGAAGGAGGTTTTCCCTTTATCTAGTCAGAATTTCCCTTGATGCAAATTTTGTGACCATTTCACTGCGCTTCTGTCAGAAGAGCTTGGCTCTAATTTCTCTATAACTCCCCCCCCTCAAAAAACCCCAAAAGCTGAAGAGAGTAATTAGTTCCTCCCTAACCTTTCTCTTCTCCAGGCTGAAAGAATCGGCTCCTTCAGCCTCCTCTTGTACGCCATGGGCTCCCACACCTTAACTATCTCATTGCACACACACCCCCACCCCGGACTCTGTCTGGATACTGTCTGTCCCCTGGCAGAACTGGAAAGCAGTGGGATGATGCAGCTGGAGAGGCCTCACAAGGCAGTGTGTCCCACCTCCCTGCTCCGAGGGAGGACCAGCTGCACCCCAGCGAGCTTGATACGTGCTTGCCGAGCCTCCTAGCTGGCTCAGGCTCCCCAAGCCATTTATCCATCCTGAAAAGATACAGCTAATAATACTGTATCTCCTACCTGTCTGAGGTCTTCAACTTGTTGATATCAGTTTTTATCAACTTGTCGATAATTTCATTTCCCATGTTCTGCTGTCAGTCCAACTTGGTCTCTCTGCACAAGCACACACGACCACGTGTATTTCTCTCGTCTATTTTCCACTTATGCTAACTGTCCTGGACCAGAATGAAGTGTGGTTTTACCTAGCAGCAATTCGGCTAGGAGGATTTCCTAGCAGGGAAAGGGAAACTTTGACATCTTCAGGAAGGCTGACAGCAACCATGGGTTCCCTCTTCACAGCCCTCTGGACGCTTCCTGGTCACATCCTCCACAGCCTGTCCTCAGCCAGCCATAGACCCAGAAAAGGTCCTGACCAGCTGCACCTGTCTTCAATCACTCATTGTTTTTCATCCCACTGGCCAAAAAACTCGGCCTTTTTAATGGAGATGCTGCTTTTTGTCTGCAAATAAGCCCTCAGAAGTCAGGAGTACACAAATACAAATTGTTCCCTTCCCCTCTGGTCCTGTTTCTCTTTTGAGTCACCTCCCATGTCTTTTCATAAACTAAGACCGCAGGCTTTACAGGAGACAGGCCACCCTTTGCATGGTTTCTTGAAGTAACGCTACACCTAGATAAGATTTTCATAAGGCATTGGGGTGTCTGCCTCTTCTCTTATGGAAATAATAAGTGACACTAAAATCTTGATAATAAATTTAACATTCGGTGAAGTCAAATTTTTGAACTCAAGCAACTGACCTGGTTATGGGAGATGATGATATGGAAGCCACTTGGGGCTTGACTTTGTGGTTAAATAAACTTGGTATCATGTGTTAGTGATCCTGAAGACCCTGGGACTGAAGGGCCCAGCCTTCCACTGTAGCTTTCACAGAGGCTTTTGCCCAAATCACAAACCTTAGGGATCTGGGTGTTTTGTTTAGCATCCAGAAAACAGGGATTTTGACAAGATCTTCCTCCTTCATGAATCATCACTTTGGCCTCTAAGGATCACACTCATTATGAGCACAGGATGCCAGGCTGCCAACTCCTAAGATAACAGTTTGAAGCAGCCACGACAACTGCAAACACTACTACCTCAACAGCAATAATAATATTCTTTCTTGTTTTCTGGGGCTCAGCTCGGTGAGACACTTTGTGAGGCAGACAATACTTACCTCTGTGCTTGGGATCAACAGGGTGTTCTCTTCAACGTAGCACCTCGGCCAGACAACATTCCGAGATGTTTCAGACCGACCACCCAAAACCAGTGGGCATTTTTGCAAACGTTAGGCAGAGCTTTTTTGATCCCCCCGCTCCCCGTGTGGAAACCAGAAAGTCCTGGGGAACAATAGCACCCCGGGATTACTGCTGACAGGGCGGAGGCTCTCGGCGAGGGTCAAGACAAAGAGGTAGGTTGGGGAGAAGGGTGGATGAAAGAATGAATGAAAGCTGGAGACATGAGGCATGCTTGTGTTGTGCAACGGGGTGCTGCGTGCCAGCGGGGCTGGCTCTGGAACCAGAGGCACCAAGAGCCACACTGGGTCCAGGATAAATAGGGAGGCCCCGAAATTGTACAGTAACCACTGGGAAGAGGGTGTGGAACAAACACGTTGGGAGCCATCGGCTTACAAGGGTGTTGCAGGGACATTATTATTAATGTTTTTAAAGCGTTCGGGTG
The DNA here is from genome assembly GCF_964106895.1 of Numenius arquata. Lineage (NCBI taxonomy): Eukaryota > Metazoa > Chordata > Aves > Charadriiformes > Scolopacidae > Numenius > Numenius arquata. The sequence goes on along the minus strand of NC_133576.1, from coordinate 10,054,933 downwards.
ATTAGCACTACAGAAAAACCCACGAGGAGATGAATGCATCTGTATCCAGTGCTGGGTTTGGATGCCGTACAGTAAATAGTGCTGGGAGCCATGTAACGGACAAGAATTACTGAATAAAACCCTGTTGAGAGTGCACCATCCAGCCTGCTCCCTGAAAGGTCCTGCTGGGGAAATATTTTGTGATTATACTTAAAAGGCTATCAGAGCGCAATACAAGGACGTGCCCATACACATACCAAGCCTCTCTTATTTAAACGTGCGGACAGACATGCCTGCCTCTGTACCATGCAGCCTGGGTCGTGCTTGTACTGCCAGCCTTAGTTTCTGAATCCAAAATGGTCAGGAAGGGCAGCGTTTGGTCACTTGTGGCTTCTCTCGGGCCCAGGCTCCCCAGCTCCCGCTGGCCGTTGCCCCCAAAACAGCCAGGGGGTAGCGGGAGGAGACCCTTACACTGACTTACCGGGTAACAGAACCAACAGCCTCTCCCCCTTCCCGAAAGCCTTCTTTCCACGGCAACTTTTCCAAAATGGCCATGAACTTCTCAACAGCGAGGGGAGAGGCAGCCGCTTTTCTAACCGCTCCCCCGCGCCTCACCGCACGGCCGCCTTTCTGCCGCCGGGGGAGGCGGGGGGGGGGGGGGGGCGGGGGCGATGTGGCGCCGCTCAAGGCCCGCCCGGACCGAGGCCTGCGGCTCTCCGCAGCCCTACCGCTGCCGTGACCACGCTTTGCGGGGGTGGGGGTGGTAGTGTCGGGGAACCGGGACAACCCTCTCCTCCGCCCCCGGTGCGGCGCGGCCCGGTCCGGCCTCCCCCCGCGCCGGGCTCCTCTCCCTTTGTGCCGTTGCCTGGCAACCGGACGGGGGATGGGAGAGAGGGAGGGAGGGAGGAAAGGAGCGCGCGCGGCGGCGCGCGCCCGCCCCGCATGCTGATGAGCGCCAGGCAGGCGGCCGCCGCCCCCGCCCCCCCCCCCGGGAGGCCTCGCCGCAGGCCCCGGCTCCGCGCCCCCTCCCGGGCCCGCTCCCCGCCTCCTCCCCACCCGCAGCCGCCGGGAGCCCGGCCCCGGCCGGCGGCTCGGTGTCTTCCCCGTTCCACCCCGGGTGTCGGTGGCCCCGGGCCCGTCCTGCCTAAAAAGGCTCCTCCGGGCTCTCCCCCGGCCTTTGTGCCGGCGCCGGGAGGCGAGAACCGGGGGAGCGGGGCGCGGCCCAGGGGTGGCTGCTCGCCCCGCGCCCGGGTGTCTTTCCTCCCCCAGGGGCCCGCTGCTGCCCCCCCGCGGGTGGGTTGGGGCCGGGATGGGGGGGGTGGGGGGGTGGGTGTTTCGCGGGGCCCCGGCGGGGAAGGGAGGCGGGGAGGGGCGGCGGCGAGCGCGGCTGGCGGGGGGAACGGGGACGGAGCGGAGGGGCGGGGGAGGAGGGGGCTCGTTCTGGGCTCTTCGGAAATGGGAGGTGGCTAAGGCGGGCAGCGGTGGGAGCGATGGGAGGGCGGCGGGGCAGAGGCGGCGGCTGAGCGCGGGGAGCGCGGCGGCGGAGGAGGGGGCGACAGAGCCGCGGGGCCGGGGGGGGCCCTGCTCCCTGCCGCACGCCCCCCCCCGCCTCCACCACCGGAGCCGCTGCCCCCCGCCACCCACCGGTTATTCCAGAGCCGCGAGAGGAAACGAGGGAGCGCGGAATAGGAGGAGGGAGGAAAGGGGGGGGGGGGGGGGGTTGGAAAAAGGAGGGGGGGGCGGCAGCGTTTAAATCCCTTCCCCCCGCTCCTCACCGCCTCCATTCCTCCCTTCATTCGACCTCCCCTCCGGAGCCGCCGGTGAGTCCCTCGCCCGCTCACAGCCGCTCCCTCCCCGCTTGTCATTTTCGCCCACTCGCTGCATTCTTCCGCGGGTGGGTTTGGTTTTGGGGTTTTTGTTTTGTTTTTTTTTTTCTTCCCCACTCCGGTCCGTCTGTTGGGGGGGGGGGGGGGGGGGGTGTGAGGCGGCGGGGAAGGAAGGGGGAACAGCAAAGTTGGGGGGGGGGCGAGGGCGGGATGGCGGTTAACCCCCGCGGCGCTGGGGAAGGGCCCCCGGTGGTGCCTGCCCCGGCGAGAGGCCGGGAGGGGGCCGGGCCGCCGCGGGTCACGGCGGCTCGGCTCGGAGGCGAGAGCGGGGGGGTGTCCATCCCGTTCTCGGCGGTGGCGGCGGGGCAGCGCTCGTAAATCACCGGGAGGGGGGGGCACTGATTACGCTCCCTCCCCGCCCGGGGCTTGTTTGCCTTGGACGGCGGCGGCGGCGGAGCGCCTTCCCTCCGGAAAGGGGCTGGGGGTGGGGGGACACCAGCGGGGGGGGGGGGGCGCTCCGCGCCCGCCGCCGGGGGTCCCGGGGCGGGAACACCCCCCGCCGCGCTCCCGGCGTGACGTCACCGCCCGCGGAGCCCCCCTCCCCCCCCCCTTCCCTTTCCTCGCAGCGGGAAGTTCGGCGGGGGGTGCGGGGGGCCAGGGCGAGGCGGGAGTTGCGAGTTTGAGGTGTGCGGGTCGGTGCGGGGAAGGTTGGCACCAAAAACGCTGGAGGAGCGGGGGGGGGGAGGGAGTCAGCCCGCACGCCGGCCCCCAAAGCCGCCCCCTCCTGCCGGGGAGGCTGGTATTGTCCCCGCTTTCCTCGGGGCAGCCGGGCAGCGGGCAGGAATATTAGGAAATCGTGTTTCTGTGGAGGTCTGAGCGCTGAGGAGTGCGTCTGGCACCCCCCCCGGTTCTGTGGCAGGCAGGGGTGGGATTCAGCCCCTCCCGATGCCACCCTCGGCCTTGGGGACCCGCTTCCCTCTCCGCCGAAACGCCAGCTCGCTGCTTGGGGGACCAGGGAGCGGAGGAGATCCGAATGCTTGGGCAGCACCGGGATGGCGTTCGCGCTCCCTTTGAAGCAGCTGAGATCCCACCGGCGTGTGGGGCTGGTTGTCCATTTTGCTATTTAGGTCTCTTTTTTTTTTTTTTTTTTTGGGGGGGGGTGGTGGTGGTGATGAAGCAGCGTCCGTGTTTCCCACACTGTCCTTCTGTCCGTGGCCGTTCTGCCCTTCTGGCTTCTGCAGGCTGCCGGCCTGTGGCTGCCGTGGCTGTTGTTGCCCAGCGAATTGCCGGTTGTATTTTGCCGAGTGGCCGCTGTGTGCTGTTGAAGTGGCAGCCATTTGGTCACCGTGGCACTACTTTACGCGTTGCCTTTGCTTGCCGTTGAGTTCTGCCTTGGTGGCTATTGTAATGTTCCTGAAGTTGCCTTCCAGATGGGCAGTGTCTCTCTTTGCTCAGTGGCTTGTGGCTGCCTCCGGCGAGTTAACTCGGTTGCCAGGATGGCTACTGTATGAATTTCTACGGCTTTTGTCTGCCGGGTCTATTTTGCAGTGCTGTGGTTCTTGAGGAGCGGCATGTCCTTACCGAGCTGGCCACTCAATTCCGTTTTCGTTATCTCTGAATCCGCTGGGTGGATTGCACGGGAACCGCTACGCTTTCCAGCATTGAGAAAGTAGCGGCCCATTATCCCAAGGTGTGTAGCAGGAGAGCAGAAAAGAAGGAGCTGGAAATGCCATTCGGTTTGCGTCCACCTGAATGGTGGAGCACGGTTACACGTCCTGCAAGTGTGCATGTGCCTAAAGCTTCAGAGTTCGGCCCTGGCTTCCCACCGGAATCAGTGTGCCGGTGTCAGCGCATCAGCCAAGTCACCCAAATCCCACAGCTGTTAGAGTTGAAAGCTGGACCATCCTTTCTTCTAAGCCCCAGGGTATTGTGCATCACTGGGCTGCATATGCATCCCCGAGGGGCTGGAGCGCCAAGATCATCACCTATGGATGGGACGCTTGTAAATGTGAATGGTCAAATTGTTTGTTGTAATGAATTTCATCCTTTTTTTTTTTTTTTTTCCCTGTTTCTTGGCCCAGTTATTTTTACCTTTGTTGGTTGTTGTGTAGTCACCAATATTCGTTTGTGTATTTCCCCAACTTCTTGGGAATGATCTGGTCTTTCAAACCAGACTTTTCCAATTGTGACTCACGATGGATCTTTTCAAGTATGGCCATTAAGAAGTGAACATATAGTACCATGCTTCATGCTGGAAACAATAAAAACCCTCCAAACATTTGAAAATTAAATGTGCAGTGAATCCTAATGAAGAAGATTAACAGGTTTAACCTGCTGCGATGGCCTGCCTTTACCTCTCTTTGTATGCATTTACCTCCTCCCCCGGATTTTGCACCCCTTGGATACCTCTGAAAGGTTCTGGCATTCTCACCTTCAGGTTTGTCTGCTCAAGGAATTCCAAAATAATAATGGGCATGCGAGGAGCTATGATTCTATAGCATAGTGGGATCACTATACTAAAAGCAGCCTGATCTATATTTTTCCTCAAGAGAGGGAGTGTCTGGTCCAGTTGGACTAGATGATTGTTGTAGGTCCCTTCCAACTGAAGTATTCCGTTCTATTTTTATGTGTAGCCGAAATGAATCGGGCAGGCTTTCCTCTTCCCAAAGTTCAGCCTCTATCACTCTTTGCGTACCTTCCTGATTCCCCCTGGAGTTCCCTCATGTTCATCAGCATTTTTCTGGGTGATGGAGGTAGAGTTGATGGGACCAGTCACAGTGTAGGAAGGATTATTTATTTACCCGATCTGGGGTGTAATACCTTTGCAAATGCAGTCTCTGGAGCTGGTCCGAGCATTTATTCGGCTGTGCCACTCCTTAAATATCTACCTGAATGTTTACCTAATCTTATATTTTTTTTTTTTCTCTTTGCATGTCTGCCTTTTCTGCTGAGAACCTAGTTTCCTCCTCTGTCAGGCTGTGTCTTCCCCAGTTCTGTTCTCTCTTTCTCCCATTCTCTTTTGGACAAATAAACTACTTTCTTGCCTCCAGTGGATTTTTTGATCTCTTTGTTGCCCCATTAGGAGATGCTATGGAAGTATCAAGTATATTTCCTGCATTTATCACTTCATCTCTTCCATCTGTACTTCTTGAGGACTGTTCCTAGTGAAATACAGAGTAGTAGTGCTTTACACATTTCTTAAGGGCCAAAGGAGAAGGCAACACAAGTTCTGAGAGTGATTAAAATTGGAGGCATCTCTGAAAAAGTCATGCTTTTAACCAAGTGAGCTACACCTAGGGTATGTATCCTCTACAGAGTTAATTCATGTGACTGCTGCCTGAGTCTGGTCACAGGAGATGGTTTAACATGAACATGAGATGCTCCCATCTCAGTGCCTTGCCTGAGTTACTGATGCTGCAGTGGTGCCCAAGACATGTATCTGTTGCCAGCCTGGCCAGGTACATGTCCCATTGCTCTTTGTGTCACACTGAGCTGAACACCAGAGAATCTTTCTGCCCTTCCAGTCATGTGGTGGGCAATCATGGGTCTACTACCCATGTCCTCAGTGAGACATGTATGGAGAATGATAAGACACGAGGGGATGTTTCCATCTCTAGTGGTTAGAGCTTCACCTCTGCCTTATTAGTCTGGTTGGCCGATTTGAGCTTTGAGTGCTTAGGGGTGAGGATTTGGCATATGTTAAAAGTTTAACATAAGTCAGCTTGGTAAGGGAAACGATCCCTTCAGAAGCATTGCCTTGCTTCTGATAATGCTCCAGCAGAAATCTCTGACTGTTCTGTTTGTTGTGGCAGCAAACATTGATTTGTTATTGTGTCCTGTAAAAATATCAATGTTTGATTGATTGTTGTGGCAGTATTTTCACCTACAAACCAAAGGGTAACTGCAATATCTTCTCTGAGCAATTTCAGCCAATGATGGTCTGTCTGGGCTTATGCTGAAGAAGGGTAGCTGGTTGCTTTCAATCTTCCTTCATGTTTCCTGCCCTGCTGACAATGTTCATCTTATATCAGTTTAGCTGGAAAATTTTAGTCTTGTACTTCCCTGCCTTACGAGGCACTCGGTGATACCCTGTTTCTTCCACGAGGTCTCTCTGTGTTATAGATCACTTAAGTGAAGGTTGCATTTGAGCAGCCTTCATCCTTTTGGACAAAGGATTTGATATAATATGTGTGTATATATACATTTATGTGTGTGTATATATGTCACAATATATATAAAATAGTCTACGTAACATAACGTATTATATAAGATATATCTTATATTCAATTTTATATTGATATATATAGCATAGTGTATTGGATATAAAGTGTATCTATAGCATAGTATTTTGGATATACTATTGCTTTCAAGCAGTGCAATAGATGGAGTGATTTTTCTCAGAATTATTCAGAGTTTGCCAGACGCATGAAGAGGGTCCACCTTCTATGAAGAGTGTTTTATCTGGCCATGATTATCCATCAAGCTTTCCTCATGCGATGCTAGACCATTACTTTCGAAGTACATTTTCACCCAGAGCTAGATCCCGTCACCTCTTGGCCAGCCTCTCTATGACTGCTAATGACTTTAGCATTGAAAAACCTGTTCTGACCAACTGGCTGGTCCTCTCCCCTCCACAGCACGTGGCAGGGAATGTCACCTGGTGGTCGTTGCAGAAAATACTAGAGTATTAAAAACTCCAGAACTATAAGATTTCCAGTGATACGCTAGATCCCTATGCAAGTTTTTCAAGCGATTGATTTCTCCCATTTTTCAGATTTTTCACTATTTCTGTGTGGAATTTGTCTAGCTTCAGCTCCTGTCCATTGAATCTGGGGTCTTTGTCTTTCAGGTTAAAGAGCCCTCTGCTGTCAGAAATCTTCTCCTTTTGTAGTACTCATAGGCCACCATTCTCAAGTCACCTTCTAACCTTTTCTCTGATAAGCTAAACATATTGAGCTTCTTAAGGCTCTTATTGTAAAGGGGAGGAGTTATCAGACTTCCTTCTTCTTTGGAAGTTCTCAATTTGTCAGCATCCATTTTGGAATACGCGGGTGAAGACTGCACACGCTACTCCCATAATGGTCCCACCAATCCAGTATATAGTCAGGTAAAAACCATCTCTCTATTCCCGCTCCTGAAGAGTATTCCTCTCTTTATGTACTGGTGGGTTTCATTCATTCACAAATAGCCCCCTTGGAAGTCTCATGCTGGGAACTCATGTTCAGTTTTCTATCAGCCGTTAATTACAGGGCCTTTTCAAGGCTTCTGTGTATACTTGGATCTTAATCCTTGAAAGCTGTCTACGTTCTTCTGTTGATGTAAAAATCTTCCATAATTAAAATGCTTGTCTTCCTGTGCGACCCTGTTGCAGCAGTAACATCAGCTGGTCTGTGCCAGAGTTTCCATTCCATCATTTACCATTTCAGCTGCCTCGGTACCACCTGCAAACTTTCTTCAGCTGGTGCCTTCACCAGCTACTAGCATGGCCTCTCAATAGCAAGCTTTGGGGAACTTGCTTTTTGACAGTGGATCCATGCGTGAGGTCTTCTTTGACGGTGCCATAGCTGTACACCAAGCTTCAGGCCACAGGTTGTCACGTGCTGCTTTACAGAGATTACCCAAGGCATTAAAAATGTCTCAGGCAGTAGTTTCACTTGCCATCATGCCTTTTCTCTTGGCAGTCCAGTCTGAGCCTAATGTGGCCTCCAGTCTCTGGGTTCAGGTGTCCACTTGAGAGGGGGAAGCCTATGTCTGTGGTCGGTAAAGCAGGTTATGTATCTGTAGGTGGTAGAACTTTGGCATGAATTGCTATCTTTGGGTTCTCTTGGGACTGGGAAGAATTTTAGATGCTTGTCGCTTTTAATCCTTCATTGTATCATGACTAGGAAGACCTTGATTTAGCCATAACCCTCGTGTTTTCTGATTTCGTTAAATTGTAAGGACTAAAATCATATTTCACTGTGAACTTGGTGAAGTATGTAAGACCCAACCTCTCCTTCCTCCCAGTGGTGTCCCAGCACTGTCACAGGTTCCCGCAGAGGCCGGGGACCTCTGTTCTCTGAGGTGTTCGTGACAACTTCATCTAGCTTTGCAGTTTACTATGAACAGGGGTTTTGAGTGGAGACCTCCAGCGACCTCTTCCTGTGTAAATCTTCCTGTGATACACCGTTGGGCTTCCTTTCCTCAGCGCCGCAGGTGAAGGCAGGATTATCCCACTTGGCCTGTTCTGTTGACCAAGGAAAAGCTGTGGGATCCCAAGCAAAGGAGTGACTCAAAGCTTATCGGTGTCTCGGGTTTGTTATATGATCGTCCCTGTGGCCATCTCCCTGGATCCAGATCACTCCTTTCCTTCTGGATCTGTCTGTCCATCTTCATCTTGTTCAGGCACTTGCCCTTTGTGCAGATGGCTCTCATGTTGACTTCACCATCAGTCGTGAATCCCTAGGAACAGAGAATCCAAAGGGCGTCCTTGGGTCACTGGCTGCAAAGTCCATTTGAACACTACTTTCTTTTGCAAACTTAGTGAATAATTGATAATAATGATTTTCTTTTGCCCCTGTTATGCTCCAGGGACAGAGCTTCACCAAGCGGCCAGGTGTCTTCTCATTTCCATCTTAAAACTGTCGGTGGCCTTATAGCCAGTTGGTCTTATACCAACCTTTGCTGTTAACTTAAATACCTCCTCTGACTCCTTTGTGTTTAGTTTCTGGCGTTTTACAGACGGTTATCGCATCACCTCAGCTTTTATTTTGTGAGATTAAAAGAGTAAAGTCTTTATAGTTTTTATATATAACAAGAGAGACTCTTTGTATCCCTCAGCACTCTGGAAACTGCTTTCTGCACCTTCTCCAGTCCACTATCATCTTTCCTGATGTTGGGTCACGAAAGCATTACATGGGCTACCGGAGGACGTTTGACAAGTGGCATTAATACTTTTGCTCATTGCTTGATGATACCTTGTCTGATGTCTTCAAAATAACAATGGTGCCCATAGCTGTCCTGTGATGAATAAATCCCTTTCCTCCTCAACAGTTCCTACTGATGAGCAGAAGTTCTTAGTGTGCTTGTCACTTCTCTTCAGTGTACCACTCAGCACTTTATATTATTGAACTTGTTAAAAATATACCAATGACCCTACTAGATCAATCTAGGGTAAGTTAAGGCAAGCTTACATGCTGTTTCCTCTGATACTCCTACAGCTGCTATGTTTTCAGCACAGGGATTGCCATAGCTGGATGTGGTTTCTCTCTGTTCAGTAAGCACCAGTTACTGTCTCTTGCATGAAACTCTTCAGTCTCCCCTCAAGTCCATGCAGACTTCTAGCACCCATAGTGTCTTTTATTTGGAAATTCTGCAGCCACCCATTTCAAGAAGAACCATCTCTTTTTTTGTTTGTTTTGAGATTGTTTCTTTGTAGCATTACTTGATTATCCTCAGTTATTGTACTGGAAAACACAGTGGAAAAATATTTCCTACCCAATCCCTACTTTTCATGTATGGTTTTACAGTCCTCGATCACATCCTCACAAATAATAATCTGGACAGAGATGTCTAACCCACTCAATCATACTTCTTCATTGCCCTTTCTAGTTCCTGTGGAAGGAACAGAACTGCACATGCTTTTCAAGATGTGGGAGAACCATGGGTTTGTGCAAGGACATAATGACATTCTCTGTTTTGTTTTCAGTTCCTTTCTCAGGAATTTCTAGCATGTGGTTTGCTTTCTTGATGGCTCCTCGATGCCAAGGTGACATTTTCATGGATCTGCCTCTCGTATCCCAAGGGTATCGCCCTTGAGTGGCACTGGTCAGCTCATAGTCCCTCATTTTATATGTGGTGATGGAGTTGGGTTTTTTTTTCTGTGAGCATTGCTTTTTGTTTATCTAGATTGAAGTTCATGTGTCATTTAATTGCCCAATCAATCCTCTTGGAAAGTCCTCCTACGGTTCTCCTCAGTTAGTTCTCATCCTCATTATTACCCTCATTGATTTACTCTCATCAGCCACATTGGCTTCCCTTTGCCCTTTTTATATATCCATCCTAGTTTTACTTCTTGTTTTATTCTCTTAAGTTATCTCTTAAATCATGATCATCTGTGATACTAATGTATCTTAAGTATCTTCTGCAATACTTAAGTATCTTCTAACCTAATGCCATTGTGAGGTAGGACATTGGTCCTTGTGAGGATCCACCAGGCTTTCTTCCACCTAGACTGGTACTTTCAGCGTTTCATTCATTCAAATCAATTTGCAGAGTTTGATGCGTTTGATGTACTGTGTCCAGCTTTGGAGTCCTCAACACAGGAAGGACATGGACCTGTTGGAACAGGTCCAGCGGAGGGCCACTAAAATGATCAGAGGGATGGAGCACCTCTCCTGTGAAGACAGGCTGAGAGAGCTGGGGTTGTTCAGCCTGGAGAAGAGAAGGCTCCAAGGAGACCTTATAGCAGCCTTCCAGTATCTGAAGAGAGCCTACAGGAGAGATGGGGAGGGACTCTTTATCAAGGAGTGTAGCGATAGGACGCGAGGGGTAGTGGCTTTAAACTGAAAAAGGGGAGATGTAGTTTTTTATGTATTAGGAAGAAATTCTTTACTGTGAGGGTGGTGAGGCACTGGAACAGGTTGCCTAGGGAAGTTGTGGATGCCCGATCCCTGGAAGTGTTCAAGGCCAGGCTGGATGGGGCTTTGAGCAACCTGCTCTAGTGGGAGGTGTCCCTGCCCATGGCTGGAGGGTTGGAACTCGATGATCTTTAAGGTCCCTTCCAATTCTACCCATTCTATGATTCTATGGTCTTTCTAGCTACTGAGCGTCTCTCTGGTTCTTCTCTGCACTCTGGCTAGTTTGCCTGGGTTTGAGGGCTCTGAGCAGAGTCGTATTCTTGCTTGGACCTCCTTCTGCCAGCTTCAGAATGATACAGGTCTTGGCAGAAAGATTTGACTATGTTTTTCGCTGGTCCGTTACTGAACAGAGGGAGGGAGGGATGGATGGATGGTGTGGCTGCTCTGACTTTGGATTCAGCTTGTGGTTTTCTGTATTCTTACGTATGTCCTGCGGCTGCAAAGTTACCAGCAGCCTTCCACAGTGAAGAGTTGCAGCAGAAGTCTGGAACCGTAATGGGTTGACCTGTGGATAACTTCCAGGTACCAAGAGGAGGAGCCATGGTACGTGGAGTGATGGTCACAAATTGCAACAAGGAAATTACGACTTTCAGCACTGGAATGAGTGTTGCAGGTCAGCTGGGGAAGTTTTGCACCTTGAGATGTTCAGGACTTGCCTGGATGAGGCCCTGAGCAACCCCTTCTAGAACTGGGGTCAGCCCTGCTGCGAGCAGGAGTTTGGACCTGAAAAGGTCCCTTCCATCTGGTATCGTTCTTTGAGTAGCCTGTGATGTCTGAGTAATTTACTTTGCATTCCTTAGTAAAGGGACATCTGTGCATAAAATGGGGGAGTTATGTATGACAGTAGACCCTTAACCCCTCAGAGCTCCACGGGTAGGCTGTGCTCAGGCATTGCAAACGTAGAAGACACCACGCTTCTTAAAATAGTATGGAGAGTGTGACGTATCTTCTCTGCATCACACGTCCATAGGCTTCCCCCAGACTCGCACAGGTAAGAGCCCAGCACGTTGCATTTTGTGATCCACTGGGCTCTGCCAGCCTGTGTCTCCAGGAGATCCAGAGGCCCTTCTCTGGGGAGACTAAATGATTCTTCTGAGGTTTTTTAAGTAAATCTGTTACATACTTACAGTCATTTTAGTGTGCCCTCAGGAATCATTTTACGATTAATGCAACCTTCTTTAGTACATCTAACCTTCATTTAGTGAATCAAACTTTATTTTCAGTTGCTTCTGCAAAAATTAATATCTCCTATGCTGTAAATTAAGCTATTGTTAAATGCATGATTTTTTTTTTTTTTTATTATTTATTGCCTTGCTTTAGTTCTAATTGTTTTTATTTCACTCTGCTCATCAGAAAATATTTTTTTTTCAGATAAGTTTTTCATTGAATGGAGGTTCCGGAATTACAGCTTTCATACTAAAAATAACATTTTTCTCCTCATGGCTGTGCAGAATTAAGAAAACAAAACATTAATATAGACTTAATAAAATGTAAACTGGCTTTATCTCCGAAGACTGCTAGCGTTCTGCAAGTCTATTTTTAGTACTCTTATTTGGCACCCTTTCCTGAAATGTGAGCATTTTAATTTTTATTTATCATCTTACTGGGCAGAAGGAGCACCTAGGTAGCATGACAAGTGAATCTGTCAACAAGTGCTGTTGACAAAGAAGTCAGCATGTATATATAAGAACAGGATTAAAGCTGTTGGCTCAAACTGAATCTGGGAGGTACTACTTTAGGCATAGAATCATAGAATGGTTTGGGCTGCAGGGGGCCTTTAAAGATCAGCTAGTCCAGTCCCGCTGGCATGAGTGGGGACATCTTTCGCTAGATCAGTTGCTCAAAGCCCTGTCTGACCTGACTTTGAGCACTTCCAGGGATGTGGCATCTAACACCTCTCTGGGCAACCCTCTCCAGTGTTTCACCACCCTCATTGCAGAAAATTTCTTCCATACGTCCCATCTAACCCTACCCTCTTTCAGTTTAAAACCATTGCCCCTTTTCCTTTCACTACAGGCTGTGGTAAAAAAAAATGTGTCTTTGGGTCTTTCTTATAAACCCTCTTGGTATATTGAAAGGATGCAATAAGATCTCCCTGGAGCCTTCTCTTCTCCAGGCTGAAGAAACCCAACTCTCTCAGCTTTTCTTCATAGGAGAGGTGCTCCAGCCCTCTGATCGTTTTTGTGGCCTTCCTCTGGACCTGCTCCACAGGTCCATGACTTTCGTGTGCTGGGAAATTCAGAGCTGTATACAGTACTCCAGGTGGGGTCTCACCAGAGTGGAGTAGAGAGGCAGAACCACCTCCCTTGACTTGCTGGCCGTGCTGCTTTTGATGCAGCCCAGGATATGGTTGACTTTCTGGGCTGTGAGTGCACATTGTCAGCTCATGTCCAGTTTTTCATCTGCCAGTACCCCCAAGTCCTTCTCCACAGGGTTGTTCTCAATCCCTTCATCCTCTATCCTGTATCGATACTGACGTTTGCCCTGATGCAGGTGAAGGACCTTTCACTTGGCCTTGTTGAACTTCATGAGGTTCGTATTGGCCCACTTCTCAAACCTCTCAAGGTCCCTCTGGATGGCATCCCTTCCCTCAAGTATATCAACTGCACCACTCAGCTTGGTGTCATCTGCAAGTTTGCCGAGAGTGCACTCAATCCCACTATGTCATTGATGAATATATTAAATAGTATTGGTCCCAATAGGGACCCCTGAGGGACACCACTCATTGCTGGTTTCCATTTAGACATTCAGCTGTTGAATGTTACTCTTCGGCTATGTCCATCCAGCCAACTTCTTACCCGTTAAACCCATATCTCTCCAATTTAGTGGCAAGAATTTTGCAGGGGACCGTATCAAAGGCCTTACAGAAGTTCAGGTAGATGACATCTGTAGCTCTTTGCTTGTCCACTGATTCAATCACTCCAATGTAGAAGGCCACTCAGTGGCTTTTGCTGATTTGCCTTTGGTGAAGCCATGTTGTCTGTCTCTAATCACCTCCCTGTCTTCCATATGCTTTGACCTAACTTCCAGGAGGATCTGCTCCATGATCTTACCAGGCATCGAGGTGAGGCTAACTGGGTGGTGGTTCCCAGAGTCCTCCTTATTACCCTTTTTAAAAATGGATGCAATAGTCTCTTTTCTCCAGTCACTGGGGACTTCATGGGACTGCCGTGACTTTTCAAATACGATGGAGAGTAGTTTGGCAACTATGTCAACCAATCCCTCTGGACCATAGGGTGCATCTCATTGGGTCCTGTGGACTTGTGTATGGTCAGGTTCCTTAGGTGGTCTTGAACATCATCTTCTCTTACATGTATGGGTAGATGCAAATCAAGAGGGTTTGTTTGGCTTGTCTGTTAAAGTGTGTGTAATTTGGCCTTCAGTACAGAATGAAATTTCTGAAAGCGTACATAAACATTGCACGGTGATGCATTTTACGCAGTATTTTGAATACAGAAGAATCCAATGAGATTCCAGTACATTGCCAATATAAAATTAATTTACTCATAGAAAATTACAAAAATTGACGACTGTCACTGGTTTCTTACTGAACTTGTGCATTTTGATTTCTGAGCAGTAACAGCAGTTTGCACTTCAGTTGCAGATGGTCGTTTTGTGGTATTTCTGTCTAAGTTTGCGGTGTAATACTGTGCTGCATAGCCTTCTCAGGTCTCAGCCCTTGCTGGTTTTGTCTGATGGCTGCTGGTGGTCATCCACTGGCCAGGCAAGAGTTTTAACTGGAGTATGATTATTTGACCAGGTCTACAGTCTTGCTTCTATATTAATCCACCTTCTAACTTGAGTTCACAGCCCCTGCATCTACCCAGTGCTGTAACTGTTTTGTAGGAGACAGAAAAAAGCCTGTGTTTCAAAACTACCTTTCATTTGGTGTCGTATAAATATATTCTTCTTGACAAAATTTTACTGAGTAAAAAAAAATAATAAATGCAAGAATGCAAAAATGAGAATAGTTGTGCCTAAGATAATATTAGCCGCAGGTGTTTTCTCACTGCCATCTTGGTATTCAACCATTTTGGCATCCTAATTCCTTTGCTCACACAATCATTTTTCCCTTTTACAGTAGTGTCACGCTCAATTAAAAGACTGACGATAAGATTTTAACATGCAACCTGAACCCCGACCTATTCACTTAATGCTGTCTAACACTAAACGCAGCCCCCTGCCCCTTCCTTCCCTCCCTGTCTTCTCCATGCCCTACAGGAAGCCACCAGGGTTCAGACATCAGGTCGGGTACTTAGCCATTGGGAAATGCTGGGCTTCAGGTTGTCTCATTGCAGTATTTTTGAATGAAACTTTGAGTTTCCAAGATACTGCACAGTTGTTAACCCCAATTAAATTCCTGGGAGTTTTTCATTTTATAAATGAGGGAAATGGAGACGGGAATAGAAAACGTATTGCCTGGGACCGTCATTCCCTGGGCAGTATATATAAATATATATAAAAAAATTATATATATATATAATATATATATATATAAAGTATATATAAATATGCCAACTTCTGACTTGTGCGTGTCCCCTGGCTATACTGCTCCAGTGGGCATTCCCTTCTGAGTAGTTTTTACCTGTCAAGGGGGATCCATTGATTAACCTCCCATCTTACTTTCCGGACACTTTCCAGCATCTGCAATGTGTTAGAAAGCAGCTGTGTTCGTTTCACCACCCTGGTTTCCTCCCTCCAGTGCTAACCTATCCCTTTGCAGAAGAGGGAAGAGAAAAACCAGGATGGGAACGCACAGCTAATGAATCGCAGAGAAACAGACTCAGTTCAATTCT
Organism: Numenius arquata; assembly: GCF_964106895.1. Lineage (NCBI taxonomy): Eukaryota > Metazoa > Chordata > Aves > Charadriiformes > Scolopacidae > Numenius > Numenius arquata. Next base: position 10,039,714 of record NC_133576.1, on the reverse strand, counting down.
CACATCTTCTGACTTCTAAATCCCTGCCTTTGCACTTTGATTTCACGTAGGATTTTGGATGTAGTTCCTACACTTCCAAAAAAAATGACTTAAGGAATAGTCACTGTGTACTTTCAGCAGTTCCAGACTGAAGAAAACAAGAGGTTTGAACTTCACAATATCTGTACCTAGACTAAAGGAGGAACTGACTCCTCACTCCAAACGTATTTTCCATGGACTGGCACCTAGTGGAAGATAGCGCTGGCTACGTCTGTAGTAACAACACTGGTGCTCAGCACTGGCTGTCCATTACCATGGCGTCCCTTTCTAGAGTCTTTGATGTGTACCAGCCACCACTTTCCCACGTGATGCCTGAGCCTGATTTAGGAGTTAGCGGTAGGGCCATGCTGATGGCCAGGGGCCAGGTTAGATGTGTCCATCCCTTTTGGAGGGTAGGAGAATTTTGCTGACCGGGTGCAAGCTGTGTAATGCCAATCACCCCTAGGACCAAAGAACAGGCACTGTCCCATTTTATTTAAAAGTACAAATGCTACCAGATTGTCACTTCTTGCAGCATTTGTGGTCCTGATGGGTGGCAGAGTTTTTAATTCATTTCTTCTTTCAGTCTTTCCAGCCATGCACCTTGACATCTTTGCACTCGGTGTCTTCAACCATAATGTGGTCTACATTATCTGTGGAGAGAGGAGGCTGCATTAGTGCTATTCCCCTTCACCCCCAGATCATCACTGGCTAGCTCAGGGGGGACTCCTGTGTCACATGCCATAGTCATGTTCTGCCTGCTGTGCCTCCCGTCCTGCTTGGACCAGGTCTGAATCCGCCTGAGATTACTGGAGAAGATAGGAGTAGTAGATAATAAAACCAACTAGATGAGCTGGCAGTGTGCGCTGCAGTGGCCCACAAAGCCAACCGCATCCTGGGCTGCATCAAGAGAAGCGTGACCAGCAGGTCACGGGAGATGATTCTACCCCTCTACTCTGCGCTCATGAGACCCCACCTGGAGTACTGTGTCCAGCTTTGGAATCCTCAACACAGGAAGGACATGGACCTGTTGGAACGGGTCCAGCGGAGGGCCACTAAAATGATCAGAGGGCTGGAGCACCTCCCCTATGAAGACAGGCTGAGAGAGGTGGGGTTGTTCAGCCTGGAGAAGAGAAGGCTCCAGGGAGACCTCATAGCAGCCTTCCAATATCTGAAGGGAGCCTACAGGAGAGCCGGAGAGGGACTCTTTGTCAGGAGGTGTAGTGACAGGACAAGGGGTAGTGGTTTTAAATTGGAAGAGGGTAGATTTAGATTAGATATTAGGAAGAAATTCTTTACTGTGAGGGTGGTGAAGCACTGGAACAGGTTGCCCAGAGAAGCTGTGGATGCCCCATCCCTGGAAGTGTTTAAGGCCAGGCTGGATGGGGCTTTGAGCAACCTGCTCTAGTGGAGGTGTCCCTGCCCATGGCAGGGGTTTTGGAACTAAATGATCTTTAAGGTCCCTTCCAACTCTAACCATTCTATGATTCTATGTTTTGGGGTTTTTTTCTCCCCCAGGAGAGGAGTACAAAAAAAAGAGAAGAGATCATAGTAACTATTGACAACTGAGTACCAGCAGCTAATCTCAGTGAGGACTGGATCAGGCCTTAAATGTCTGCTGGCTAAAGAAACGCTGCTGAAGTAAGGGTGGTGGTCGCTCTTTTTCTTAAGTGGCATGGATGCTGGGAACCTTCAGCTTTCCCTTCTCCTGTCACTGGCCCCAGGGAAGGCTAGCTGGACCTTAGCTGGCTTTTAACCCTGTCAAGCACACTGGAGCCCCAGATTCAGGCTGCCCATCCTGGAGCTTGCTTTGCTGTTGAGCACCAGCTGAACCCTTCAGCCTTCTGTGGATTTGGAGGCACCTCCCAGACTTCCTTGTCTCGCTGGAAATTGCTTCCCTGCTGTTGGGACATGTGCTGGGTGTACCTGTGTGCGCAGCCCCGGCATGTGCAAGCCTTCGGGGCACATGACTCATTCGTCATTTACACTCCTGGCCAAGCCCCCAAACACCATCCCAGACAACTTGATCCTGTTCCCATTTCTTCTGCTTCTGTTGCCATCTAGGAAAGTTTATTTTCTTCGACCCTCAAGCTAACACACAAATGCTATCCCGAGCCAGGGACAAACACTCACACGATTTTCCAAGAGAGACCAAGGGTGTAAAGTGGGTAAAACTTGAGTGCCTCTTGTTTGAGATGGACTTGATTCCGGCTTTGTGACCCATGAGGAGTTGCTCCGTGCTACAGCCTGGGAAGGAGAGTCCAGTTTTGGGGTCCCCAGTTTAAGAAGGACAGGCGACTGCTGAAGAGGGTATAGCAGAGGGCTACAAAGATGATTAGGGGCCTGGAGCATCTCTCTTACAAGGAAAGGCTGAGGGACTTGGGTCTTTTTAGTCTGGAGAAGAGAAGGCTGAGGGGGGATCTGATCAATGCTTATAAATACTTAAAGGGTCGGTGTCAAGAGGATGGGGCAGGTCTTTTTTCAGTGGTGCCCAGTGACAGGACAAGAAGAAATGGGCACAAACTTGAATGTAAGAAGTTCCATGTAAGCATGAGGAGGAACTTCTTTACTTTGAGACTGGCAGAGCACTGGAACAGGCTGCCCAGGGAGGTGGTGGAGTTTCCCTCTCTGGAGACATTCAAAACCCGCCTGGACACGTTCCTGTGCAACCTGCTCTAGGTGGACCTGCTTTGGTAGGGGGGTTGGACTAGATGATCTCCAGAGGTCCCTTCCAACTCCATGTGATTCTGTGAGAGAGATTATCCGCATCCTTCAGTAGAAGAGGAGCTGGAGCCCACGATCTCCTGGCTGCCTGTGCAGGACAGTCCACCTTTGGCAAGAGGAATTACTTGAAGCCGGGGGGGGGGAGGAGGAGGAAGAGGAGGAGGGGAAGCGGGATCCATTTTGGATCCCGTAGTGGGGATGCCTGTTGAGTGTGCGTTGCTCGCAGGAGGCTGCACCAGGGCTTACCCGAGAATATGGAGGGGTTTGGGCAGCAAGCCAAACCAAGCTGGGTTGTACGAAACGCAAACAGAAAATAGCAGTTCGCAGTGCCTCGTAACTCAGGCAAACCTGTAAAGGGCTTCACAGGGCCAGGGAAAGGTTATCCCTTCGACGGCAGCCCTGCCAAATGCCTTATTTCCTTTCCAAAACCGCAGAGCCCTAATAACTCTTCAGAGGCATTTACGGGGATCTTGGGTGACAGGAAGAGTTAGGTGTAACTTCGTTAATTGTTAAGGCTCGCGTCGCAAGCTTTTATTTCATAGATGTTAAAATTGGAAGGCGGTGGTGTGATCCTCTCATCTGGCCCCTGACGGAACCGTTGCTGTGCTCAGCCTAATGACCTGTGCGTCAGTTCTGCCCCGTGTTTTAGAAAAGTCTTCACTCTCTGAAGCGATAGAAACTTCTGCCCTAGTGGTTAATTACGTCTACCGAAACATTCCTCTTTGTTTCTGGCTTTGTTTGGTACTGCACATTCAGTGGTTGACATAAGTACCGAGTTGATACTTCTTTTAAAAAGGGAGGTTTCAGTATGCGGTTGGCTGCGTGTTATGTCTCTGGCTCACTTCTCTGGAAAGAAGACCATAATTGTCGTTGCAGGGTTACTGGAAAGCTGAAGTGAGACCTGTGCCCTGCGTTACGGTGTTCGGTTCTTTGGTGTGGAAGGTGTGGGTGGCATCCCACATGTTGAATGTAAAGAGCGTTGACATATTGGTAATGGGCTGCTGCTGCTTCTGTGTGTTCACAGCTGAGCAGCTAATACTTGAAGGTTGCCGAGGTGGTGTGTGGCGTTGGAGTTGAGTTAAATTAGGATCGCCTGCCTTACAATGTTTGTTTCATGTCAGAAATGTTAATTCTAGATGCTTATCTACAACAGCATCGGTGTAACTGGCTGAATTAGCAACCAAAGGCCAAAGTATGGCAGAAATGTAAGCCTGTAAAACACGTCAGCTGGTAGGGATTAGGAAAGTGTTCTGCCTCCATTAGGTCAGTTATAAACCATCATGAGCTATTTTTCTATTAAAGAAGAGGTCTCAGTTAATGAATTGTTGTGTGTGGGAATTAATGCTGGATGAGTCCCCTGTGGCTTTCATGATGAGGGTCAAATAAAATATTAATGAAATTAAAACAAACAGTCCCCTGCTCATCCCAAGTATCTTCCGGATGGGTTTCTCTAAGCATTGGTCAGGGAAGATGTGGACCTTCACAAGAGACAGGCCTGTGTCATTACTCCCTTTTCACAGGTAGGGAGATGGAGGCAGTGGAAAGCAGTGATTCCAGGGCTTCATATTCCAGCAGCAGGGCTGCACAGGAGGTCCAGGAATTTTCCTGTCTGGTGCCTTTGCTCTGATCCCTGGTTTCAGCTCCCTTCTCAGAGAAATGAAAGTGCATCCAGACTTCTCCTACACTGACCAGCTGGAAGCTGATCTTTCCAGGTCTGGGATGGCCTTTAGGAGTCCCAAATCTCAAGTCTTCTTACACTTACTCACAAAACTTCCCCATGCTTCCAGATCAGAGAATATGACCCAGGAGATGTGGGTCTTTTCTCCTGATGCCTCATCCACAGGACACCTCTCCTTGTCTTGCGGATTGTCCATTCCAGAGGCTGAGTGTAGGAGCTCAAGTGACAGGCTGGGGAGGAACAGTCTCTTTTTGGGGAAGGACAGTCTCTTTTTGGTTACAGCTGCGCAGTACAGTGCAGTGCAAAAGATCTCCAGCTGGATGGAGCTGAGCAAACTAGCTTCAGGAGCAGCATCCCTGAATCACCTCAGACCAGTTTCCAGGCTAACAGAATCATGGCACTTTTGTACTCCAGACTCTAGGAATTGTGTGGCATAACAGGGTGTTAAATGTCTGCGGTGCTGTCGGACATAGCGCAAAGCTGTACATTTAATCAGAGGGAGCTCAGAAACCTTCCCGGTGCTGCAAAGTGTAAGGATGTAGTGCGCGTCGCTGGGCATGACTCTGAGGTGGTACACTGAGAAGCGGTCCAGTGTATGGAGAAGGAGACCTGGGCAGGCACTCCAAGCTAAACGGAGTTGATGCTGTTTGCGTCGTGCAAAATCAAAGCTAAATGCGTTTTCTCGCACTTCTTTGTGTATCTTGGGCACCGAACAGCCTGAACAAGACTTGTCACATAGTGTGCTGGTGCACGTATGGATGTGCATATGCTCTGGAGAGGGCAGGGCTGCATAATACCCCTTCAGCAAAGGCCACGGGGGGCTCGCTGGGCAGAGCTGGCTGATGACAGCACACGGCCAGTTAAGGCTAGTGCAACTTACTGCGCTGACAACAAGTGCAAAGAGGAACTTAGGAAGTCAGAAAAGTTGTCATTAGGAACATTTTAAAGCACTTTCCCATTATTTTCCTTTTCCGCTCTGTCTCTGAAGATCAAATAAACAAGGAAATGGAAGTACTTAAATTATTTCAGAGGGCAGTCAACATACTGATAACCATTCCTCCTTGCTTCATCCAAAAATTTTTTTGAGGGCTGCCCGCCTTGCATCATGTGGGTGTCACTCCTAGAAATTGGAAATCAGATGTGACAGTGGCCAAGTCTTTTCCCCTTCTGCTGGGAAAATTTATTGTATTTTTGGTAAAGATCTTTGCATCTGTAAGTAATAATTAAGGAAGCCTTATTAATTTTGTCATATTTCTGTAGCAGACCACAAAAGGATGTCCCGCTCACTCTTTCTCCCCTCTCGTCTCCTTGTCTGCCTTCCAGGATTCACTGGGATCTTGTTGTGTTGCTCGTGTAAGCCCTCCTTTCAGAAGAACTGCTCTTGCCCATCTCCACCTCCCCGGGGACAGCCGAAGGGGGGTGCAGCGTGATAAAAATTTATGTTTTCATCAAACCGGGCCAAGGAGAATGGGGGTCCCACACCCAAAAGAATGAAGACACGACAGAACAAGGACTCGGTACGTGAGATGGGAGAGGTGGGGTGGGACACCGGAGCCAAGCTGGAGCTGTGGGTTGGGACTGAGGCTCGCAGCAAAGCTCGTGGACGCGAGTTTGGCGTAGCGGAGTGCCAGGGGTTTGGGGGCTTTGAGAGGCTGGGGACAGGGCAGGAGTGGAGGGAGATGCAACGCAGGACTGATCCAGCGGTCCCTCTCTTAGATGTCAATGCGGAGCGGACGGAAGAAAGAGACTCCAGGGCCCCGAGAGGAGCTCAGGTCACGGGGTAGAGCTTCCCCCGGGGGAGTCAGCACCTCCAGCAGTGATGGCAAGGCTGAGAAATCCCGACAAGCGACAAAGGTAGTATAAACTCGTACGCAAGCGTGGGGTGCCCAAGGGCTGCCTAGACTGGGTAGGATCTGTTTGGGGATCCAGGGATGCATATCAGAAGGGATCCATTCAGGAACCCATGCTGGGCTAGCTCTCTGGAATGGGTGGGATCCCTCTTTCCTCTCACCTGCAGCATCTTGCACTTCCTGTCATCTCCCAAGAACTGGTCTTTGGTCTCACCAACCCTGTTTAGTGCTAATTTTTGCCATATTCTGGCTCAGTGTTGCACTGCTAAGCTCTTCAACACGCGCTGTGGTGACAGTGTCTCACCTGCTGCAGCCTGTGAAGGTCTGTCAGGGTGGGAAGTTTCCCCGTGACCCTCCCGCCTCCCTGTTCTCCTTTGCCTTGCAGAAGGGTCGGGTGGAGGAATCCTGCACCCCCAAGGGCAGCAAGCAGAGCCGAACAGAAGAGATCTCGGAGAGTGAAGGGGAGGACACCAACGCTCCCAAAAAAACCAAAACCGAGGTGAGTTGCCTCCGCTATAATTGCTGGTGTGTCCTGGGTCCAGGTCAAAGGAGTCTCCTCTTTCCTACCTGTGCTGCTCACACCTGCCCGGCTTGAGGTTCCCACTGCTTGGGAGCCCTGGCACCTTGAGATCCACACTGCAGCTCTTCCAACCTAAATGGCATCTGCCTGGCTACAAAAATGCGACCAGGAGTGACGGCTGAGCAGATGGAGGCTCTCCGTCTCTTTTGCCATGTCTGGAGGGGACTGCCCTGCTCTCGGAGCTGGGCATGTGGTCTGCCAGGCTCTGCTCAGTGGCAAGAAGTTGGCTCTGCGTGCAGCTGCCGGTCAGGTTAGACTCAGCCTCTTTGGTTCCCCCAGAGCAGTGTAGAGGTACTTAAGTCTTGGTGGGGTCTGGGTGATGGTTGTGCAAAACCTGCTCAGGAGCACGCTCTGCATGGTTGTGGAAGAGCTTTTCCAAAATGCTGGCAGTACTGGGCTGGATCAGTGGTCAGATGGTTGGAGGAAGACTTGGATCTTGCTCTTCTCAGTTCCCCGGTAGCGTGTTCAGGGAACTGGCCTTAAGGGCCTGCAAACATGGGGATATTTGCTCGTGTTATGAGGTCATTGGAATTAAACTGCTGTGGTTACACATTTCTCCACATGGACATTCCGTTCAGCTCAACAGTGGTCTTTTTTTCAGTTTAGCCTCTCTTGTAAGCCCCAGGGCTCAAGAGTGGCACTTATTTAATGTCCATGCTAACTGTTCAATCACCGGAGCTTCATTGCTCAAGGCGAGAGGTGGTGGGGAGGAGCAGGGATTGGGAAGCACAGGGGGGGCTCTGGGAGGTAAGGAGCGGGGCAGTGAGAGGGTGCTGGAGGGGAGAGGGTCTCATCACCCAGGGAGAGCTCTTCAGGGACAAGAAAAGCGATTCTGGGTCTGTGGGCTGTGCTGGGCTGTGCTGGCTGCACTGTGGTGCTTGCTGCTCCATGCCACCTGCTGGTATCATACCCTGGCCAATAGCCCATCACCGGTGGTTGTGGTGCTAGGACCTTCGTATCTATTAACTCATCTGTAACAGTTCCCTGCCCTCCCTCGCTGCCTCTGTACACAAGGTACCCATCATCACCTCCTTCCTGAGTGTGGGGTGCTCATGAAGAACCTGAGAGCATTGGAGGGGAGGCAGGAGGACCGGTGTTATTTATACCTTGCCAGATGATGTCTCCTTCCCTCTTTGGGGTTTTCTAGTGCTGGGGCTGGCAGAGAAAGGTCAGAAAGCAAGTTCTCTGGGAACTTGAAATGTGTCGTGCATGGTCTGGGAGGCCACATAATGCCTTTCTCCTCCTTCCTACTTCAGGAGTTGCCCTGTCCTCCATCCCCGTCCGATGTTGACAGCCTTGATGGCCACAGCTTCAACGATGAGATGAGCAGTGACCCACGGGACATTGACCAGGACAACAGGAGCACCTCACCCAGCGTCTACAGCCCTGGCAGCGTGGAGAATGACTCCGACTCCTCCTCCGTGCTGTCCCAGGGGCCGTCTCACTCCTACCACCACCCTCCGCTCTTCCCCCAGAGCCCACCGGTAGCTCCCCCGCCCGACAGCCTGGCCCGTCCACCCGAGCCCAGCTTTGGGCTCCCGGGTGAGGTGCACCCCCAGGGACCCCCAGCAGGGAGCTACCACTCCCAGCTGGAGGGCCAGGCTTCCCGCATCTTCCAGGCTCAAGCCCCGCAGACACCCGCCGCCGCCTCCTCCTCCTCTGCTGTTGCTGCCCCTTCTGCTCCCCCTTCCTCATCCTCCTCTTCCTCCTCTTCCTCCTCCTCCTCTACTCATGCTTCTCTTTACCCTACAGCCAACGTGGTCCAGGTTGGGGCCAAAATTGCCAGTGGAGTGGGGGGTCTCCCCGCACCAGGGGGTCGCGAGCAGACCCTCAGCGCCAAGCACAATCCGCCACCCACCACCCCCATCTCGCTGGCATCGGTGGCTGGGGGTCTCCCCCCTCAAAAGACACCCCCCGCCAACCCTCCGGCTGCCCCCCCAGCTTCAGCCCCTTCCTTCCCCCACGTCTCCGCCAATCTGCCTCCCCCCCCAGCCCTGCGCCCCCTCAACAACGCGGTGGCCGCCTCCAGCTCCCCGGGCATGGTGGGGCAGGCCCTGAGCGGCCACCTTCCCTCCCCACACGGCATGGGGCAGGACAAGGCACCGGCCCTGGCCCCCTCTCGCTACCCCTATGCCCCGCCGCCGCTGCCCCCCTCCAGCTCCTCGGCCCAGTACCCCCCAGCCCAGTCCCTGCCCAGCTACAGTGCCTCCTACGGCCATTCCTTCCCCCCACCCAGTGGCCTCTCCGTCTCCAGCCAGCCCCCCAAGTACACCCAGCCCTCCCTCCCCTCCCAGCCCGTCTGGAGCCAGGGCCCACCCCCCTACAGCCGCCCCCTGGGCAACGCCGCTTCCCACCCTGCCGCCTCCCCTTTCCCTGGCCAGCCCCCCCCCCATCACCAGCAGCCCCCCCAGCAGCACCACCACGGCCACGGGAGCGGAGGGGGGGTCTCCCCAGCAGCTGCAGCTCCCCCCCAGCCTCCCGGGGGTTACCCCCACGGCCTGGAGTCGAACAGCCATCACCCTTCCCATGCCACCTATGGGCTGCGCCTCTACCCCCCCCACAGCCAGGCTGCCTACAGCCAGGCTCCTTCGGCTGCCGCAGCAGCTCCCTCTTCTTCCTCCTCCTCCTCTTCTTCCTCTTCTTCTTCCTCCTCTTCTTCCTCCTCCTCTTCCTCCTCCGCTGCCTCTTCCCAGGGAAGCTACCCTGGCATGTGCGCTCACCCTCCGGGGCAGAGTCCTGCCACCTACACCTTCCCCCCGCCACCACCCCCCTCCCCTGCCCATGGGGCCGGCCCTCCGGTCACCTCCGCTGCCACCACCCTCTCCACGGTCATCGCCACCATGGCCTCCCCCTCCGCGGCCCCCTACAAGACAGTCTCGCCCCCAGTACCACCCTCGGCCGTGGCCCCCTATGGGAAGCGGGCGGCCTCCCCCGTCCCCACCTTCCAGCCCCCAGCTCCCTACAAGCCAGGCTCGCCTCCGGCTTCCTCGGCTGCCCCTTTCCGGGCAGCCACCCCTCCTGGCTACCGGGTGGCTTCCTCCCCTGTGGCGGGGGGCTACAAAGCCCCCTCGCCCGCCCCCTCTGCCCCACCACCCCTGCCAGGGAGCATGGCTGCCCCGGCCCCCCCGCCACCCCCTCTCCCCCTCAGCGCCGCACAGATCAAACAGGAGCCGTCAGAGGAGTACGAGCCACCTGAGAGCCCTGTGCCCCCTGCTCGCAGCCCCTCACCGCCCCCCAAGGTGGTGGATGTGCCCAGCCATGCCAGCCAGTCAGCCAGGTGAGGAGCGGCTGTCGGGAAAGGGGTGGTAGGGGGTTGTCCCCAGACTGGGGAGGTGTTCATGAGGCAGGGAAGGGGAGGTCACCCTGAGCGTGGGCTGCAGATGCGCCCTTTTGCCTTTTTCGTGATGCTCTTTCCTTTCCCACGGTGTCGGGCTCAGCTGTGCCTGCCCCTGTCCCTCTCCCCATCCCTATCCCTGCCCTCCAGCCCCTTCTGCCCTGACAATCTTTGCCTCTCATCCCCAGATTCAACAAACACCTGGACCGCGGCTTCAACTCCTGCTCCCGCACGGACCTGTACTTCGTGCCCCTGGATGGCTCCAAGCTGGCCAAGAAGAGGGCAGACCTGGTGGAGAAAGTGCGGCGAGAGGCCGAGCAGAAGGCGCGGGAAGAGAAGGAGCGGGAACGGGAGCGGGAGCGGGAGAAGGAGCGGGAACGAGAGAAGGAGCGAGAGCTGGAGAGGAGCGTGGTAGGTCTGGGGGTCCCGCTGCCGCAGCGCAGCCGGGGTGGATGCTCGAGGAACCCCTCAGCTGCTCCCTGCTGGCACGCTGACGCTGGTGTCTCTGCTCTCTTGCAGAAGATGGCCCAGGAGGGCCGGCCGGTTGAGTGCTCGTCCCTCGGGCCGGTTCCCCACCGCCCCTCCTTTGAGCAGGGCAGTGCTGTAGCGACTGTTCCCCCCTACCTGGGCCCCGACACCCCGGCTCTGCGCACCCTCAGTGAATACGCACGGCCCCATGTCATGTCCCCCAGCAACCGCAACCACCCTTTCTACGTGCCGCTGGGTGCAGTCGACCCGGGCTTGCTGGGGTACAACGTGCCGGCCATCTACAGCAGCGATCCAGCGACGCGGGAGCGAGAGCTGAGGGAGCGGGAAGCCCGTGAACGAGACCTGAGGGATCGGGACCTGCGGGAACGTCTCAAGCCCGGCTTTGAAGTCAAGCCAGCCGAGTTGGAGCAGCTCCACGCCGTGCCGGCTGCTGCCATGGATCCGTTCCCACGCCACGGCGGGCTGAGTCTGCAGACGGCCCCCGGCCTTCATCCCGCTTTTCCCTTCCACCCAGGGCTGGGCCACTTGGAGCGGGAGAGGCTGGCGCTGGCAGCCGGCCCGACCCTTCGTCCCGACATGTCCTACGCCGAGCGCTTGGCGGCTGAGCGCCAGCACGCCGAGCGGGTGGCTGCTCTCAGCAATGACCCTCTGGCCCGGCTGCAGATGCTCAATGTGACACCTCATCATCATCAGCATTCCCACATCCACTCCCACCTCCATCTCCACCAGCAGGATGCCATACATGCAGGTAAGGACCTCATGGTGGTGGTGCCCTGCACAAAGCCCTGCTCTCCTTCCTACTGTGCCCTCCTTGCATTCCCTCCCTCTGGTCTTGGGGAAGCTCAGAAGCTGCTGAGACTAGACTTTGAGGCCCCAGATCCACCTCTTCAGCCAGAAGCGGTCAACATCATGGTCATTCAGCCTTGGCCTTGCTCCCATCCCACCAAAACCACTGACATGGGTTGCAAGTATCGGGGGCATCTGTGAGTTTACTGCTTAGTAGCGAGCAGAGTTGTCCTTTAGTTCTGGATCTCTGGGGACACAATACGAGTGCTGGGGTCCCACTGGCTACCAGGGTGACTCTGGACTGCATCCCTCACGCTGGGCTCTGCAGAGGGAGTGGGAGCCCTGCAAACAACAGTTTTGACAGTATCCTTAGGACCAATGAAATGTTGGTTCTCTCGTTTGCTTCTTGCTGCAGATGGTGGGATGGGATGGGATGGGATGGGATGGGATGGGATGGGATGGGATGGGAGAAAAGATGAGCTGATTTTAAGGAACTGGAGGCTGCTGTCCTTCAGAATTGGATGGTGGTCGCTTACATTTCCACATCCTACTGGAAAGCAAAGTAAAAAGATGTTTAGGGATGAAAATCTTGGGGAAGCAAAGCCCAAACTACAGTACAGTAGGAGAAAGTGCTGTGCCTGCTCAGATACTGTGAGCGGTCAGTGGGATCTCATGGCAGTCACAGATAGACGCTCTTAAGCAGCTGAAACTACTCAGAGGTGGCATCGAGTACAAATTGAATGTCCGTTGCCCCCACGCTCCGTAGCTGGGCACCTCTGGCAGTGAGTCTAAAAAAAAGCACTGGAAAAAGCAGTTTTGATATAAATAGTACCTTGCATTTCTGGCCGTGAATAGTACTTGCAAACTTGAGTGCCTGGATGAGACCTGGAAGTGGAAGCACCCAATATGAGTACGCACACGAATGACAGCCGGGGTGACTGATAGGCACAATACTGGGTACAGACGTGGTCGCAGAGCAGCAGGTCCTTGCAGAACCGACTTTAAGGAGCAGTACTTCTTCTCCCTGAGGAGTGTAGGGACAGAGCTATATGCCAGGCTGGTTCACGTGAAATTCAACGCAGGCAAAAAGAGTTAACACTCGGGAGGAGATGGTACTGCGTTGTCAAGCCTTGAAATCATTCCATCCCTGACAACGCGCTGACCCTCTCCATGTCTTGTTTTGTTGTGCCTTGCGCCTTTCTCCGTCTTACCTCTTGCAAAGCGAGCGACAGTTACCTTGTGGTATCTTTTTCTTCCCAGCCTCAGCCTCTGTTCACCCTCTTATCGACCCGCTCGCCTCGGGGTCACACCTCACCCGGATACCGTACCCAGCTGGAACCATCCCCAACCCTCTCCTGCCTCACCCTCTACATGAGAACGAAGTGCTGCGCCACCAGCTTTTTGGTAAGGATGCTCACAGGGAGACTGCTGGTCTCCTCGGCAGAGCTCCAAGGGGCAGGGTGGCCATGAGGGGTCACAGGACCAAACTGAGGTCTACGAAACAGAGCTTTAGCATGGTGTGCGCTACCAGGGGACGAGCGAGTCCTGCACACGGGCAGGGCTGGGAAAGGAAGGGCAGTAGGGTCTTGGCCGAGCTACGGGGCTGTGGGTGAGGATGGAGCTGTTAGGTTAACTCGTTTGTTCTCTGCTTTGCCTTTGGCTGCAGCTGCACCCTACAGGGACCTGCCGGGCTCCCTCTCCGCGCCCATGTCAGCAGCACACCAGCTCCAGGCCATGCACGCCCAGTCGGCTGAGCTGCAGCGCCTGGCCCTGGAGCAGCAGCAGTGGCTTCACGCTCACCACCCTCTGCACGGCGTGCCGCTCCCGACGCAGGAGGATTACTACAGGTGCATGGACCCGCTCTCTCTGCGGCGCTGGGCGAGCGGAGACCCCTCTCTCTTCACAGAGAGGGGTCAAGCCTTGGAGCTCTGGAGGTGGCGGAGGCGGTGGGGACAGGGGAGCGTTGCCCCTGGTGTGGGTGGCACGGCTGGAACCCACAGCTGGGAGCAGGGATGCTTTGCCACTGGGGCGCAGCTGCAGGCTGGCCACCAGGATGGTCATTCTTGGCAAATGGCTGTTGGGTGGCTAATCTCATCTGGGGTCTCGGCTCCTCTTCTCTGGGGGGTGTGTGGTGGTAAACTTGCGTGTTTCACCCATGCTAATACAGTTAGGACTAACATACCCCTGCCAAAATACCGAACATTCACCAGGGTTGGATGCTTTGGCCAAGACGAGGCCTTCCCAAGAGCGTGGGGAAGCACGTGGGGGAAGGGAGAGGTGCAATGTTGTACCTTCTCAACAGCATCTCCTACCTCAAGGATTTGCCAGGACTTCCCAAGCCATCAGCGTGGTCTGGGTCTAGACCTTTTCTCTCTCTCGCTCACCTTCTTCCTCTTCTTTACCCTAGCCACCTGAAGAAAGAAAGTGACAAACCCCTTTAAGTGGACTTCTACTCTCGATGTGACATCATCATGTCTTTCTCTCAAGAGGAGCAATCAATCAACCAAATCCTGGGGGAGGGGAAGCTGCGGCGTGACACATCCTGATCCCACCACGCAGCAGAGGGCAGGAGAAGAGGGGACAAGAAGTACAGGATGGCATCCTGGGAGCCGAAGGTGGAGGGGAGCGCAAGTGGGGAGGGGACTGAAAACGCCACTAAAAGGGACACGGAAAGCCATCGGTACGTTGATTTCAGCAGAGCTCTGAAGGAAGCAGAGTCAGCCTTGCAGGGAGCTGGGACAGACAGAAGACGGAGGTGAATTCAGGGTGGCAGCAGCTCTGCCCTTTGTGGGTTTGTTTTTTTTTGGGGGGGCGACGGTTGCATTCGCTGAGAAGCGCGGAGCGTCGCAGGACTTCTCATGTGCACGGCGCTGCCGCCGCCTTTTCTGCTTCCACCAGGAGGAGGTGCCGCCAAGAAGTAACTCAAAACCCAACAGCGCCTTTTTTTTTGGTGTTTTTTGGTTTTTGTTTTTTTTTTTCCAAGATGCCTCCTCAAACACACACCCCCCCCACACCTCCCTTCCCACCCCCTCTTTGAGGTGTAAGATAACTGCTTAGCGATACAAGAAAAGCAACGCCGAACATTTTTTTTTCAGATGAGCCCGAGCGGCTCCCCGTTCTCCGACATCCCTTCGGATGCCAACACAGCATGACGGGACCCCTTCAGAAGCTTCTGCCTGCACGGAGGGGACCGGTCCCCAGCCATCCCCGGCCGGGGGGGGTGTGTGTGTGGGGGGGGGATGTTGCAGGGGGGTTGCAAAGCACCGCCAAGACTTGTTTGCAAGGTGGTGGCCGTGTTTTTCCCAGGGCTGGCGGGAAGGGGCACGGCCACCGGGAGGTGCAAAGCACCAGGAGACTTTGTTTTCCGGTCCGCCGTGTCACCCACCCCGTCGTCGTCACCATCATCACCACCACCGCCGCCGCCCCTTTGAGCCCGGCGGGGAGAGCCGAGGTGGGCCCCCGGCGTGCTGGGACTGTTCTTTTAAGATGGTGGCTGCCCCTTTCCCCTCACCCATTCTAATTGATGTACTTTTAACTCATGCACATCCTATTAGACGTGGCAGTTTTATGTAGCAACTTGTGACTCCCTTTGTCCCCTCTCCCACCCCCCCACCCCCACCCCGCGTGCGTGTCTGATTTCACAGTTGTATCTCTCTCGATTGGTCCCCATATATATATATATATATATTTACTTAACCATTAAAAGGAAAAGAAAACCAACCAACAACCCAGCTATGGAAAAAAAACAAAAAACAAAAAACAAAAACAAAACACCCAAAACCGAAGTTTCTCCACGCGCTCACTCCCAACCCCCCCAACACACATTCTAATAATTTATATATATAAATATATATATGAAGCTCTTAAAAAAGAGGAAAAAAAAAAAAAAAACCCACAACAAAACCAACCAACCAACCAAAAAGAAAAAAAAAACCCTTCCAGAAAGTGATTCCGTTGTGTTCATTTATTTTTACCGGTGGGGGGGGAGGGGGAGGCCGGGAAGGGACCTGGCCGTGTTGGGCAGCGGCGAGGGACAAGGAGGGGTGAAAACCGGGGCTGACGAGCCGGTGCCCGCCGTGGTGGCGCTGCGAGCGGCCGCCGCCCCAGGAAACGCGGCGGAGGAGCCGGTGAGCAGGCCCTACCGGCGGGGGGGGGGAGAGAAAGCCTGCCGGGGCCCTACCGGCGGGCACTTCCCGCGGCGGCAGGCTCGCAGTGCCCCGGTTGCGCGGCCGCTCCCCGCCGGCGGCGGCAAGGGAGAGCCTCCCCCCCCCACCGCGGGGCGGGGCGCGGTCGCGGCGGCACCAATGGGAAGCGGTTGATCTGCATACCGCCCGAGCGGCGCGGCGGGGCCAGGCTTTGGCGGTTTGTGCCGCCGCTGGCGGGGCGGGACGGTGCTGGACGGCGAGAAGCGGCGGGGGACATGGGGGCGGCCCGGGAGAGAGGCCGCTGGGGAGAGAAAAAATTTCCTCGCCCTCACCTAGGGAGGTGTCGGCCCGAGGGGGGCCCGGCGCGGGGCACAGAAACGGTAGTGATTTCAGCTCTTTTAGTATTTGTCCAGCAGGTTTCCCGCCGCGCGGGAAGCCTCACCCACCGGTGTAATGGCAGGGAGGGGCGGGAGCGCGCGTGCGCGCCTGTGTGAGGTGGTTGTGAGGGTGACGGAGGCTCTGCCGCCCCGCCGGGCGCGATGGCGGCGTCCGCCCAGACGCCGGCGGCGGCACTGAGCGCGGAGCAGGCGAAGGGTGGGTGCAGAGAGTGGCCCAGTGGCGATATGGCGGTCCCGGCGGCCGGGCGAGCTGTCAGCTGTGTGCTTGTCTCTCGACAGCGGTGCTGGCGGAGGTGATCAAGGCCTTCGGGGCGCCCGAGAACGCGCAGCGCATGGAGGAGGCGCGGGACAACGCCTGCAACGACATGGGCAAGATGCTGCAGTTCCTCCTGCCTGTGGCCACCCAGATCCAGCAGGACGTGATCAAGGCCTACGGCTTCAGCAACGACGGCGAAGGTGGGTTGTCCTTCCCCTCCTACCCCCGTCGCCGGACGGGGAGCTGCGGGTCCGCCGAAGGGGGGAGGCGGGCGGGTTCACCCCCTTCCCAGCCGGTGTCTTGCAGGGGTCCTGAAGTTCGCCCGGTTGATCAAGTCCTACGAGTCGCAGGACCCGGAGATCGCCAGCATGTCGGGCAAGCTGAAGGCCATGTTCCTGCCGCCCATGACGCTGCCGCCGCACGGAGCCGGGACCGCCGGGGTGGCAACCTCCTGAGGCCCGCGGGCCTCCCCTGCCCCGCCGCCGGGTGGCGGTGACCCCCCCACCCCCGGGCCGGGGCTGCCCTCCCGTCAGCCCTGGGAGTGGGGGCGCTTGGAGAAGGGGGAGGCTGCCCTGAAGAGAATGGACAGTTTTGTGCATGCTTGTGTGTGTCTGCTCCTGAATAAAAAATGTCTTGAAAATGCCCTTGTTTTATGGATGAGCGTGAGCTCAGCGCTGCTCCTGGTGCACAGATGCTTCTCAATTATAGCAGTTTTCATGGTTACAGCAGCGCCTGCCCTCACGCCTGGTGAAACCTGTGCTAGTGTTTTGAGGGGCCCAGCACGTACCAAGTTCTGCAAAAAAGGTAATTGCTTATACAAGCCTTGGTGTGAAGCCCTAGGACTTTGGATATCAGTGACTTGCTTTTTTTTTTTTTTTAGCATTTCAGAGGTCCTTAGCCCTAAAAGCAAGCATTTACAAGAGTGCTATTTGAAACATACTAGGTAATATGCTATTTGAGACATACTAAGTCCCTAAACAGCAGCTAGTGCTGTTCAGCAAGCGCCGTAGATCTGTCCCCCCATCAGGGTGGGTTCAGCTAACGCTCCTGCCACCGCTGCCTGTGGCCACATTGGTTTTGGGCTGAATGTGCCACCAGACACGTCAGCCCTGATGAAAAAGGCGGCAGAGAGGCGCAGCAGGGAGGCGGCGCGGTGTGGGAGGGCTGGGCTTGCCCCACTTGGGTGCAGCCTAGGTGAGAAGAACATAATGTAAAACTATACCTTGTGTCTTCTGGGACTGGCTGGAGAGAGACAAACCCAGCGGAGCAGCCTTGCTCCCGTGTGAGGTTTTGTGTCTCTTGGCTTGATTCAGTCGAAGGGGCCTCAGCTATGTCTGCTTGCAGCCTCCTGGCCGGCGTGCCTGTTGCCCTTGGAAGTGAGGTCTTTGGGGAGGGCGATGGGCACCAGGGTGGGAGTGAAGAAGCCGGGCGAGGGAGCACGGGGAGCTGTGAGCCAGGTGCGATAGGCATGCGTCCGGTTTCGCCTTCTGTGCCTTTGGGTTACAAACCAGGCAGGAATGTAGCCAGCGAGGGCGTGAGCTTAGTGGATAGGAGGCAGGAAGAGCAGTCAGTCCCTTCCGTCTCCATTCACCTCTGCTGGCTTGGCCTTGGCCTTCCCCCCACCCCTCTAATTATTCATTAACTACAGCCCAGGAAGTGCTTTGCAAATGGTGAGAATTAAGCCCTCTGCTTGAGGCCGGCGGTTTGCCTGGCCTGGAGCTACCTCCTTCTTAGTCCACCGAGGAAGAGGACAGAGTTTGGGACTGTGCCCGTGCGGGTCGGACACAGGTGAGTCACAGGAGGTGCCGCAGCCCCAAGCGCTGCCAGCTGCTCCTCCAGAGCTGTGGTGCTCAACGCCACCAGCATCCAGCCCTGTCAGGACGGTGCCAGCCCACCTCTGTCAAGGTCTTCGATCTCTCTCCCAAATCCGTCTCAAGATACTGTCTGGATAATTTCAGTGTTGTTTTATTTTCTTTAGTAGGACCTCCTGGTTAAGGGCTGTGGTACTTCCTCCACCAGCTGCTGCCAGTCCCTGATCGGTGGGGATCTGAGAGTCAAGATCCTGATGCCATCCTGTGGGTGAGTGCTGTGAATGCCAGTTAGGGGAAGAAAACAAGAGTTGTTGGTGAGAGAAATAAAAACACTGGCAGTAGGAATCGGGCACAGAAGGGAAAAAAATCTCACCTTCTAGTAAGAGGTATGGGATAGCTGGAGGGCTGGAGTTCATGGTGGTTTAGATTGTTATTGTTGTTACCATTGTTCCTTCTTACTTCCATAAAGAGCAAGCAGGATGTGTGATGCCTGGTCCAGCACAATTACGCTGTCAGCCCTGCAGCTGCATCTCTGAATGTTTTTGTACAGAGAGAGAGGTCATCAGGTGGCTGAATTTAATCCTCATTATTTCTTGATTTGCTACAGCCTTTATAGCCCTTTGTGGAACAGTAGGACACAAAATCTTCATGCTCAGTCCAAACAGGTGCTTAGCTCTGGGGGGACTGCAGTGGTGTGGTGTAAGGAAATGGGATTTGCACTAGCATTACCCTGTGGTAAGGATCTGGGCAACCACGATGGTCCAGCACTGTCCTGGGGTCCCATGGCTCGACAGAGAGCATCTGGCTTGGGCAAGTCCTAGGAAGATGGTCCATCTGCCCATTCCCCAGCAAGCCCAGGTGGCCTTCACTCTGCACTAGCAACTGAACCACAATGCAGTTCGGTGCAGAACGGCAAAGCCTCTTGTCTAAAGTCATCTCACTGCTGAGAATTAGAAGTGACAAATGCGATGCAGATTCTCTTCTTGAGATCGCCTGAATGTGAGGGAAGCACAGAAAAATAAGTTGATATCTGGGCAAGAGGGTGGGCAGTATAACAGAGAAAACAATGAGTGAGATATTAAAGACTCAGCATTTGCTTTTGTAAAGGCAAATCCGGTCTTGTAAAAACAAGGGGTTTTTTGAGGGACTTAGCAAGCAGGGAGGCCTGGCTGATACAGCTTCCTTGGATTTCCAAAAAACAAAAGATTTGACAAGATTTTCTCATCAAAGTCTTTAAATAAAGCTAAAGTCATGGCATAAGAAAGCAGATGATGTTTTCTTGGGTAAAGAAGCAAAAGGCAGTCATCATTGATGAGATCACAGGGGCCGAACCTAAAATATACGCTGTTCAGTATATTCCCAAATGGCCTAGAAATAGAGCTTGTATGGTGGGGTGAGAAAATTGGCTGATGGTAGAAAGTTATTCAGGATAATAGGGTGGGAGCTGACTGTGAATAATTGCAGAAGGACCTTAAGATAATGAATGAGTGGGCAATAGAACAGCAGATGAAAAATAACTATAGGCATATGGAAAACAATGTTCATGGAGAAGAATAATTCAAAATTTACATGTAAAACAATGAACTGTGAACTAATCGTAGCCTCTCTGAAGTAAGACTGTGATCATATAAAGTTCATGCAATTGTGAGCTTAATGCTTGGCTGTGGTGAACAAATAGCAGAAATCATCACTGTATCTCTCTATATTTATATATGTCCATGTCTCACCAGCATCTTAAACACTGCAGTTCTGTGCCACCCTTCACCTTCGTCTCCAAAACAATACAATAGAGTTGGAAACATCTCAGAGAGGGACAGCAAAGTTGATCAGAGGTGTAGAAAAGCTCTGTACTAGGAATAGCTAAATAGGGTTGGAGTCGTCAGCCTGGCAAAGAGCTGAGGAAGGGTATGGATGTTACAGGTCCATCTTGGAGGGGGTGAACAGGAATCAGTTGTAGATTTTTCCAGTCTTTACAGCAATCAGATGTTAATAAAAATGGGCAGAGTGCAGGTTATAAGCAAGCCAAAGGAGGGGGTGTTTCTGTAGCTGCGCAGTGATGCTACATTTATTACGGATTTGGCGGTTGACTCTACAAGAAGCTGCAAAGAGAGGCTTAGGGAATACAGGGGGAAAAGAAACTCTATACAGAGCCTGTTCCTCCACTCTTCCTTCGACAACCCTTTTGACCTCTGGATCACCTAGTCCAACCGCCTGCTCACAACAGAGCTAACTCCAAAGCTAGGTCAGGTTGCTCTGGGCCTTGTTCACCTGAGCCCTGAACGTCTAGAGAATCTTCAGCCTGCTTGGGTGCCTCTGGCAATTGCTGTACTGCCCTTGGGGGGGAGTGAGCATGCAGTTTTTCCTGATACCTAATCAGAATTTCCCTTGCTGCAAGTTATGCCTGTTGCCTCTTGTCCATTTGCTCTGTCCCACAAAGAAGAATGTGGCTCTAAAACCCCCAGTCCCCTTCTAGGTAGTCTCAGACAGCTGTTAAATCCCTCCTTAAGCGTCTTTTCTCCGAGCTGGACAAACCCAGCTTCCTCCGTCTCTGCCGTGCTCCAGGCTCTTCACCACCTTAGTGGCCTTATGCTGGATTCTGTCCAGGTTCTCGCGGTCTCTTTTACCATAGTCCAGATGTGGGTGCCTTTTAATTAGCTATTTCATTTATCTTCGCCTCTAAATTTGTTCTGTGCTAGCTGTGGCTTGGCTCCACAAAGGATTTACAACATGAGGTTCTTGCCATCTGTGTTGTACTGAAAGCCAAACAACAGCATAAGAGTAGTCTCTTTGCTGAAATCTCTTGACCTGTTAATTACATTAAGAAAGTATTTTAGCAACTCAATTACAGTCTGCTGTTGCACGCTGCAGCCATTTGGGAGAGCAACCTCAAAGATACCAACCAATTCCTTCTCTACTGTGGTATTTCCCTCCCTTGCCAGCAGGAGCTCCTCACTGGTAGTTTTTAATTAGGTGGCCCAGATCAAACAACGCCAAGGCAGCTGTATGCATCCAGTCCTTTTCCTGAGCTGAAAGCAACCACAAGTATAAATTCATTCTGTAAATTATGTGATTTGGGATTTGTATCCACACAAACACTGACGTGTGGGTTACACTGCACCCCGTGGTTTGTCCTGCTGGAGGATACGGGATTGCATGAGTTCAGTGCTAACTCACCCTTTCTATTCTGATCTGGACTATTTCCTACCTTGGTTTTTTCCCTGTTCCCCAGTGTCCTTCTAATGTTGTTTTTCCTCAGACAGATTTGCTGCTTCAGCCAGTTCATAAGGTGTAGGGATGCCCAGGTTTTATTTTTGTCTGCCGTGGCTTCATATCAACCCTACGTAATCTCATATTCTTTTGATATCAGGAGTCCTCTTTTGGGACTTCTGCACAGAAGTTCCTGTCACTTCTCTCCTAGAAATATTTCTTTCCTGTGCCAGTGCTAGACTGGCTCTGATTTAGGTACCTTTTTTTAGGTACAGTCTTTTAGCTGCAACTTCTACAGTTTTGTGTAGAAGTTGTTGCCATGAGCTGCAGGTCTCTGTGCCTTTAAAGTCTTTCTTTTTTTAAATATAATTTTAAAGTTAGTACAGCTGGATGCCTGCAGCTCACCACATCCCAGCTCATCATGCGTGTGGAGTTAGAAGTCTTTCAAATGAAGCTGTTGTAGCTGCCTAGGCTGCCTTTCTAGCAATGAAGTTTAGCTTCCCGCTTGTCTCCCCTCTACTTCCCTTTCTTGTTAGTTTCTGTCTTGGCCAGCAGTTTTGTCTCGATCTTTGCTAGCAACCTGTTCAGCTTTTTGCAGGATTTCCCAGTCTGGTGGTGAGCAGGGAAGTCTGCAGCTGCTGATACATGAAATGAGCAAGTCTCTTGCCGTTCCTGCCGCCCACCACCACCACCACACAGGGTAGCTGAGATGGCCCTAGGGAAGAGTCTGGCTCCTTTGCCAGCTGGATGGCCAGTGCTTAGCTTCATGAGACCTGCAGAACTTGAAACCAGTGCTATGGGAAAGGGCAGTCGTGGGCCGTAGCTGGAAACGGCTAGGTAACTGGAAATGGTTAGTTTTCTTCCTTTGTGTCTGGTTGTCCAGGTTGACAGCTTTGGCCTCATCAGTGTGCTGTACTGGGATCTTGAAGGTCCTAGGCTAAGCTCCCTTGGTGCTGCGTGGGCCCACTGTTTGCCCTGCTCTCTGGCTGCTTTTCTGGGCAGCTTCAGCACAAAAGGGCCTCCCACCCTGGCCCTTCCCAGCCACCTACCGCTGCTCGAGGCAGTCTCATCCACGGGCAGGCTCTCTCCAGGAAGGCAGAGCTGTGCTTAGAGTGCCTGGACCTTGAAGCCTGCAGCTCTGGGTTTGCACAGGTTTCCCCCCGTGGCTCTACGGAGCACAGGTAGGATATTTACCTGCCCGGAGGGTTCACCAGCAGAGCTGGAGCACGGAGGTCTCAGCCGGGTAGCTGAGGGCAGCCCAGCAGAGCCAAGCCATAACCCATCGTAGGGTGCTTCGTTGCTCCATGCGTGTGAGCCTGTGCTGCCTGCTTCAGCCTTGCCCGTGTGCGGGGGTGACCCCAGGCAGCTGCGGTCCCCTCGGCACCACAGCAAGGGCTTGGGAATGGGGAGCACTCGTGACTCTCACTGGCCTTTTGGGGAAGGAGAGGAAGGGAGAACATGAAGAACCGAGTTTTGTGAGCACGGCCGGGACCCAAGATGCACTCGTAGTCAACCCTGGTGTGGAAAAAAGAAGGGGAAAAAAAAAAAAAAAAAAGACAGGGACCCCAGAGTAACAGGGGGGATGGGGAAGAAAGAGACAAAAGGAGAAGCAGAAGTGTGTGCAAAGCAGCTTGGGGCTGGGGAGCCGATGGCTCAGAGCGCTTCCTGTTCCCGGCGCCGCGCGTGCCCAGCTGCGCAGGGGCTTGCGCCTGCCTGTGCCCACAGCGCTGCACGGGGGACCAGAGATCAAGACCTGTATCCAGAAACAGGTGGATGGAGGGGGCCTGCATGGACTGACGGTAGACGCCTGGAGAGATACATGGCCAGCTCCCAAGAGGCTCAGGACCAGCTTGGCGTTGGGTGCTCCAGCACGGACCTCCGACTTCCCTTTTCTCGCCAGCACGAACTGATTTTTCCTCTGTGTTTCTCGAGTTGCTCTGGTGGTAGCCACTTGGCCCACTCTTCTTTCGCCCTCCACAATGGTGAGGTAAGAGGAGCTGAGAAGTGCGTGTATATAGGGAGGGGGGCCAGGAAAGTAGGGCAGATCAGAGGGAGGGATCACCCTGGAAGATGTATCTCAGTGGAGATGTTTCATAGGCTGGGGGACGTATCCAGGAGGAAGGGATGCTGCTGCTGGCTGTCATCTGCTGGCTGGGCATCTCTAGGGATGTTGGGGGGGGACAGTTCTTCACTGTACAAGTTTCCACAATAGTGTCTGGCCTATTTTATTCACTTGGTCTTGTTTTTATCTCCTCTCCTAGGTGGTTTCACCGTGACCTGAGCGGGCTGGAAGCTGAAGCCCTGCTGAAGGGACGAGGTGTCCATGGGAGCTTTCTGGCCAGACCCAGTCGGAAGAATCAGGGGGATTTTTCTCTTTCAGTTCGGTAAGTAACTTGGACCCCAACTTCTGTCTTTCCAGGGTTACATACGCAGAATGTTTAGATCCTTACATGTCCTGTGGCATCTTCTTCACCCTGTCCTTATTCCTTTAAGTTCTTTCCAAGCTGCGAAAGGACCTGAGCTTCCCAGCATCTTCTAGACCCTCCCTCAAGGCGCCCCAGGATCTTCTCTTTCCAGTCATCTCCTTTCACTGGGATGGTTTGCTCTGGTTCCATGGCAGGAGGTAATGCAGAACAGTTTCTGCCTCTTTTCCAACTGTCTCACTGTGCATCATCCCACAGGGTTGGTGACCAGGTAACCCACATCCGCATCCAGAATACTGGGGATTTCTATGACCTGTATGGAGGTGAGAAGTTTGCCACCTTGTCAGAACTGGTGGAGTACTACACGCAGCAACAGGGCTCACTGCAGGACAAAGATGGAACCATCATTGACTTGCGATACCCGCTCAACTGTTCTGACCCCACTACAGAGAGGTACGGAGAAAGCAAAGCAGCTGCTGTGTCTGTGATGAGACCTCCTCTGTGTTTCATGGCCACCTTTGTGCCCTGCCTGCATCCCCAGGGCAAACCCTGCAAAAAAGTGTCTCCTGTCTCCTGTGTCCTCCTGTGCTTCCATGGGGCAGCATCCCCAGAAGTAGCTGGACATACCTTAACCCATCACAGCAGACCAAATAGGGCTCTATTTTTACTTGTGGTTTCCTGTTGCCCTTGCTATTTATATACTGTTCCTACAAGCAAAGGTTGTGGTGTTAATTATGGGTCTGC
The DNA here is from genome assembly GCF_964106895.1 of Numenius arquata. NCBI lineage: Eukaryota > Metazoa > Chordata > Aves > Charadriiformes > Scolopacidae > Numenius > Numenius arquata. The sequence goes on along the minus strand of NC_133576.1, from coordinate 10,015,271 downwards.
AGCGATTCGCAGAGTGGTGTGTTATGTGGAATCCCTCAGCATTGCCCCAAACCTCCTTGGTTATTCCAGGCCTGGGCGACTTGCGCAGCTGAGAGCAGGACCATGTTCCCCTGCTATTCCTAGCCTGCTTAGTCTCCTTCCTGTCCCCACTTTGCATATGTCTCTGACAACCAAGTTCCTAAATCAAATCAGGTGGTTTTGCCCTTGTGTTGTGCTGTCAGGTGCTTTGATGCAGCTCAGGGAGCAGCCGTGCCCTGATCTGGGGCAAGAAGGTCCTCCTTTCCCTCCTGCAGACAGGGAGCAAAGATGGCCTGGGGGGAAGCTTCTGGGTACATTCCTGCTTGCTCTGGGGTCAGGCTGCAGAGGGGCCCCGGCCTGCCTGCTGGTTGTCCTCTCCGCTCTAGGCCGTTGGGTTGTGGCCCTGCAGTTTCCTCTCTTCCTCCCTGCGGTTGGAAACTTCTGCCTCCCCCCAGGCTCTTACGAAAGCTCCTCGCACTCTCTCCCCAAGTGATTTTCCATCACGTGGCTTTGAAGAGCTGGGCTCTACTGGGGGAAGGGAGGGAGGGACGGGAGCCATTAACCCCATCCTACCTGCAGAGGGGAGGCCCTGAGACCTCTTTGATGAGCAGGAGGGGTCAACCATTCCCCGGGGGGCATCTGAGCACCAGCACATGGTCACCAGCTTCTTTGGAGGGAGGTTCAGAAATTAATCACTGCCATGCAGTGAAAGTCACTGGCTACTTCTTGCACTGCGTGAGGTGAGGATCAACAGAAGTTACTTGCCAAGGCATGAAACTATCTGCCACATCTTGCTGTCAAAATGGTTCCTGGATGTTGTATAGAGGAATGTATTGCTCTGGCCATATGCAGGAGTGCATGAATGCTTCTCTGACTGGGGCATGGCCTCCTGAAATGAGACCTGAGGAGAAGGACTTGGGGATGTTGGTGGACGAGAAGCTCAACATGAGCCCGCAATGTGCACTGGCAGCCCAGGAAGCCAACCGCATCCTGGGCTGCATCAAAAGATGCGTGACCAGCAGGTCAAGGGAAGTGATTCTGCCCCTCTACTCTGCGCTCGTGAGACCCCACCTGGAGTATTGTGTCCAGCTTTGGAGTCCTGAGCACAGGAGGGACATGGACCTGTTGGAATAGGTCCAGCAGAGGCTCATGAAGATGATCAGAGGGCTGGAGCACCTCTGCTATGAAGACAGGCAGAGAGAATTGGGGTTGTTCAGCCTGGAGAAGAGAAGGCTCCGGGAAGACCTTATAGCGGCCTTCCAGTACCTAAAGGGGGCCTACAGGAGAGGTGGGGAGGGACTCTTTGTCAGGGAGTGTAGTAATAGGACGCGAGCGTTAATGGTTTTAAATTGGAAGAGGGTAGATTTAGATTAGATATTAGGAAGAAATTCTTTACTGTGAGGGTGGTGAGGCACTGAAACAGGTTGCCCAGGGAACTTGTGGATGCCCCATCCCTGGAAGTGTTCAAGGCCAGGCTGGATGGGCCTTTGAGCAACCTGCTCTAGTGGGAGGTGTCCCTGCCCATGGCAAGGGGGGTGTTGGAACTAAATGGTCTTTAAGGTCCCTTCCAACCCGAACCATTCTATGATTATATGAACTCCATTTCAGTTCTTGGGAACAGGTAGCCCTAATGATGTGAAGTTCACCATAGACACCAGTACCACCCCAGGCTTCCACCGTTAGCTGCTCCATGGGCAGCAAACCTGCTCCCATAGCTCTAACCACGCTGGCTCATCTACTGAGCCTCAGCCTGGCCTTGACAGCAATGCATGCAGTGGCATATGGAGCCTGGCTGGTCCTTGTTGCGGTACCTGACGTGAGTGGGAGCAGGGAGGGGTGTTGCAAGTCAGTCTGATGCAACAGCTACCTGCTTTTGAAATGCCGTTCACCAGGGGAGATGGCCAAAATGCCTGTGTTTCCAGCTGCTGAGGCAGCTCCGTGGAAGCAGAGCATCTCCCAGATTTCAGCTTTCTACAATTTGCCTCTCTAGCTCCAGCTTCCAAGGGAGTTCTGTGGAGGCAGGACAGGGCTGCAATGAGCATGGCCTTTTGCATCTCTACTTGGCAGCTCAGCAGCGCCCCCAGGACCTTCTGGACTGTGGGGCATGGGACAGCAATGAGGAACTAGAGGATCTTCACAAGAGACAACCTGGGTCACATCCAGAATTTCTGCAGGGCCCGAGCCCTGCAGAAGGAGGAGAGGCCAGGATTGTCTCATCTCCTAGCCTGCTTTTGGTGACCATCGCTTGCACTCACACTGCATGGTGCAGTGAGATCCCACCAGGCAGGCATAACCCCTTTCACCCTCCCGAGACCTTTATAGGTGGGAAGGGGTTTGGCAGCAGCTGTGCCATTTGCTTGTGTTCCTCTGTGCCCTGGGCCCAGTCCTGCAGCAAAGCAGGGAGCACCTCGGTCAAATGGGGATGCTCCTCACTTTGTGCTGAGAGGAGGGAAGGAGCTGCTGACTGGGTGTTTGCATCGAGGACAGGAACGTGGACATGGATCAACAACAGTGATAAATACCGGGAGCAGAATATGGGCTGCAGGTGGCTCCTGGTGTTCACTCCCAGGGCTAGGCTGATTGCTGCAGCGTGATGGGCCCAGAGAGTGGGAATTATCCTTTGACTGAAGAGGTGACTGAGAAAGAGGGGTCACTGGGATGTTTCTTTAAGGGATCTGATCTCAGTGCAGCCAGCTGGGTGCTGCTAAATCCCATGGGAGAGTTTCTGGCTCACTGGAGGTTTATTTTTGTTTCCCTAGTGTTTGAGTTTCCAAAGCACCCTGCAGCAGTAAGGCTAGAATCCCAACAATGTTGGGAGGTGATGAAACCCATGGACTACTCTCCCCTAGCTGGTCTTCAAACCAGCAGGCATTGCTTACCTGTGCTTGTGTGTATCACACAACTGGATCACACTTGGTGCTTTCCCACTGTGTCCTCTGGTACCAGCATTCCGCTCCCCGGGTCCTTTCTACCCTCACCTCATCCCTCTCCCTTTCCTTTTTTTTGCCAGCTCTCTACTTCTTTCTGTCTTGTCTGCTTTTCCCGAGAACTTGCTCCTCCCTAGGTTTTCTTCCCTCTCTTTTTCCCTCCCATTTATCTCCCCCTTCCTTTCTTCCACCCTCACTCATCAGCTAAAGGGCATCCACTTATATGCATCTCCACCTCTCTTCTGACCCTCTCTTGTTTTTTCCTAGGTGGTACCATGGGCATCTGTCAGGCTCTGCAGCTGAGTCACTTCTCCAGGACAAAGCCACCCCTTGGACTTTCTTGGTGCGGGAGAGCCTCAGCAAACCTGGGGATTTTGTCTTGTCCGTCCTCACTGACCAGCTTAAACCTGGGTCAGATGCTCCACCAGCTGGGGCAACCAGTGCCTCTGGCGCCCGGCTCAAAGTCACGCACATCAAGATCATGTGTGAGGTGAGCAGTTGGGAGAGCAAAAGGAAAGGGAGAGGAAGAGGTCTCTGTTGATCTCTGCTGCTGATATCCTCAAAAGCACAGGCCCTGTCAGCTTGAACACCACCAGCAGTGTTTCTGAATTTGGATCATAGTGCTGTCACCTTGCTGGTTCCTTATGTCCTCGCCCCAGCCTGGGTAACCGTGGGCAGTGCTGGGTGCTCAGACAAGGGAGGAAGTGGGGCTCAGTGTGACCGAGCACTCCAGTACAGGGAGTTTGTGGTGAAAGAGAGAGGAGGATTCACAATCTAATTAAGAGTTTATCAAAAGAGTTAAAAGTTCTTGGAGGAGGAGGAGGAAGGGCATCCACAAGGCCTCCACACTTAGTCTGAAAGACGTTACCAACCTGGCTGTCGCAAGTTCTCCTATTTCTTTCATGTGGGATGATGCACAGTGGAGGGAGATTTCAGGGACAGCAAGCAACTGACCTTAAATGAGAGCTGAGGGCAATGTACCTTCTGTGGGCCTCCATCCACAGAGAACGGGGGTCAGTTCACCACACTATAAACTTAGTGTTCTCAGGGCAAAGTACCATTTGACCTCCCTGCCAGAGGAAATGCTCTTCTAGATAGCACAGGGTGGTGCTTATGGCTTTGCAGCCCTTTTTCCTGAGTGTTATCAGCTTGGTCTATAGGAATGTTATGAGTGGGACGTTGCACGTTCTTCCTCCATTTAGAATGGACGCTACACAGTTGGAGGTGCTGAAATGTTTGACAGCTTGGCAGATCTGGTGGAGCACTTCAAGAAGACTGGAATTGAGGAGATGTCTGGCTCCTTTGTGTACCTGAAGCAGGTAAATCCCGCTTCCTCTGTTTCTTAGGGATCCTTTGGAGGGACCCGCTTGGTCTTTGTTTCTGCTTTGTGTCCCTCTCCTCCTTTTCTCCACGCCACACAGAGGACACTTTGCTCTCCAGCAGTGTCTCTTGCTCATGCCAACCCATTGTGTTTTCTCATCCCCAGCCCTACTACGCTACGAGGGTGAATGCTGCTGACATTGAGAACAGAGTGCAGGAACTGAACAAGAAGAGTCTATCTGAGGAGACATCCAAGGCTGGATTCTGGGAGGAATTTGATGTAAGAAACTGCTGGGGGACATTATTCTGGCTTTTTGGGAAGTCCCTGTGCCACCACCTCATTCTCCATCCTTGATTTCTTCCTGGACACAAACTTCTCGGGTGTCTTGTAAATTCTTGTCAATTTATCTCTGAAAGAGGTCTCTGTTTGGAATCTGTTCCTCTGGGGAGTGAGTGTCATCTTTAAGTGAATCCAGTAAGGTAGAAATGTGCTTTTTCATGTTTGGGAGAACAAGTCACCAAGGCAGTAAGGGCATGAAACTTAAACTTTTCAAGTCTAGGTTTGCTTTTCAATTCTCTGCTCCCCAACAAGCATGCCCATGTGTCCCCAGAGTCACCACTGTTCCTCTGAGTGCCCACCTCCCCTGTCATTCATTGTGGTCTTGCCATGAGTATTCTCTCTTCTGCTCTCAGAGTCTGCAAAAACAGGAAGCCAAGCACCTGTTTGACCGTCATGAGGGACAGAGACCTGAAAACAAGAGCAAGAACCGATACAAGAACATCTTGCCCTGTGAGTCTTTCTTCTCCACTATAAAAGAACCCAAAGAGACACAGACAGAAGATGGAGATCCTCCATCCCTGGCCCTGCCTCAGCCCGCTCTATCCTCCTGAGTGGGTTACGAGGTGTGCGGCATCGAGGATTTGAGAGCTGATGAGAGAGGTCACAGACTTTTCATGTCCCCGAAGAAAGGAGGGAGGGATGTATCAAACTCATCATGGCCCATTGTAGGGATAGAGAGATGGAAGGATGGGATGAGATTGGTCTGACTCCAGGGAAGGAGGGGTGAAAATATGGGTCATGCTGTGTGCACTTGGGTTACACGAATGAGGTGGTGTGGGGCAGTGAAGGAGCTTCATGTGGCTGGGCACAGAGTATCTCACTGTTCGGTTTATTCTTTCACTGCATCCCCAGTTGATCACTCCAGAGTCGTCCTCCAAGGAAGGGACCCAAATATCCCTGGATCTGACTATATCAATGCCAACTACGTCAAGGTGAGACTCTTGAAAGATGGCTTTATGCCCAAAATGGGGGAGGGCCTGCTGGCTCCTGCAGCCCTCCTGATCCTCATCTCCCCCTGTCCACACTCAGAACAACCTGATCAGCCCAGACGAGTGCACCAAGACCTACATCGCTAGCCAGGGTTGCCTGGATGCTACGGTCAATGACTTCTGGCAAATGGTGTGGCAGGAGAACACGCGCATTATTGTGATGACCACACGGGAGGTCGAAAAAGGGCGGGTAAGTAGCAGTTTGTAGGTGTCTTGGAGCTACCCTCTTCTCCCGTCCGACCACTGCTCTGCTCTCTCTCTTTCCTGCCCTCTGCCCATCCTCATCCTGACCCCTCTGCCCACGCAGAACAAATGTGTGCCTTACTGGCCAGAGGTGGGCAGCACGAAGGAATATGGTCCCTACCTTGTGGAGAACGCTGGGGAGCATGATGCGTTGGAGTACAAACTGCGGCACCTCCATGTGTGTCCGGTGGATAACGTGAGTGTGCCTGGTCGAGGGCCGTCATGGGGCTCATGGGTCTAACGGTCACTGTATGTCTAAGGCTGGGAACGGCTGGGTGCCGTGGCGATGCTGCTGTTGTGTCATTCTTGGGGTTGCTGTTCCCACCTGGTTTGGGCTGGAATCGCGCTGTTGGAATCACCAAGAAGTGCATGGGAGACAGAGATTCCCTCTGGCTTCAGACCCACCTCCCCCTGGGACAGAGGCCAAGGGGCAGGACTGGGTTGCTGTTTTACCAGCAGGGTGTTTTGTTATTATCAGAGTAAGGCTGTGCGTGAGATCTGGCACTACCAGTACCTGAGCTGGCCTGACCACGGCGTACCCAGCGAGCCAGGAGGAGTGCTCAGCTTCCTCGACCAAATAAACCAGAAGCAGGAGAGCATCCCAAATGCAGGGCCTATTCTGGTGCATTGCAGGTTGGTACGGAGGCTGGGTTTTGGAGCGTTCTCCATACTTTAGCATAGAATCATAGAATGGTTTGGGTTGGAAGGGACCTTAAAGATCGTCGAGTTCCAACCCCCCTGCCATGGGCAGGGACACCTCCCACTAGAGCAGGTTGCTCAAAGCTCCATCCAGCCTGGCCTTGAACACTTCCAGGGGTGGGGCATCCACAAGTTCCCTGGGCAACCTGTTTCAGTGCCTCACCACCCTCACAGTAAAGAATTTCTTCCTAATATCTAATCTAAATCTCCCCTCTTCCAAATTAAAACCATTACCTCTTGTCCTGTCACTACATTTCCTGACAAAGAGTCCCTCTCCGGCTCTCCTGTAGGCTCCCTTCAGATATTGGAAGGCTGCTATGAGGTCTCCCCGGAGCCTTCTCTTCTCCAGGCTGAACAACCCCAGCTCTCTCAGCCTGAGATGAGAGCCTGACTCTTTATATAAGAGTAAGATGTAGAAAGTCTCTCCTGCTGCACCAGCTCTTCCCCGGGACTTCTTACGAAGTGAAGCTTATGCCAGCCCCAGTATTGGCCTTTTCCTCTTTGGTGCCCCCAAACCAAACTCTGCTGCCTGTTGCATCCTCGACTCTTGTGTGTGGCGTTGCTGAACAGCTGCTACAAGCGCCGCATCCTTCCCCAGAAGCAGCTGCGTTTTGTTTCAGGAGCTGTATTGCTCTGACCTCTGCTTCTCCTCTCCTTGCAGTGCTGGGATTGGCCGCACCGGGACTATCATCGTCATTGATATGATAGTGGAAACAATCTCCACCAAGGGTAAGAGGACCCCAAAGCGTCTTGAAGTGAATTGGCCTACCCAGTAGGGCTGTGCCCTTAAGGCCAGCTGCGAAGGGATGAAAACTATCAGGTATCACTGGGGAGAGATCCTGCCGTGGCCCTGAGAAGGTTGTGCTGTCCTTGCTACGTGGCAGCTGCTGGATCTCTGCACCATATCCACTACCTGTGGCTTCAACCTTCCCTGAGCTTGGGCTCTTTCTCCAGGGCCAGATTTGGAAGATGCTGAGCAGGAAGGAGGGATAAGAGGTCCATACAGGAGTAAAGAGTGTGGAGGGAGGTGGAAAGTTCTTGATTGATCTCCAGTGTGACTGCTTTTGGAGAACTGGGGAGGTCAGTGGACATATCCATAAGCTTTTCTGATGCCCTTTGCTAGGGCTGGACTGTGACATTGACATCCAGAAGACCATCCAGATGGTGAGGGCCCAACGCTCAGGGATGGTGCAGACGGAGGCCCAGTACAAGTTCATCTACATGGCCATTTGCCAGTTCATAGAGACGACCAAGAAAAAGCTGGAGGTTATCCAGGTGAGGAAGGGGACTCTACTTTCCTGTCCTGTGAGTTTAGACCCTGCACGGTGCTGGCTCTGAGCTCAAGTGCTCTGTTTCCCAAGCTCTGAGCTAGCACTGTGACCTACATAGACTACGATGGTGCACCAAGGTTTGAGTCCCTATTCCTCCCTTTAAAATTCAGGGGACAACATTAGCAGCTCAAGTACCAACCTCTTCTGAACTGCTAAACAGCAGTTAAGTTTTAATGCAGTTATTTCGACTGTGTTCTATATCATGTCTCCACCAAGTGCTGTTTTGTTTCAAGCTGAATCTAAGACAGGCAAAGACTTTGCCCTCTCCTTTCCTCTTTGTCTTTCCCATCCTGGTTCTGCAGTTGCCTCCCGAGCCCTTGTGGAAATGATTTTTCTCCTACTGGCTGATAAGTGGCATCTTTTATCTCTCCTTGTAGCCTCTGGCAGCCTCCACTAGCTGCTGCTATCTGTTTAATATTCCTCAGCTGACACGTGGCACTCCCAGGCATTCCAGTGCCTCTAGAAATCTGTTGCCCCACTGTTCACCCCTTGTACAAGGCTACACCTCCATCCCCGCTGCTCACCTCTGCGACACCACCCAAGGACTTCAGCAATCCGCCGAGATCCACCCAGATCCTAGCACGAAGCATGGCTAAACAGCCACAACTCTTCGTGCTTCTCCCAGACCACACTTCTTTTCAGCTTGGTTTTTCTCTCCTGCAGTCTCAGAAAGGCAAGCCGAATGAGTCTGAGTATGGGAACATTGCCTACCCCCCTGCGGTGAGGAATGCGCACGCCAAGGTTTCACGGAAGTCCTCCAAGTAAGATCTCACCTCAACCAGAGGCCCAGCTATGCCTGCCTCTGGCAACAGTCTCCCTGCTGGCTTGGCTGACTTTTTCCCTTTTGCTCACTTTTTCCCTTGTTTTTTCCTCTGGTCTTACAGGCAGAAACAGGAGTCAACCATTTATGAGAACTTGGGGAAAAAGGAGGAGAAGGTGCGGAAGCAGCACTCAGCAGAGAAGAAGCTGAAAGGCTCAATAAAGAAAAAATAAGCATAAAAATAAGCAGGTAGCCCCATGGGGGTTTTGAACCTGGAGTCTAGGACTGGAGCTCACGTCCAGGCTGGCCTGTCTCGTGTTCCTGGCTCTTGGGCTGGAACCAGGCCTTCCCTTTCTCTTCTGCACCACCTTTTAGTGCCCCGAACCAGACTGCTTTCCAGCTCAGCTGACCGACTTCATTGTCCCTTGCCTGTGCAGGCCAGGGAACTCTCCTGCTGCCCCCTCGTCATTCATTAACAGGAAAAAAAAAAATCACAGCCTTCTTCCTTTCTTTCTTTCCCTTGCTCTCTGCGCACTGAGGCCCAAACACACCTCTGCCACGCCAGCCCCAGCTGACTTCTTGAGGAAGAGCTAAGGAAGCTCTTTACAGGAGCTCCATCGCTGCCCACTGCTGAGAGCTAAGACTTTAGCCTGTTAGTGTTCCCCCAAGCCTCATCTTTTTTAAAGTCTGGAGTTTTTGGCCCACTTCAGCTCAGCTCCTCTGCAATTCAACCTTAATACCAACCCTCTGCCCTGTGATCCCTTTTCTACTTGATCCTTTTGATTGGATGCTGTAAATATACTGGAATTTGATGTGATGGCTGTGTTTTCTCCTTTGTTTGTAAATAAACGTGTATTTGTTTGAATGTTCAAGTCCCAACATTTTATTTTTTTCCCTATAATTTCTGTTTGAGTACAGCTGTACTCCTGGCTTCACTTGCAGCCCTGCAAAGACTTACAAGAATGGCTGTAGCTCAGTTTTCATCAATTCCTGCAGCCTTCAGATGCCTGAACAGAAGCTGTGACCAGTTAGGGTGGTTTCTTGCCATGACATGAATGCTGGCAGTCATCAGGTAAGCGAGCACAAAAAGTTAGCTGTGACAAACTCAGGTGGTGGGGTTTTGCACTGAAACTTTGGTATTTGGAGATGGCATCCTCATGCCTCCAAATCATCAGCCATTTTGTCATCCATCTAATCTGTCTTTGGTGGTATCCAGCCTGAGCTGGAGGGTAAGGCACATGGGCTGCTTCAGCAAGCAGCCCGACTGCTCCTTCCTGGATACCACTTGGTAGAAATGAAACACGGAGGGGTGGCAAGAAGATGATGGTAGTGGCAAATAACAAAACCAGGGGCAATGGTCCCAAATCGCAGCTTGGGAGGTTCAGGTTGAACACCTAAGACTGCTTTCATCAGAAGCATTCAAACAGATACACAGCAGGGGAGCTCTGTCCTTGCAGGTTTTCAGTACTTGCATGGACAAAGCCACAGCAGCTAATGCAGCTACTAGCACCCCTTGCAGCAGCAGCTTGGACTAAAGACCCCCACATGTCCCTTCCCATCACTATTTATACAATTCTGAGTGACAGAGAGCATTCCTTAACACTGGAGCCTATTCTTGGTGGTGTTAGAATGGGACTCAGCATAGTTTTTAACGTCTCGCCAGTTAAAACCAAGCCCCAGCCTGTGAACTGTACCCAGGAACCATCTGGGAGAATCCTGAGAGTTTGGCTAAAGCCACAGCGGAGTGCAGACCTGAACCTTTCTGTGGCAGCTGGCTTAGATCCCAGAGAACGTGCTGGGGAGTCCTTAATTTACAGGTACAGATGCTGCTTAGGCTGTGGACATTTGCTACTCGGAGAAAGATATGGCCCAAGTGTCCCGGACATTTGCTACTCAGAGAAAAAGAAGATGGCCCAAGTGGCCTGGACTAGGACCTGGTTAGAGCTCAGTCGCACTTAAGAAGTCTGAGCTTCTATAGGCAAACTAAGGAACAGGCCCTGGTCACCCATGCAGCTACAGGAGCACCCCCATCTCTCCTCGCTCCTTTCCCCACAACATCCCGATTCTACCTTCAACCAAACAAAAGCTCTGTTCCACCTCCCCCTATGGAAAATGCCCCCTTTTTTCCAGCACTAAGCACGCTTGTACGCAGTATAAATTTTGGAGGTTTTAATTTTTACAAATGTTTGAAAGAATCACTGAGCAGACAGTGACACATATTCCAGCAGTGACAGTCACCCAATGAATGACATTTTCCTGAACTGAGCCCCAGGTTCTCTTGGGATCAAGAGTAAAAGAGAAACAAAATTTACTAGAAAAAAAAAAAAAAGCCTGGTGCTGATGACAGCAGAACTCCCGAGCTTGGCCAAACAAATATTCTGATTTTACCCTACAAAAATCTAAAGATTAATGAAGGTTAGAGGTGAATTACTATATCCACATGGGTTAATACCAGTAAGCACCCTGGCCCCCACCCCAAATGGGATGGGGATTCCAGCTGCCTAGCCGGCAGAGCCCAATCCCGTAACTGGATGGAGCAGGGGCATGGGAACCAAATCCGGCTACTACTGGAGTAACAACTTCAAAGTGAGGGCAAACATTGCTAGTGGAGGGAGTTCCAAGTTCCTCACTCATAGCTTCTGCTGGTCAGCACCGGCCATTCTAGGAGGCTTGAGCTTCTTTCATTTCTTCCCTTGCTTGAGTAGGAGACTGTCACTGAAAGGGAGAGAAAAGTGAGTCGTTAGTGCAGAAAACACAAGCAAAGCTGAACCAGAGCCTCCCTACAGACTTGGGGGTGTGAGATGTCACACCTAAAGGACCTTGACTTGCAAGTATTTTTTTCAAAGCCCCTTAAGCCTTCTGGCATGAGTAGGACAGAATCTGGTCAAAGGTAAGGAAGAAGGATCTCACCGTCAGAGATCCTACAGCAAAGAAACCAGCTCTGGCTTCCCTTCGTGATTCTAAGAAATCTAAGCTTTTAGCTGCATGCTATTAGCTCAGCCGGCACTGCCCTGTCCAGTAAACACTGGACAGATGAGGCAAAGCCACCGCACTCCTGCCAGCTCTGAAAGCAGGGCATTGGGTTTTCTAGCATGGACTGGAAAGCTTTTGGAGAGTAGTAAGAGCATCTTTCCTAGAGGTTGTTACCCCAAAGCAACACAAATTCCTACAATCATCTAACTGCCTTCTCACAGCCTTCTCTGCTGCAAATGCAGGATGTCCTGTACACACGGGCTGGACCAGAGGACGCTCCCCTGTTACTCCTGCCTTCCCCATGCAAGGTTCCTTATGGGACACACAGAGAGCTCCAATTACTGAGTATCTCCTACTTGATGTAGATGTTTGTGGCCCCTGCAAGGAAGGGCTTCAAGCTTCACATCACAAATGGAAACTGAGGTAGAGATGGAATAAACTTCCCATGGGCAGAAAGGCCCAAGCCAGAAACATCCCAGGCACCTTGTTCCAAGTACTAACAAAAGGATCAAAATAAACAGTGCCTTACCTTCCTCTGTGTGTCAGGAGATACAGTAAAGAGAGAGGGGAAAGGAAAAGAAACACAAGAGTAAATTGATTAGATTCAACAAAAAATTCTCCATTTCCACAATAAGACTGCTCCCTACTTGGCTGTGTCCTCTGGCATCATGCTCCTCTCGAAGAAAAGATCCTGAGAGAGCTCCAGAAAGGGGACCAGCTTCACAAGTAGGGTGCAGGTAAATCCACCCCCAGCAGCCGCCTGGCCCCTTACCTGGTGAATCCCTCGTCCTGCAGGTTCAGTACCAAGTTATCTGCTGTGAGATACACGCGGTTTTGCGAGCCAGCAATCTGGAAAAGAAATCCAGTACAGAGATAGCATAAAGGAGAAGAGAATAAATGCATATGGAAGAATGGCACTAACAAAGAATCTATCACCCCCTCCAGATATAAGCACTTAAGATCTCGCTTAAATCAAAGCAATTCCCCGAAACAACTCTGTAACTTCCTGATTTCCTATCCCAGTGCCATCAGACCTTCTAAAAGAAGTGCTCACTCTGTCTCCCTGTCAGACAGACCTTTGATCCCAGGCTTAGCTGTCCCCTTTTCTCAGCCTGCAGGAAACCGGGAGCTTTTGGTGGCTGCAGCTGGGCGAGGGTGATGGAATCTGATGTGGATCTGGCCTTGTTGTATGGAAGGCATGAACTCTTAGCCTCACATCTAATTGCCGATCGCAGCAAGGTAGATCTTAAGCTCTATTTGAGCAGAGAAGGGCTGGGCAGGAACAAAGATCAGGACAGGGCAGGTCACATTCGCCTTAAATTCATCATGTGGCCACTGGGCTGGAAGGACAGCACAAGGACTGCAGAAGGAACAAAGGAAATTCTGTGCCCCATTGCTCACCGTTTTCGAGATGTTCTGAGCAGCTCGGATCTTACGTAGCTTGATGTAGCCTGGATTCCTGCTAAGAGCTTCACCGAGGTACAGGGGAGCAAAAGTTAAGGAAAAACCTGCTAACAGAAGCCACCTATCCTCAAGGAATTCTTCCTCAGCTGTGTCATCAAACATCTTAAGGGGGAAGAGCAATCTCTATCCCAATAACTTGGGGTTTTGGGCAGGGATACTTTTACTTCCCCAAATCAAGAACAACATTACGGATTATGGTCACACACAGTAAATAAAAGTTAAACCTCACAATACAGAGCTCGTGGCCTTCTCTGCTCTGACCTGTAATCTCAGACAAATCTCACTCCAGCCAGCTGTAGGGGGGAAAAAAATAAATGACAGTGACCTACTTAGAACTAGCATCTGATAACAGTCTCCTAAGTGTGAGCCCAATGTGACAGATTCTCAGGCCTGTCAAGCTCTCACAAGATACATCCCACAAAATCTCCCAAAGCAGGATATCATCTTGGCAGCTGTAGCTTCCCCTTCAGCCTGAACAATCTTCTGTTTCTGCTCCTGCTTGGCCTTCTCCACCAGAAACTGTGCGCGCTGTGCCTCCTGCTGGGCTGCAGAGAGAATGACCAAAAGCATTGGAAGCAGATCTCATCTTCTGAGCCCTCCACCAGAACCCTACAGCCCAGGGCTGGGGTCGTCACTTGCAAAAGAACGGACAGCATTCTGGGGTGATACCCACAAGTAAGAAATGCATCTGAGTGTACTTTTTCTTAAATAAAATCAATAGCATCCAGACCCTCTAAACATAATCTGCATAGTAAGCGACAAGAGCCCCAGTATGAAGAGAAACCCTGCAGTCTTGAGAATTCAGTCCCACTGGTGGTCTATCTCATTAGCTATCACCCAAAGTTTTCTGAAAATACTTGTGAAATAACCTTCTTGGTTCCATGACTAAGGAGGCTGAGATGTATAACTGGGTCGCCATAACCATACAAAAGCAGTGACACGCTAGCCCAAATTCTGCTTCCTTGTTTAACAATTCAATAAAAAGGCAAAGGCAATCCACTCTTTCCAGGTGTAAAATGAACTCACCCACTTGCTTAGCCTCCACAGCTGCTGTGTATTCACGACTGAAACTGAGCTCTGTGATAGCCACATCGTCCAGGATGAGGCTGAAATCCTTGGCTCTCTCTGTCAGTTCTCGCCTAATGAGCAGAGACACCTGAAACACGAATATAGCAAAAAGAGTAACAAACACAGGCTGATTCTCACTTCCTGTGCACCTCAGAAGTGAAGCACAACTGCTCTTCACAGTTCACTCCCATTGGGCCCAGGAAAAACATCACCTAAAGCAAACCTTGAATCATGGACATTAATACCATCTCTGAATCTGTCACAATGCTGCATATCCATAGCTACATACAGCATTTTCAAAAGTAAAATATAGCTTGCTTACAGTTAGTACTTAACTATCCCATACAACTAATTTTACAAAAATAAAAACCTTCTTTAAAGTTTTTTTTTCTTTGACATCCCAGCACACCTAGTTCCACAGTTCCCACAGAGGTTTTGGCATGAAGTATTTCCTTGAATTTGCTGCTGTTGGCAGTCCAACTGTCTCCTCATCTTTGTATTCAGACAAAGAAAGAAGAAAATAAAAGAAGAAAATAAAAATTACCACTCCACGCTGCTGCACACTGTAGACACACCACGTCTCTCAATTGCTGTAGCTACTTGACCAGCATGGCTACTCTGCGTTCTGTCAGTCTCTTTGGATGACTGCTGTTGGAACTTTTTTTTTAAATTCTACTAATTCCTGAGTTGCCTTTAACTTGCCAGTATCTTTTTCAGGCAGGCTGACAAGTCCTGCATCAAATATTGACTTAAATAGAAATTACTGCTACAGTATCACATCCTTGACCAGTCTAGCATTTGCTTTCATTTTTATTGCAGCTGTTTCTGCGCAGAATTCTAAACCGATGCCAGAATCCTTTACTGTGTGAGCTGCAAGCACCTGACTATGCAAAGTCACTTCATTTTCCTCTCATTATCAACCGTTTCAATACACATCACTTTACAGTGATGAACAGCCGACAAGAAGACAAATTCAATGCAGTCTGTTCAGAGATACCCAACAGTCATTCTTTGCTTCCAATAAACCTAAATCCCCTGCAGACACTTTTTCTTTGCTGTCGCATCCTCGCTTTCCACTTTCTCTTTACAGCAGATCATTAACAAATCCCTCCAGTACACACTACGTGGCACAGCGCAAAACCCTGAGGTCCCTATTTCTGGATCAGTTCTCACAAGACCTGGACGCTTAGTTCCACTCTTTTGCTCTTCTGTCATGGATCAGAAACTAGTTAAGAGACGCTTTGTATTTCATCTTTCTGACAACTTATCCTCTTCAGCAGTCTCACGCAAGATCTTTTAAAAAAACAGCTGCACCTTCTCTCTCCCTCAGCTGCAATAAGTAGCAGATACTCTCAGAATCCATGGCAATCACATTATCAGAACACAAGCTTTCAGGCACAGGTTTTTAAAACTAAGTATTTCTACTATTTTGCTACCCCTCCATATTGCCCTCTAACCTTCTAAACACAAATATTTGCTACTCTTCCGTAGCATGCATTACTGAAAGCTTACTGCTTTGTTATCTGCTCAACCACTCTGCTTTTCAGATCCTTTAAAACTGCTTAACTTGCTCTAACAGCTCTTCTGAGACCCATAAAGGGCCAAGCAATCATTTTTTCAAAGCAGTTCTACTGTTACTTGTGGACTATGTTGTAAATTAGCTCCCCCTCCCCATCATTACATTTTGGTGCAATTTTGCACTCTATACACCAACACATCCATCTTCTTCTCAAACCCTAGTGTTACAGCCTTAATATTTGCACCTGTATCGAGATCAAACTGTAAGTGGGATACAGTTCCATGCCCTTTCCGTTTGGATGCATGATCTACCAGCCTAATATATTTATCCTTTATCTGTTATAACATTCCCCACATGCACAATTTAGTTGTTTCTTTCCAATCCAAGCGTAATTCTCTTCCAGAAGAATTCACCTGGGCTCTCTGAGTAATGAGCTGGGAAGCGTTAAACTTGGCTACCACGCTCTTGAGCACTTCATTAACGATGGAAGGCAGGACTCGCTCCTCGTAGTCCAGGCCCAGGCGCTGGTACATGCTGGGCAGCTCTGCAGCATTGGGGCGTGTGAGAACACGCAGGGAAATGTTCACCATCTGCAAATCTGAAGAGGAAAAAAAAGATTATGAGCAAAACCAGCCCTGCAGCCGGACTCCTGTCCCTCCCTCCCACCCGCCCCACAGGCACGGCCTGGGCCTCATGCTCCCGCCTGCGGGGCCGCTCTCACCTTTGGAACCGGTGGGGGAGGAGATTTTCCGTGGCCGGGCTCGGATGTCGTAGATGATGGGATACTGGAA
Source organism: Numenius arquata (assembly GCF_964106895.1). Lineage (NCBI taxonomy): Eukaryota > Metazoa > Chordata > Aves > Charadriiformes > Scolopacidae > Numenius > Numenius arquata. The sequence goes on along the minus strand of NC_133576.1, from coordinate 9,998,829 downwards.
CCAGGGGATCCTGCGAAGGGCGGGAGGCCCGTTACTAACGCGGGGCGACCGGGAGAGGGCGGGGCGGGGCCGGGGGAGCCGGGCCTTACCTGAAGTGCAGCCCCTCGGCGAGGATGGTGTCCTGCTGGACGCCGCCGATGCGGTTGAAGAAGATGGCCCGCTGGCCGCCTTCCACTGCGGAGAGAAGGGGCAGGGTCAGGGTGGGAGGCGGAGGAGGCGGGCGCGGGAGAAGCGAGGCTGAGGGGGGGTACACGACACACTCACCGATGAAGACGGACTCACGGACGCCATAGGCCAGGGCGCCGGCGCCCAGCAGCAGCTTGAGGGCGGTGCCGACGCCCCGCGGCCCGGCCGGCAGCCGCCCCGCCAGGTCCTTCAGGTTCTGCGCCATGGCCGCGCCGCGCCGCCGGGAAGGACACCGGAAGGTGCCGCCGGCCAAAGCGCTCCGGCCAGGAAACCGCCCCTTCCCGCCCAGCCGCCGCCGACCTTCCGGCTGCGCTGCCCTCCGGAAGTGGTTCCGGCCGGAGGGAGATAACGGGCGCGTCCCGACCGCCATCTTGGGTGGTGGTGGTGGTGGCGGCGGCCGGTGGGCGGGCTGGGGGCGGGGCAGGGGTGGTGCTCGCAAAATGGCGGCGCCCAGGCGGCCTCGTGAGGAAGAAGAGAAGGAAGAGGCAGTGGAGGTTGAAGATGTTTCGCTGGAGGCGAAGCGGCCCCGTGGGCAGCGGCGGCTCTTGGTGGTACTAGAGGGGGCGAGTCTGGAGACTGTGAAGGTACAGGGGGTCGGGCCGGGCCGGGCCGGGCCGAAGGCGGCCGCGGGCGCCCTTGCCCACCTCATCCGTGCTTTGGCCGTAGGTGGGGAAGACGTTCGAGCTCCTCAACTGCGACAAGCACAAGGCGCTGCTGTTGCGGAACGGCCGGGACCCCGGGGAGGTGCGGCCCGACATCACCCACCAGGTACTGGCCGGGTCCGGGCGGCGTCTGGGGCGATCTGGGCTGTCCGGGGCGGCGGTGGGGCGGCCCGGCGGTCGGCTTGGGGGAGGTTGTCCCTCAGTTTGCTTTGTGCTTCTGGAATGGGGATGAGTTTGGCCTTACTCGTTGTGTTCGTAGTTTGTTAGTAATCCTCTTTGTATGCATATGAGACTATTTTCTTTCAGCTTTACAGTACGGCTCACACGGTCAGATGAACACTTTTCTGCTTCGGCATCAGTGTCTTCTGCATTTGTGGGGCCTTGCCATCAAGTTTTCCAAGAGCCCTCTTACTTGTGCCTTTTCTGTTTCCCCTACTGTGTGTTCTTCTATTTTAGAGTCTTCTGATGCTCATGGACAGCCCACTGAATCGGGCTGGTCTCCTTCAGGTTTATATCCATACCCAGAAGAATGTTCTAATTGAAGTCAATCCCCAAACCAGAATTCCAAGAACTTTTGATCGATTCTGTGGGCTTATGGGTAAGTGATTTAGTCTTTATACTGGCCACAAATAACGCAGGAAAGTGGTTAGGAGTGAAAGAATTTTGGGAAGACCCAAAAAGTTGCACCAACCAACATTAAAAAATGTGAGAGTGAGAAAAGAGCAGGGAAATTAAGTGTCTTTTTGCAAGTCCTAGGATGCATAGGTCAACTACGTGTTCCTTAGCACAGTGGAGAGTGCCACCACTAGCACTGCTGTGCTAACAGCAAAATAACTTGCTGATCAGTATTTCTTAGGACTGCTTTAGAAGAACTGCTGGGAACTCTAGAGATAGACATTTTGTCTACTTTCTGATCAATAGGTAGAGGATAGCATTCTTGAGGCAAAAAACCAGACAACTAATTTTCTTCTCTTGTCAGTTCAGTTGCTGCATAAGCTCAGTGTTCGAGCAGCCGATGGGCCTCAGAAATTGTTGAAGGTAAGCATTCTTTGGCTGTTCACAGGTAACGTTGCAATATTCCTCCTTTGCTGCTAGTGATGTAGGAGTAATTTTTTATTATTATTTTTTATTTTTGTACAAATTGTAGACTTAGCTTTGTGGTAATGCCTCTTATCTCTATGCCCCTTCTAACTTTCTGCTTTCTGTAGGTGATTAAAAATCCAGTCAGTGATCATCTCCCTGTGGGCTGTCTGAAGATAGGTACCTCTTTCTCAGTTCCAAAGGTGTCGGATCTGCGTAAACTGGTTCCTACAGCAGAGCCAGTTGCTATCGTTGTGGGAGCTTTTGCCCATGGTTCGGTAAGTGCAAGTATTCCTTACTTGGAGTTGTAAAAATCTTTATCAGCATAGATTTCAGTCTTGTTCTGAGTATGGGGGTGTGGCTTTTCTCCTTTTTTTTTTTCCTCCCTTGTTCCCCCTTGTCCCACCCCTCCTTTTTTCCCCTCCTGGGCAGGCTTATCTGAAAAAAGGCCCAACGCTGCAATGCTTGGGACTTTTCTACCTCTTGGGAGAGGGCGCTAGTGAGGGCTAGCAGTTACCCTGTTGTGTTTTATTGTGGCTATGTTCAACCTTGGAGAAATACTGTGCCTCTCCAACCAATGGGGATAGATGGGACTAAGTGAAAACTTGCAGCTTAAATTTATATTTTTTTTTTTCTCTCTCTTCCCCTAGGTCAATGTTGACTATACTGAAAAGATGGTCTCCATCAGCAACTATCCCCTTTCTGCTGCCCTGACATGTGCTAAAATTACTACTGCCTTTGAGGAAGTCTGGGGAGTAGTATGAACTTCTGCTGCTGCTGCTGTCACGGTGGACTTCTGTACAGTGACCCCACATTCTGGAGAGGCTCTTTTACTTAGGTGTGGACCTAGAGGACTTTGGGCTCCTGGAAGGGAAAAAGCTTCCATTTTGTCCTTGTAGCCTCTCGAGCAATGAGACTTTACATGAACTGCCCCACCGACCTTTTTTCCTCCTATTAAAGGTCATTTTTGGTAAGAGTGCTTGTGTATTTTACTTTCTCATGTTTAACACGTGAGCCGGCTTGATCCCTTTATAGCAGGGACTTAGCCCAAATTTGTCGTGGAACCGAAATTCTTAGCTGCGCCCCGCTCGCCCTGCAGCTGAAGTTACTCAGTCCTGTGGAATCACCGTGCTGGATGGTGTGGGACAGTTCGCGCTCCCACACCGAGGCACCCAAGAGGAAAAGATCTGAAGCCGATATGAAAAAGACCAGGAGCAATTTTTATCTTGGATGACAAACGTAGAAAAGTCAGAAAGTGGCTCCAATCCAATACAGTGCCTGCGTTTGAGTTTTTTTACAATCGTCTGATATCGGCAGAGACACGAGTGTCCTCTGGAGGGCGGCAGAGAGATAAGGCAACATACAGAAGGTGGAGGATCGGGAAGGAGGCTTCCTCCCTTCCCCTCCTTTTGGGTCTCTGACCCTGGGCTTTCTCTTTTCCCCCTCCTCGCGTTGAAAAAAGTCGTACTTCAACACAGCAAACTTGGCAGGTGATGCTTTGCTTCTGGAGTGTTAAATCAACTCCTACAAATGCACAGGTGGTACAATCTGAAAAAGAAAAGTGCTAGATTTGGTTTTGGTTGGGTTTTACGTTTGCCTTTCCCCTCGGGATATAACGTTGCTGCCCCCGCTTCACCTCCTAGTCCAAGCGTGGGACTCTCTCCACATGGTACAGCCTTACCTTTTGGCTGTTACTCTGCTTTTTTTAGCTTTTCTTTTCGTGGCACAATTAATCTGCGAATGTAAGGCAACACGAGTAATAAGGTGAAGAACAACACATGGCCGAGGAAATAAACAGACCTGTACACCTGTAAAGAGAAACACAGGGTTAGGGAGCAGCGAGCAGCTTTGAGCCAAGAACACCTGAGACAGGATGGAGGGGAAAGGGTTGGTGGCATGTGTTGTCTGGTTGTGGCTACTAAATACCTTCATCCATTTGTCCCAGGTGAAAAGGCAAAATGGCACCAGAGAGTAACCCATGAACATCCAGTGGATAGCCTGCTGCAGCACATAGAAGACAGGCTGCAAGACAGTGATGGAGGCCAAAGTGCTCAGGGGAGGACTGTCCCGAACAAGGTTTATGACCTAATTTAAAAGAAAAAAAAAAAAAAAAAACAGACCAGAATTCTCCTCAGTTGGTTGTCCTCTGGCTATATACGCAGGCTCTGGGGCCAAAGTATCTATCCAGCTGCATAAAATGAATTTTAGTAAGCAGTTAGCCTAAAAAAAGTAGTTAAGCGCCCCATCCTGCTCAATGCTTTAATTAAGAAAAATAAGTTTAAATATGGAACATTGTTCTGTCAGTACTGGGAGACTGAGCAGAGGCATTCAGCTCGTGTGCTTGGCCTCCAGCCTTTCCAGCTGCCAAGCACTTCAGTTGTCCTCTGCTCAAATGCCAAGTTCTCTACTTTTCTTCCCGTCAGCTTCTGCAATAAATTTAAGGCTTGCCCATGCAGAAGCCAAGCAACCTACTGAACTCTTGAGAACAGAATGGTATCGTGTTCGAGCACCAATTCCAAAGCAAGCAGCTATTTTTTTGTATTTAATCCAAGTAAAGCCTGCAGCATGGCTGTTTCCAGACTCGTGGGGAAAGGCTAACGCCGGCCACCCCACTCCTGGTAAGTCAGACAAAGCGCACCTGTCTTTCAACGATGACTATAAGCAACTCCATCTGAAAGCACACCAGGTAGCCAGAGTGCAGCCCGTGCCAAATGGCCAGGAAGAACAGGGCCAGTGCCTGTGACAGCAGTTTGTTACCCAGGAACTTCAGACGCTTGAAGATGTAGCTAGAGCAGAAAAGAAACAAACTGAATGCTTCTAGTTTATTTGTCTGTCATCCCTTCTCCGTGTCAGAGGCCCAGGGACCATATGCTTTTGCATATGGTGGTGACACCCCCGTGGTGACAGAAGCAGTGAGACAGCTCCCCTTACCAGGGACCTCAGTCCTTGTCTTAAAGAAATCCCAGCTACCGGGGAGAAGTGGCCCATCCAACAACCAAGGGATTTTACAACTCAGTTGTGTGTCCCAGCAAGTGCTGAACCAAAACCTGGTTAAGGTCATTAGATAGGGAGCATCAAGAGGGGCGACACAGGGACCAGCTGATGGAGCAGTTCTGCAGCTGTTTGACCAGGCAGGCCGAAGGGCTCCCTCTAAGTCCCCTTCTAGCCTCTGTCCTCCTGCTGCCATTAGCTGTTTGCCCGTATTAATGATTTGCCCTTTTAGATTGAACTAAAAGATCTGTCTAACCCAGTAACCTGTTTCAGATGGGACAGCAACGAAACATGAGAGAAAGAGTGTAAGAACTGAGAAGTGGCAGATTGTTCCTCCACTGCTCCCTCTCAGCCCAGGATCTCGGTTCTGCCGACACAGACGTTACTGACGCGTGACAGAAGGGGAATTTTGTCCTGCTCACCGGGCCACCCAAGCATTGGTGTTGATGTTGAAAGAAGCAATGGTCCCTGTGAACAAAGGTGTTGTCTCATACAGCCAGACCTTCATGTTGGCACAGGCATCCCACAAAGGCTTTCCACTCTCGTCCTTCCCATTGTAACCCAGACCAACAAGGATGCAGACACCTTCCTGTGGGAAAAGATTCGCAAGAAAGATGAGAGGAAAACATTGCCCTCTTGGGTTTTTTTTGGGAAAGGCAGAGCTTGGGAAGCTCTGACTCTCACTGTGTTGAGCGGAAAGCACCACTGCAGGTGGAACAAATGGATTGAAAACTGCCTGATTTTAGCTAGCTAGCCTTTGCTATCTTAGAGCAAGCTCAACTGACCTGCATTGATCTCCAGAAATTTGGATTACTTCCATTTGGCGCTAAGTCCAAGAACATGCTAAGTAGCTGCAAAGGTGCTACCTTTGTTTATTTGTCTTTGGTTTCTGGAACGACATGTAGACTCACCGTAACAAGCCAGCAGGTTACGTATTTGTAGAGTATAATTTTGCCCCAGATCAATATGTAACCACAACGGAACCAGAAAGGCTGCTTCTGCAGAGATAAGAGTGAAATACAATGAAAATTAAGAAAAACAGAGTTGAGTGGCAATAATGAGACAAGGTAAATGAGATCTCATTACTGTCTTTCATTTTAGTCTGATGTCTGTGTTGAGACTCCTACATGGACTGGACTGCCAGGCTATTGGCTTATGCAAATTTACACATTATATCATAATATTTGGCTGTACTGAAATAGGTACTTTGGGAAGACCCTGGGATTTGCATAATCATTGTGAAAGTTACACCCTCATTTATTCATACTGGCACAGAAACACGGATAATCTGCATAAGGTAGGAATTACTTGCTAAGAGTTTTCTAAGAACCCCAAAGATCCTGGTAAGCCTTGCAAGTTACTCTAGTTCTTTGCATGTAATAGTTAAACAGAAGGTTGTTAAAAGGTCACAATATACATCTGTTAAAAGCTACTGTTCGTTTTGGAAACCTAAGATTAATTCTCTGTTTGTAGAAGTTTTCATTTGGATCAATTCAGCTTAATGGATTCCTGCCCTGCATCAAATGGAATCCACAGGACAGGCAGTTCTGGAAAGGCTTATCACTAGTTGCTGACTTATCTTTTTTTTTTTTAAATTGAAGCAAAACTAAAAAAAAAAAAAAAAAATAAAAATCCACTCTTGTAGATCCAGTGCCCTCCAGAGAAGTGGAATTCTTCCACACCTGAGAACTGTCAAATGAATACATACCATATAATCATCCGAGATGAGGTATTCATCAGAGATGTACAGGCTTGACAAGGTATAGGTTACTAGAAACAAGAGACCCAAACTCAGGCGCTTGAGAGCAGGCACAAAACTGAGAAAGAAAAATATGAAGGTCAAAGAAAAGCCTTGGAAAGAGATGGTCAAACTCACAATTTTTAAAACAGAAGTGGAGAAGCGGAGGTAGGGGAGATAGCGATAGGGATTCACCACGTTCCACTGCAGCAGATGCCTCTGTTTGGAAGCTGGGATGCTAACGTTACCAGGTTGGGACCGAGTCTGTACTAAAGATGTCAAATGGTTGTTGACGTTCATGCCCTGGAACAATGCTAGGACATTAACCAGAGAGTTATGAGCAACTTTTGAAAGACTGCTTTGTCTTATAAATCACTTTTGGTCACAGTACTTTAGTGTCCAGGTAAGAAGGCACTCCGCTGCAGGGAACATGTGTAGGATGCAGCATTCTGGGATCTTAGGAAGGCGAGGAGCTAAGCGGCTTTTTATTACCTATTGGGTCTCTGGCCTTGAACGTCAGTCATCTCTCCCCTTGTCAGTTTCTGATAGTCTGTCATGGAGAACTGAGGCCCCACCATGAAGGCACCATAGAAATAGGAGAATCCTGAAACCTCCAGCAAGGTAGGAACTCCCCGGACAGCAAATCGCCGCTGCTCAGGGGTCAGGAACTCCTGCACCAAAGGGAGTGGCATTAACATCATCCTAGGGGATCTCATACTAGCTGGGGATGTTGTGTTCTCATCCTACCTCCTTAATGCTCTCAGTTCTTGCTCTCCATGTACATGGAACTTGCCACTTTGTACTTCATGTCCATTCCTCTCCTCAACCCTCTCTATCTCCACCCCCTCTAAACAGCAACAGGATCCAGTGGTTGAGACCAGTTGCACAGATCTCTATTCCAAAATAAGCTCAAAACATGGAAGGGATCCATTGACATGCATCCCCAACAGCATAGTAAAAGCACTGTATCTGACCTCTACCACTCTGCAATCACATGTACCTTCCCAAGACCTTATTGCCCTACAATTCCTACTTCTTGATGCAAGAATTCATTGTCTTTAAAACCTTGAAACTTCAGCTTAGGACATTTCAGCTCAACCTTGTGTTCTTGCAGTCAGCATTGATTCCATGGGTGCTACAGATTGGGTCAGGCCCCAAACTGGAGATGGGAAACGCAGATACTAGAAGTAGGATTAAGAGTCTATAGCAAGTGTTCTGTCCTTTCCTACACACTGTGATGCGTGAGTTCTCTGGCTGTTTCAGTGGCTCTAAAAACAGGGCCCTAGCAAATGGTAAAGGGCAACCATTCAGAAGGATATGGTAAGACTAGACAAAGGAAAGGAAGATGAGAACTGAGATCCAGTGCTGATGGTCTGCAAGTTAAAGGTACACTACCCACAAGACACAGAGCACTAGGGATCGGGAATCTAAAGCAACAGATTTGGGGGAAGGAGATGGTAGGGAATTTGGGAGGGGGCAGAATAATATTCTGACATGACTGAAACAACTGTTGCCCATCTCTAATCACTACCGTCTCTGTTCGAAATGATTTCTTTCCACTCCATTATTCAGTGCCCTCAGACACTCACAGATGCTCCCTTCTCAACTATGGCTTTTACCAAACAATGAATGCAGCTTGCTGACTCACATCCTTTGAACTTGATTTTCTGACCTCTAGCTCAGTGGAATGACATGGAAGAGGGGAGGAGGAATAAAGGAGAAATGGTGTCTTACTCACCAGATCTTTTCCTCCATCATAGTAATCGATGGCCAGACCTAGAGGTGAGAAACAATTATTTGAAGCCCTGTGATGGGCTGGTTGGGCTGCAGAAGCAACCCTCTCTTCCCTAAGGCACGGCTTGCAGAGTGGAAGAGATAGATAGGAAGGAGGTGGCACTCACCAATCAACTTGAGCGTCAAGACACAGTGTGGCATTGTCCACTTGATGTCATAATGCTCTGTGGCTGTGAAGTAATATCCAGCCATAAGGTACGTCTGAAAGAAACCATTGTTTGGGTTATTCAAACTAATTCATCCAGCTGGTTTTTATCTGTCTCCACTTTTCCACCCACAGCTGCTAATGGGAAGCGCAAAACTGAACAGAGGACTCCTTTCTACAAACCGATGCAGTAAGAAGGAGAGTTTTACCATCTGAAAGAAGAACGTGGTGAAGACGGCAGTGATTGTGCGACCCATTAGTCTCAGTATGAGGAACTGGATTAGGACACATATCAGGGAATGAAAGAGCTGCGTCCCTGTGGAGGAGGGAAAGAGAGAGAGATAAGAAGTAGAAATGACACTTTCCCATTGTAGGTCCTCCCAAACCGCAGCACGCCCTGGGCCAGGCAGCTCTCTCTTCCCAAACTCATCTTACCAAAATTGAAGTAAGCAATTGAGAGTCCTGTGAGCACATTGTAGAGATGAATGAGGTAGGCCTCCTTCTGGAAGAGGAAATAGCGCTGGAACAAGGCAAAAGGATATCCTGAGTAGAGGAGAAAAAAAAAAAAAAAAAAGATGAAAGAGTTGTAAATTAGTGTAGACAAGCATTTGTAATGGTCCAGATCATAGCCTTCTTGGACATGTTATTAGGAACATGTACTTTACATAAATACATCATGGACAAGAGGAAATGGCCTCAAGCTGCGCCAGGGGAGGTTTAGATTAGATATTAGAAAAAATTTCTACATCAAAAGGGTTATCAAGCACTGCAACAGGCTTCCCAGGGAAGTGGTGGAATGGTCATCCCTGGAGGTATTTAAAAGACGGGTAGACATGGTGCTTAGTGACGTGGTTTAGTGATAGCTTTTGTCAGTGTTAGGTTGATGGTTGGACCTGATGATCTGAAAGGTCCCTTCCAACCCCGACAATTCTATGAGTCTATGATCATCAATGCAGTATACATCAACAGTATACACTCCTGAGATTGTATCTCCATCTCCGGAAATAGATGCCAGATGAATTACTCTGTATTTTATACAGAAGAAAATACTTATCAGGAACATAACTATCCAAAAGTTAACATCGAAGTGCAAGAAATTCCAGGATTACAGTTTCTCAATACATGAGATGGATAATGCTGAAATACATGAAACGGACTTCAGTCTCCATTTCCAAATTCTGTGACAAATACAGTGAACGTGGCAAGAAGCTAGATTAAAAAAAAAAAAAAAAAAAGAAAAAAAAGGGGGTGGGTGGGTTACGTTGTCATAAAAAATTCGATCTCCGCTCCCTCCTCAATGAGTTCTTACATGATGCTGACCAGCTTTAATCCCAGAGTTCCTCAAGTGACCTCCAGTGGCATACTCTTTCTTTTCTAACTCTCCAACTTCAGATTTGCATCTGATTTGTGAACTACTGGGCACACAAAGCTGTAACTAAAGTCCACTGGGACTACGCGTGTACTATTTTTGAAAAAATCAAAGTCAGAAGCATTTCACATGGAGCAGCTAAGATAAGTGGAAGGAGTTTTTTCCTTGCATTTTCTGCACGTTAGCTCCCAGTCTAATTCAGGAATGCTGCCAGATTATTCATCTGTGGCTCTAGTGAGAAGCAAACATTTGTGAAGCACTCTGGTAGTAGGGTGGGAAGTGCCACACAGAAACTCATGAGTAAATTAAATTCTGCAGTCTAGGTGAGGTTCACATAGCATGCAATAAATATTGCCACATATTAGACAATAAATATATTATGTTTTAATACATATTGACACAGGAAGCGTCCATCTCATAAGTATGTGAAGTCTGTTCACGCAATTAGTGTTTCTAAAGGCATGTGCCCAACGAGCTGAATTGGGATAGCAGAAGCAACTTTCATTCTGGCATTTTGTAACTTGATTGCTTTACTTTGCAAGCCTGTGTTCTTTTATCCTGATTAAAAACAAAAAACAACAACAACAACAAAAAGGAAATTCATCACATACCACAATACTGGCACCCACACTGCTTATTAGCATAGCTGAAACCTGTAGCAGTGGATAGATTTCTGCTACTTGCACTAATGGAGTAATAGTAGCAGTAGGTAGTCATGTTTTATATGGAGCAGTAATAAAAGGTGATGAAAAGCACATTTTGCCAAGAAGCGTTTGATGGATGGAAGGTTTCCAACAAGCAAGGCCAAATCTAGTCACTACTGTGTAAGGAAATGAGAAACTCTGTCACGTTATATAAAATACATGTCGTGCAGTCTGTCAGTGCTAATAGGGCGAGGTGTGATTGGAGCCATTTTAAGGTCCATTCTGTCCCCCCCAATGCCTTAGGAGGGAGTCCCAGAGTCTGGGACTTTTGGGGCTCCTTTCTAGATCCCAGCCAGCCGCACTCTCTACTGAGCCCAGGTGTGAACCTGCTGCTTCTACAAACCCAGCTGTTGCTCCCCATTTCACGGAATCACGGAATTGTCAGAGCTGGAAGGGACCTCTAGAGATCATCTAGTCCAACTCCCCTGCCAAAGCAGGATTGCCTAGAGCACATTACTCAGGACTGCATCAAGGTGGGTCTTGAAGATCTCCAGAGAAGGGGGCTCCACAACCTCCCTGGGCAGCCTGTTCCAGGGCTCTGTCACCCTCACCATAAAGAAGTTTCTCCTCGTATTTGAATGGAACTTAGGCTTCCAGCTTGTGCCCGTTGCCCCTCGTCCTATCGCTGGAAACCACTGAAAAGAGTCCAGCTCCATCCTCCTTCAACCCACCCTTTAGGTACTTGTAAACATAGAAAAGGTCTCCCCTCAGCCTTCTCTTCTCCAGGCTAGAGCCCCAGCTCTTTGAGCCTTTTCTCGTTTAAGGGAGGTGCTCTAATCCCTTAATCATTTTAGTTGCCCTATGTTGGACTCTCCAGTAGTTCCCTGTCTCTCTTGAAGTGGGGAGCCCAAAACTGGACGCAGTATTCCAGTTGTGGCCTCACCAGTGCAGAGTAGAGGGGGAGAATGACCTCCCTCGACCTACTGGCCACACTCTTCCCTATGCAGCCCAGGATTCCATTGGCCCTCTTGGCAACAAGGGCACGTTGCTGGCTCATGGAAAGTTTGCTATCCACCAGGAGTCCCAGATCCTTCTCCTCAGTAGTGCTTTCCAGAAGATCCACCCCTAACCTATATTGGTGCCTGCCTATATCTCCTCAGCCTCTTCTCACCCCTCTCTCAGTCTTCCCTGCCTCCTTGGTCCTGTTCCTTCCTCCTTTTGTGTCTTTTTTAGCCGGTTTCCATGCCACAGGCTGCCGTCTCGGTCTGAGCGGCCAGCCAGCCCCACATACCACGGCCCTTAGCCCGCAGAGCCTGGCAACCTCGCTCCTGCCCACTCATCCAGCTCCTTCTTCCCTGCTGAGGCTCCAAAGTCCCAACCATCTTACCTAAACCACCTTTATTTATTTATTTATTTATTTATTTTTACACAGTCACTTTTTCATTAGCCGGCATGCACTTTTCCCCCTGTTGCTTCCCTGAACACCAGCTGAGGGGGGAAGAGGGAATCTGCAAAGAGAGTTCATCACACAGGCTCTCTGGGGATACAGGAGTCACTCAAAGAATCAGAGCAATTCACATGATTTAAAAAAAAGAAAAAAAAAAAAGAAAAAAAGCAGTATTGTCTCCCAGCCTTATACTCAGAAACATAGACTAGGATTCTTTTTTCTCTTACTAGGATTCTTTTTTCACTTATCAATTTTCCTGCTGAATTTTAATAAGCGTATTAACAACTGACAACAGCTTTGTGAAATGGAAAGTGGCAAAAAAATATAAAGCGTTACCATCAGTTTAGATCAAAAGTTATAACGCTGAGGTTCACCGTGGAAAAATGTTTCCCCCTTTTGAGCAAGGGGGAGAAAGATCAGATCAGAAATTTAGGCAAAGCGTAATTTATTGCTGTTCGTTGACACGGTTTTAAAACCACATTTTCAAAGATTTCCCATTCTCTCAAAAATCAGTACAAGCTTGCAAAACATTACATTTTCATCAGGAAAAAAAAAAAAAAAAATCTGTTTTTTGACTCCAGCCATTGCTGTAGACAGAATTAAATTATGACTGAATACTATAACGTATCTCAAGTTTCTGAACGCCAGAAATTTTATCTATTTTCTCCCATCCCCAACTAGTGTTCCTACTCTTTAGAAGACCTGTCTCTCCTGTCACACGTACTCCTTTTTTAGCTCTACACAGGAGATCGTATCATGGTTTGGGTAACGCTGCTCTGAAGGAGAAATAATTACGAGCCCTTGCAAATAGAGAGCTGCTAGTGTGCGCAGCATATAGGATTTTAGAAAGCCACTGATTTAAATCAGAGTCTTGTACTACATGAGCGCTGTTCCAGTTCAAAAGTCACAACCTCAGCCTAAATTCCTCCTATATCCAGGGCCACTTGCTAGTACTCTGGACTGCAATTTAGTCACAGTTTTGCTGCAAGGTAGTTTTCTCACTTTTACGACTGGGCCAGTTCCACGCCGCAGATATAAACTTTAACCCCCAAATGGCAGAGGATACTGAATATCAGCCGCCGGCCCGCTGAGGCCAGTGCATTTTTGAGCACTCGTAAACTACCTATTAAATCACGAGCTATTCCTACCGGTAACGACAGCAGTCCTCCCACCCCACCAGGGTGTTCTTGGAGCAGCCTGAATTAGCGCAGCAAAAGCTGGAGAGAGGGTTTTGAAGCTGCGGTTGCCGCCTGGCACATCCGGATATGTCAGGGCTGCTTTGCTTTCACCATTCAGGAACGACGGGACTGGAGTCCCCTTGGCTCCTTGCTGCCGAGGGAGAGCAGCTCCTGCCCTGCCAAACTTTCTTCCCTAGCTCCCTCGGGCAGAGCGCACCCCAGCAGGAATCCAGCCGTAATACTCCAGGAGAAAACAGAAGGCCACCTCCTGATCTGAGGCAATTCTCCTTCTCCGTGCAGCATGGAGTCGACAAGCAGTCTGCAGGCAGAGTTGGTTTTTGCCTCTAGGTAAGACTTTCTATAGAAGGAAATTAGCAATTGATATAAAAGGGACAAAACAGCTGAGATGCTGCTGCTGAGAAATTCCTCCTTTTTTTTTTTTTTTTTTTTTTTTTTCCCTTCACAGGCACAAGGGGATGATCTCTGGTTAAGAGAACCCTGGCACCACTGGAAGGAAAGGATAAAGCCAGCTTCCTTGCCACAGCCATTTGGGAGAGCCGTGGGCCACCGCACAACACCTAGGTTGCCCACCGATACAAGAATCTAATCGAGCAAAAGAAGTAAACTATCAAGAGGCTGTATTAGGCAGAGGAGGAAAGTTCTACTAACTCCAAGCAAAAATAGCGCTGTCAAGTTTGCCACCTTCTGGAACGGGTGATTACGATGCCTGTCTTTTTCCAGAGATAAAGCTGCAAATAAGAACACCAGAAACATTCTTTTCATCTCTGCTCCCTTTATTTCCCCTTTTATATGTGTTAGCTTCGTTTCATCTACATGAGAGCAGATCAGACTATTTTTCCTCTTCTCCCTTTTGCTCATCAGTTAACTCCACCTTCATTAACATCTAGCGGATCAATTGTCTCTGTTTTTTCTTTCTAGAATGCTGAAACTAAAAGGAGGGGGACAACAGGAAAAAGACATGTTAAAATATAAGCCTTACCTAATATTTTGACTTCAAAGATATTCTCTTTTTCTGTCTGTAATACTGCAAAAGTCCCACACCTTGTTTAACACTGGGTGCATATACATGAGTATTTTTAATTCAGCTCAGGAGCGTACTTTTGAAGTCCGCTCAGAGTGCTTTAGTTTGCATAGCAGAACCCTCTCAAAGCATGCGAACAGGACTCTCTTCAGCTGAAGCTGAACTAAAAATGCACTCCAACGGGTGCTCGGTCTGTACGACCGGGCTGAAGTAAATCCAAAGTAAATGCCCAAAATCCATGACATCGGATACCGCATGCAAACTAGCCTGCTCTACAGATCTGCTCCTACTGTGCCATTTTACTTGCTAATGTAGACACAGTCAGTGTGTAGCACTACACAGCTCTCTTTTTATTTATTATTATCTAAGGAATGACATGTATTTGAAGTTAAGATTTTTAAAAAGGCAGCACACGAGTGCTCTGTCACAGGGCTGGTTTTAGTACCTGTAACAGGATGGTCAGCTGCCTCTTACAACTTCTCCTACCTCTTACCCATTGAGAGCAGTTGTTTGCCTCCCCATCAGTAAGGTTCTTGCTTGGCTGGCCAGCTGGGCACTTGATTTGGGGTAACTCATCAGCTATGGGTGACCACCGGGAGAATTTCACCGAGTCTAAAATTCTTCAGGACGCAGAGAACAGGAATAAGCAGAGGATGCAAAACAAACTGTGAGAGGTAGAAGAGGAGGAAATAGGACCACTTGCAAGCGAAGCAGCTGGTTTCTGGCACCTATTCAGTAGGAACATGTTCATTTCTGCAGGTCACTGCTGTCTGTAGATGAGGGAACACTTCCACAGTGCTTTTCCTGGCAGGTCTGGGCAGATCAGCAGGGTCATTTCTGGCTCAGGGCTCTAAACAGTATGTTGGCCCCTCTCCATATTACGCAGCAGAACATGTCAGGTAGCTTGCAAGCCGCTCTGTAACAGTATGGCCAGATAAACGTCTTTAATTCTTTGGGATCACACAGCCACACAAGAAATAAGATCAAGATAAATTTTTAAATACAGTGCCTTGTGTATCCTGGCATACACTTTGAGCGGTGATAGCAGGAGCGAAATCTGTCTTCCCTCGTGGGAGGACAGAAGCAGCAGCACAGAAACCCTCTTCTCTCCTTCCCACCCCTGGAGGGGCTCCCTGGTGTTTTCCTCCAAGAGGCTAGGACAGCATTGGTTCAGACTGCTTACTCTGCCAAACGGGAAGTGACTCTGTAGCTACGGAGCTGAAACCGTTGGTGTCTTCCAAGCTGACTTAAAGACGGAGTTTCTCCTGGGGGAACACTCAGCCCTGGACCTCCTGAAGAATGCAAGGTAGCCTTTGCAAGACAGAGAATGCAAGTGTCTCCAGAGAGATTTTCATGTGATTGACAGGCATTAGTGTGCTAGACATACCAAAATTTTTTAAATGATGGGGTCCAGAACTATGCTTTAAGCATTACTGCTGTTGATAATATCACCAAATTGCAGCCTAATTGCTTCAAAGGTCATTTATGCAAACTTTCACATACGGGAAGTCTGAAGCAAGTTTTTAATCTTGTACAATCTGAGTAATGGACTCTATTCTAGTTGTATGCTCTGCTTCAAGATTGCAGGATGTATAAAAGCTGTCTCTGACTTGAATACAAAGCTGTGACTAAACACCCCACCGTGTACTCAGCAGTGTGCTGTTAAAATCTTCACTCATTCACTGAGAAAATGTGGTGCCCTTTAGGACTACTCCAATTTCTGTTCTTGGTTGCTCTTCCTTCCTCCTTCTCTCATTCGCCCCTGTATTTAATTTTTTTCAGTAGTGCCAGAATTGTAACAGCTTAAATGACCTCTTTTGGTTATTTCAGACCATGACTAAGTGAACACTTTTACTCAGAATCAAGACAGTCCATTCAGACTATTTTTTTTCAACAATAGTTCATCTTTCCCCAGAAATTAACGTAAAAAATTCATGTAAATTGCAAAGTTCTTTTGCGATTCTTCCTCTTTTTCAGAAGGTTATTTTTACTAGTTTCTGGTGATCTCCTGAACGCTGAAACCCTAGAAACAGCTGGTGCAGTAGAACTGCACAGTGTTGATGGTGCACTGCATCACAGAGGGAGAAATAAGCAACAACGTTTTAACCCATCTTTGGAACACAGGACCACGCTTCATCCTCACGGTCTTGTTCTGAAACAATTCAGCAGTATTAGCTGCAGCCAACAAAAGTGATTTTCTTCCTGAATCTACGCAAACACCTGAAATGGAGGAAGTGAAGCAAAAGCCATACCTTGCTTGTCCTAATGCCATTTCAGCTTTTAGAAATGCCTTTCATTTATACCCCATGCCATCCTATGAAGTGGTCATCAGCACTAGTTAGTTTCATTACCAACAGGCTCAAGGCTTTCAGTCACATTAAAAGGACTGCAAGCTAAGCTGCAATTAAATGAAAATTTCTTTTCACATTAGTGCTGGGTTAAGGAACTCTTCTCGCTCTACTCTCAAGTTGCTTACAGCGGTGCTTGGCACTTCCTTTTAATGTAAAGGTATAATGCTTCACTACCCATCTATTAAGCAGGAAAGATGGAGTCAATCCCCTCTGCTTGAGTGGTTCGATCTACATGATGTGCAAGAGTACCAAACAAGAGGCGAGGCTGTTTTGCATGCCTTTAAGCCTTCCATCTGAAGTTATGCCTTCAATTACATGTAATTAAGAGATGCAGAGCAAGGGAGAAAGGACAAGGAAACATGCAGCTCTATCCTCCCTGTTTGGTATACATTTTAGGTATGCAGGAGAAAGATGCCAGTGGGTTCCCAGTCCACGATCCCCAGACCTTTAATACAAATGATAAAGAGCCATTAAGACTTTATGCAAAATAGACTACATCAGGAAGGGACACTGAACCATCTCAGTGGCTTAGTGCCAACACTGTTTGTGGAACATTTGTAACACCATGCACAAATCTCAGACTTGACGAATCTACCGACTGCAGTGGGCATCTCTTCTTATCATTAAGATGATAATTATCTGCTATTCCTTTCAAAGAAGTAAGTGGTTTTGCTCACCCACAGGACACCAAGCAGCAAACAGCCTTCCAATGTCACGTTCTAGCTTATTGCTAGTAAGAAGGAACCCTGAGAGAAAGTTTAAGGTGCATTCTGCAAAGGCATCACTCTAATGTAGGTGTCTGCCTCCACACACGGTTTCTAACATCTTTTCTGCATCAGCACTTGTTAGACTAGTCCCTTGGTTGGTTGACTAACCTGGTAGTAAACGATCTGCTTTTTCTGGTTTAGGTTTCTGCCAGGCAGGTAAATTCAATCAGACCACAATTAAAGTATCAGAGGCAGACATGAGAGACAGGAAAGCAGGACTTTTCCTGTTCAGCTGTGGAGAGCTGCTAGATTAATTCACACTGACTTATGTGCATGTCCTGTATATGTTTCCTATTACTTTTTTCTTTACAGAAGAAGTTTGGTTTAACTAACTTCTAAGTTAAGTTCAAAATGATAGTCAGTTCAATCCCCTGTATCTACCCTTGACGTGAAGAATGTTTTGGTTCAGTTTGACCTTACACATTGTAGATTAAATTAGGCAGAAACAAGTCCAGTCCAGACCACAGCTATGAAGTGACACAACTTTTCAATTATACTTCTAGTTAGCCAAAGGACTTTATTTTGACAGATCACACAGTAGCAGCTGTACCCCTTCAAATATACTTTTTAGGTTCAGAGAAAAGCTTGTATTTCCTTTCTGCCATGTGACTACACCACCAAAAGCTTTCAAAACCCAAAGTTCCATTGGGCATCTGCAGACATTTATGTAGACAGCATATATACATACATTTGAGTTAATGTTTTGGTAGCAACAACCTCCTTCTCGACTGTTAGCCCACACTGTAACTCAACTCTAGCCCTGCCTTAACCATTTTACATGTGACTTAACCACCTCATGTTGAGATAAGCATAAGGAGTATGTGTTTCGCAACATGCTTCGCATTGCAGGTGGAGTGCACCACAACATCCCAGGTCTTCTGGCCACTGAGCTGCCAGGCTTCGCTCACCCTACCTGGTAGTCCCCGGGACGGCACGCCACTCCCGCATAGCTCCGTGATTGCTGCCGACGCTAATAACGTCTCTTGGCAAAGACCTCCCTACGCTTGGATGGGGCCACATCTCAGAGGGCTTGTGGAGATTCCAAAGCGTGCACCCCTCCGGACACCTGCTCCTGGGGAATGCGATGGCAAAGGCGGCAGCGGGGCAATTCCCAACAAACTTCTGGTGGCCAAAGCACGGCCCAAGGCACAGACAAGTCCCAAAACGGGCTTGTTCCGTACCATGGCCACTGGCTCTGCAGGTTACCAAGCCCCGCTCTCCCCACGACCCCGGTCCCGGTGGCAGCTTACCGGGACCGAGCCCCCACCTCCCTGCAGGAACAACCACCGCCTGGCCCGCCCCACTGCACGGTGGGCTCCACCGGGAGAGCCGGAGGGTTGCCCGGGGTTCCCACCCCGACAGCTGCTGGGAGGCAGGTCCCGAGCTCCCGGGCTCAGGCCACCCTCCGCCGCCCGTGCCGGGGCGGGGCCGGTGTCGGCGGGGGGGCTCGTCCGCCGGCTCAGCGCCCACACGTGGCCTGGCACGGCGGCGCTGACACAGGTGCGGCTCCCCACCGGCGAGGCGCTGCCCGACCCCGGCACGGCACGGCCCTGTCCGACCCAGCGGCGGGGTGGCCCGGCCCCACGGCGGGCGGTGCGCCCTGCCCGGGGCGCCAGACCCGTCACCCTCCCGCCGCCGCCGTCGCCGCCGCGCCCTCCGCCCTCCCTTACCCATCAGGATGGACAGGATAAGGCGCAGCGCCTGCTCTGACGAGCCCAGGGCCTTGGCCAGCTGGGCCAGGCCCCAGCCGGACCCCGCCACCGCCATCTTCTCCACCGGCCGCCCTCGCCGGCCGGTCGCTCCTCGAACCCGGCAGCGGCACCAGCCACCGCGGCCCCCGCACCGCTCGCGGCCCCCTCCGCGCCCATTGGCTGCGGCCGGGCCGGCCACGCCCTCCCGGCGCCTCCGATTGGACAGCCGGTGGCAGCGGGGCAGGGCCCTGCGCTCACTAAGGCAAAGGTTACCCCGCGGGTGGGCGGTGCCGCGGGGCTGTCCCCGCCGGCCAATGATTGGAGAAAGCGCTTCCCGGGGGCGGGGCTCGGACGGGGCGGGGTCAGGCAGGCGAGGCGGAGCCCGCCTCCCCATTGGCTGTGGCGGGACAGGAGAGAGCCGGGCCGGGAGGGGTAGGGGACGGCGCGGGGACGGGGTTATTCGCGGGCACGAGGCGCGTGGGGGGGCGGCGCGGGACCAACGGTCGTGTGAGGCGGGCAAGGGGAAAGGGGCAGGGATAGGGATAGGGATAGAGATAGAGATAGAGATAGGGATAGGGATAGGGATAGGGATAGGCATAGGGTTAGGGATAGGGATAGGGCCTCGGCCTGAGGCATTGCTCTGCTGGCTGGGGACGAGACACGCCGCTGAGCCTCCCCAGTGGCTGGTGGGCCCTGCCACCCTGGTGGCTCCTGGAGCACAGACGGTGGCTGCTGGGCTCTGGTGGCCCAGAAGGACCTGCTTCCCATACCAGGCATTACAGCAGCTCCTGTCCCAGCGGCTCCCAGCTTTTTGTAGCCACTGGGCAACTCTGCCTACGTAGCCCGCTCGTAACTCATCCGCTGGAGGACCTTCTCCTTGGTGTGTCCCTTCATGCAGATGTCCATGAGTGCATCCTAAGTTCTCCTCAGCAAAAGCTTCAGGTGCAGTGGATTGCATCCTCTTCCTCTTGCTTGTGTTACCATTTTCCTGCTGCGTCATTCAGGTGGGCAGCATTGCCCAAACTGGGCAAACTGGAGGGGCAAACAGACTCACACATAGATGCAAAGGGATCTCTGGTCCAAACCCCTGCTCACAAGCAGGACTCCAAAGCTGGATCAAGTTGTTCAGGGCATTGCCCAGGCAATTTTTTGTACTTTTTCAAGGGTTGAGAGCTCCCAGCCTCCCTGGGCACTAAGGTAGTGCTGAATCTTGTCTTGGGGGAAGTATTTTTGTCCTGATTATACTCTGAGTTGCCTCTGTTGCAAGGTATGCCCATTGCCTCTTGTCCTGGGAAGGGTCTGACTCCATCCTCTCTATAACCACCCTTTGGGCAGTAGCACCTATTAGATCCCATTCCTTGTCAAATCAGACTAGGAGAGGGACTGACAGGCAACATGCCGACATAGATGTCATTTACTCAGGAGACCAGGCTAAAAACCTTGCTCCCCCTTGCCCTTCTCTTTTCCAGGCTAAACAAATCCAGATTCCTCAGTACCAATGCTCCAGGCCCCTATCCAGTGGTCCTGGTCTGGGCTCTCTTTCCAGTTTGTTCACACCTCTCTTGCACTGGGGAACCCGTAAAGGACACAGCATACCAAACGCAACTTTATCAGTGCCATACAGAGGGAAATAATCACTCCTCTCCACCTGCTGACTATGCTGTCGTTCGTGCCACCCAGTTTGCTGTGTAGCTTTCACTGCTACAAAGGTCCGTCATGGGCTGGTGTGCCGGGGTCCCCAGGATCTTTTCTGCAGAGCTGCTCCTAAGCCTGTTGTCTCCCAGCCTGTGCTGGTACGTAGGATTACTCTGCCAGAGGTGCAGCTGTGACCATGGGGTTACGGTGTGGCTGTGGGGTGGGCTTGCCTGCTGGGCACTGGCCTTGGTGGGTTTGGGTTTCATTTGTAAATGATGTGGTTTCTCTCCTGCCTTCCTTTCCCTGCCCCATAGTGGCAAAGGCACAGATCCAGAGGAAGAAGAGGAAATGGTCTCAAAAGAGCAATTTTCCCTGCACATTGGGCAGTGCAGCAGAAGATGGAGAGAGTGCAGAGAGTAGAATAGATAAGGAATGAAAACAATGAAGGAATGGCTTGACAGAAACTTCACAAAGTTCAGAAAAACAAATGCAGCTGACATAACATGCAGCTTAACGTGGAGCTTGGGAAGAACAAGAGTCACTTCAGAGGTCCACAGTGAAGCGGCGAGAAGCAATGGTCTCAAGCTTCCACAAAGGCAATTTCAATTGGACCAAAGAGTGGTTCACATGGGAACAGGTGCTCAGAGAGGTTGGGGAATCTTCAGCCTTGGGGATGATCAGAAGACGCCTGGACAAGGCCCCGAGGCTCACAGAAGGTGAGAAAAATTAAAATGAAGAGTAATCAGTGCAGTAAGAAAGTGCATGAAAAAGGGGACATGTTGGCCTTGACCTCCACAAGTCCCTTGAAGGCAGTGTAAGGTGTGGAGTGGCAGACCAAGATGGTCAGTAGGGGTTTAGACCCCATCCTGGATAGTTGACTCCATCAGGTTAGAGTTTACAAATAGGTTACTGTATTTGTTCAGCCTCACTGTTCACTACCAAACTTTTTGCAAAGTTCAAGGACTGACTGAATATCCATCTGTCATTTCCATGTTTAATTGGGTGTTTATGGTGTTTAGGCCAGTTTCATAGAATCATAGAATGGTTTAGGTTGGAAGGGAACCTTAAAGATCATCTCGTTCCACCCCACCTGCCATGGGCAGAGACACTTCCCACTAGTAAATGAGGCCTATGTGAGCATGCTGACTCGTTGTCCTTCCCCCAGTCGTGTTTGACAAGGAATGAGCATCTCAAACTTCTATATTAATAGAAGTTTCATGAAAATTGAGAGCCGTATTGGAGAGAGAGGCCTATTGGCATTACCACTGAAGGAATCCACTCCATAATCAAGCTTCCTCCCATGTTTGATATGATTAAATTATTCCACAAATAACACTTCAGGGGCTGTAACCTCTTAAAGTCTCTGTCCTGCTCAACTATGCTGTTGTCTGACAGGGGATCATCGTTACTGTTTTATTAAAAGTCCATGAAGGAGTTAAAAAGTGATGAGAACATTTATGTAAAAAAGATCCATTGAGGACACATAAACAGCGAGATACAGAGACAACTTCTGGCTCAGTAAGTCTCTAAGCTTCAGACAGCTGAAAACAGGAGAATATACCAGGGAAAGATCACCATGTGCTTTCCTCCTTCCTTAAACCTCCACATCTGGCTTCTCCCCCCCTCATCCTTCTCATCCCCTTTGTATAAAAAAATAGATCATCTGGAGGATTACTAAAAAGGCCACAGCCTTGCTTTGAAGGTCAGACTGTAACCTGGCACCAGCCACACTACTGTTTCTGCGGCCACTGGTATTCTGTCAGGCTTGCCATGAGGGCTCACAGTGTTGGGCTTAGCTTTCCGCATGTGCCAGTACATCTCCTGCCCAAGCAGACCTCGGTCTCCTGGCAGACGCAGTCTCCTCCTGCTTTTGAGAAGGCAAGGTGCTCCATCTGGTTTTGCAGGCCACGTTTGTAGCAGCAAAAATGGCTTCGGACCACAGTCTTGCTCAAGTGGTGTCCTCCCGTAGACATCCAGCAGTCCATCCACAGCTCTGACCTCACATTGCAGAAAAAGGGAGAGTCAGAGGCTGTATGCTGGACAGACTTCTGGTCTAGGTCCTTTGCGTTCTGGAATAGCTCAGGAAACAAACCCATGAAACACTGCTTTTGGGCACAGAGTAACTTACTGGAAATGCCCACTATTTGTAAAATATTTTTTTAAAAATACTGCAGTATTTAAATACACTTGTGGTCAGTTAGCTATGTGTATGGTGACAGAGCGCATATGAACTTTTAGATTTATTTAATTCTGTAATCTACTATTGTCCAAGAAGGGTTTCAGAAGCAGCATCTGCTCCTGAGATTGCCTAACAGTTGCCATTAGGAGATTCTGTTTTCAGTTGCTTAAAATGTTGCTGTATTTGACCTGTTTAGATTACATGCTAGATGGCCACTTTGAGTCAGAGCATGGTAGCTGTTTTTGAGACTCAGATCCTGATGAGTACCATTGCTTTTCAGTATCATTATTTTTTTAATAATCAGGGCAGTGCTATGCTTGGGAGGAGGGGGTGTAACCAAAAGCCTTTCTTTACTGTTCTGAAGATATACCACGGCTTGATGACATTACATAGGTATTATTGTGAAACTTGAGGTTCACATGAGCTCAGTGTGGCAATAAGGGAAGGTAGCTGCTGAAGCTTCTGCAAATTAATTTTTATTGACTGTGTTCAAGTGGCTTGTGCAGCTTTCCCACGGACCACAGCTCCACAAGGCCCCAGATGGTTCTTCAAGAGCTCTTGCTGGACTTTCCTTCCAGGACCATTTCTTCTGCACCGAAGAACTGAAGTTCTGAAGGAAGTTCTGAAGGAACTGAAGTTCACTCTGAAGGAGTGTTGTGCCCTGCCTTGTTAGTGCCTCTTCTCCCAGGCAGGCTCAGGAGCCTATCCTGATTGAAATAGCCATGGGAGAGGAGCGGGCTACTAGGGGGCAAGGTGGCTATCTGGAGAGTGAAAGTGGGACTGCAGTTTAGGGATAAACTCTGCCAACAAGGAGGAAGATACTGGAAAAGCAAGAGTCAGAATAAAATTAAATCTGACTGAAGTCTGCAGCTGTGAATCACCAAGAGAGAGGGCAGGGAGGGAAATGCCACTACCAAGGGATGGGAGTATGGAAAGAGAAGGGTGGCTCCTTGGAAAAACAGACAGGGAAGACATGAAGATAAGTTTTCATTAGAAGGATGAATAGGGGGCTTGGTGCCCGTAGGGGAAAAGAAGCCAGGAGTGGGTGAATGATGAACTAGAGGGAGTGGGGAGGAAGCTGGGACTCAATGGAGGTTTGAGATGGGGAGGGAACGGTGTGCTTGAAAACAACTCACCTTTTCGGTGTGGAAATTACTGCACAAATTAATGTGATGCCAGAGCCTGCTTACCCGACATCGCTGGCTCCGTTCCCTGGTCCCCCCCCTCCACGAAATTAGGGAGTTGCGGTTGGTGTCCCCTGGTCACAGTGGGGGAGCTCAAACACACCGTGACCGGCACACGCTGGTGTCGCCCGGGGGTTGAGGGTGTCAGGGAGCCACCCCGGTGACATCCACGTTGTCGCCGGGAGGGCCGGGTGGGGCAGCTCCTCCCTTCCCCCCCCCCCCCGCCCCTCGACCCGGGCCGTGTCTCCGCGCCCTCGCCGGTTCCGCCGGACCGGTGGGTCTCTGCTGCCGCCTCTCGGTGCCGCCGGGACCGGCAGGACGGGCTGCAGCGGGCGGCCCTCCGCCGTTAGCTTCAGGCTGGAGGGGCGGGGGGAACGGGGGGAAACGGGCAGGAGACCCCCCCGGCCGTAGCTGCGGCGCTCATCCATCGCCGGGTGGCGGCTCTAAGTCTGAGCTCCGAGCATCTTGTCACTGTCGCCGGCCCGGGCTGGCCGTTTCCTGGAAGTTACTGGTCCTGCTGCAGAAATGTCACGTTTTTCCTCTCACAGCAGCTGCTCACCCACCACAGTTTACAGCCTTGTGGTTTAAAGTAAGCCGAAGAATTTAGGAGCATTTCACCCTAACAGCTAAAACTCTTAAACAGTGCCTTTGCAGCTGCTGGCTCACTGCTGGAGAAGCCATGCGTGCGGTGAGGATGGAAAATTCCTAGGAAGGTCATGGCAGAACCCACGCCAGTCGTCCCACGGTGGGATATCTCCAGCTGTGAGTCAGAGCCCCTCACCCAAAAAAAGCCTCGGGTGTAAACAAGACTATGGGGCTTCTCTTTTGTAGGAAAGGTGGTGCATCGCCTGTGCAGGCGTCGTCTGTGCTTAACAATCATGGGCGCTTGAGGCTACATCCAGGGGCGTTGGGGAAGGGAGTCCGGAAGGCAGCAGGCATCTCGGTGTGGTACGGTGCACGGAGCAGAATGGTCCCACGTCCCAGGTTTTACTGAGAGGCTGCGGGGAGCTTTGCACTCAGACTTGGGGCTGGAGGGAGTAAAAGAGGTGAACAGACTCTGGTGAAAGTCCCCCTGGTACAGTACGCGGAGGTAGAAATCTGTGGGTTATACCGAGCAGTTCTGAGCCAGCGCACAGGGAGGTTTTCCTGGGGCTTACCCAAGGCTCTGAATTTAACCACTGGCAACAAAACCTGCCTGGGTCACAGCAGCGAGGCAGGGAAGTGCAAGAAACCCACTGAATCCTCTTATTGGCAGAATGGAAAACAGACAAATTACTGCCAAGGTCTTGGTGGATCAAGGATATTTTACTTGCTACTTACATATCTGTGATTCCCTGCTGATGGATCCCACCTAGTTAATGTTATGTATTCTCTTTTAATATTTACTACCTTTGTTTGGTGCACTGACTCAGTGTTTCCAGAAGGGAAAGTGTGGCTTAGGAACTTGGGAAAGGCTTTTTTTCCTCCCAGCTTCCTGGGGGAAGACAAGCCAGTCAAGCCTGTTTTAGATGGTAATTTTATGAAAACCTGAACACTACTGCTTTTCGTAACATCTGGCAGAAAGGTTACAGCTACAGAACTCTGAGTCATCTTAAGAAAAGATTTGTCTTATGCAATTTGGGAAAAGTAGGATGTGGTCATGTAATTTAGGAATTTAAGAGAATGTGTGTGCCTCTGAGCAGAATTATATTGCATTGGCAACCTTAATGTTATCATTTATTAACCTTAATGGCATGATTTTGCCTCTTTTAAATTATTATTTTAATATAATTTCTGACATAGTTTCAGTGAATTGTAAAATACATTGCCTAGCTGTGTCATCTTATGAATTGTAAAAAAAAAATACAGATCTACACAAATGCAATCAAATGCTGTATGTGTATTCAATGTAAGTATATACATCAATATCAAATGTAAATATTTACATCAATATCACTGCCTTCTGCATAAATAGTTAGCATTATGCAGATATGTGCTCATATAAAATGCAGCTAACTTTTTATTTAACTAAATTCACAATATTGTTCCTAATTAATAGGTATGTCTTCTAAAGAATTATTAATATTCACACAGATATTAATTTACCACTGCTACAAACAAGTTGAGTCAGGTTTATATGAAAATATACAATTCCCTTGCAATGAAATGACATGCATAATATATCCGCCTACACTCATTTTACTTCTGCCGTGTCCATTTTAAAATATGATTGCGACTTGAAGAGTCACTGGCACGGTCTTTACTGTGCCCAGTCCAGAGGAGAAAATGTCTCCCTATGATTTGTTGTCTGTCTTCCATCGCTGTTTTCCTGGTTCTCAAAATTCCAGTTAGAAACGTCATGCTATGTTCCCAAGAGACATCAGAAGTGAGATGACATGCTGTTTTCTTTCTCTATCCATTCTCAGTTTGACAAAGAAAACAGACTAGGCATGTTCTTCCTTCCAGTAAAGCCTTTATCCTGACTAGAATGAAATCAGTTATGATTCATCTGTAGGTGTTTCTCTCCCTTGACAATATAAAGTCTTTCAGCTGGGCTTTGCTAACACACTTTGCCTATGGCCTGTTGAAACTTGAATCTTTTTTTTTTTTCCTGGCCAAAACAAGCTCTGGAGTGTGCTGTACTGATTGTAAAGGGTAGAGGTTGTAATGGAGTTTTAAATTTTCATTTATAGTCCATTCCTGGTATAGCTGGCTTGTAAGGAGGGGTTTTCTACGGTATTAATGGCAGGTCTTTTGTACAGTCATATTTTGGTCTTGGCTTGTGGGCACTGGCTGGATTAAGAGTCCTACCTAGCATAAGTCTTGAAACTCCTTTCTGTAAGGGTCTTAGATTTAACTTACTCCAGAGCTAAGTCTGATGAACGGTTGCTCTTATGTGAAGTTCACTTAGTAAATAAGGTGGTAGTTATGAGTTCTTAGTCAAGTTCTTACTTAGAGGAGTGTTCCCATAACAAATCCTGGCAAAACAATGCACTTTTACTCCTGCTGGTAGCCTCAGAGAGGCACAACATGGAAGAGGCCACTATCTTTCCCTTTTTTTTCCCCTAAAAAAAGGGTCTCTGAAGCATCAGCTGAGGAGCAGTGGCAGCAGCCTTGTGGCCTCCAGGTTGCGGTAACAGAGTGGACTCCAGCAAAGTGGTCTCTGGACAGGATGATCAAACGTTTTTTTCCCCATGCAAAAACACTGGACCAGTTCTCACGTGGACTCTCTTTTTTCTGCACCCTTTGGATTTTGCTCCTAACTTTTAAAAGGGAGGGGGAAGAGGAGGAGAGAGGAGGCAGCCAAAAACTCTTTTCCCCAAAGTCATCTGATTTCCCGAAAATGCCTGATACAGACCAGATCCGTGCTCTCCCCCCGCGCAGCCTGAGCCAACAGGATTGTGCAACTTGTTTGGAAATTCTCCTTCCTGCCGAGAGCCGGCAAACCGAGCATCCCACCGCAGCGGAGAGGCTGGGAAGCCGCATCCCACAGGTAGAGGGTGCTGCGATATTGCGAATTAGAACCTTGGGCACGTTTGGAGGAAGGTGTGGACAGGAAGAAAAAAGAAAAAGAGAGAAAAGAGAAGGGAAGAGAGAAGAAACCAAGACACGAACTAAGGAGAGAAGGTAAATATTGCAAGCATTAGGAATGGGGAAGGAAAATATTCCTGAGTGTTGCTCTCTGACAGCTGGAAGAGTCAGGACAAGTAGCTCCCCAACACCAGAGCCTCAGCATAATTTTTAAGGTGCTGGGAAGAATGGATTTGGTACCCCAGGGGGCAGTGCTTTCTGGCTTAATTTGCTGTGCACCAGCGTGGTGTTTGGAAACACTGATGGTCGTAATGGGAGAATGTGAGTACCAGTGAGTACCAAGGTAGAGATCATCTCTCCGTTTTGTCAGTACAGGGCCTAGCAGCCCTTCTTGATGCTCGGGGTTGCTTTATGGAGGAAGGAACAGAGATATAAACTTGTTTTTGAAGCAAAACATTGACGTACTCCCCACAAGCTGGGGTTTTAGGGTCTTTGACCTGCCTAGCAAATATGCAGAAGCACAGGCAACATTAATCAATTACACTGTTTTTTGTCCCAGATTGTAACTCCAAAGTCCAATTCCTGAAAGTTTTCAGAAAGGAAGATCTGCTTTTTCCAGATGTGGTGAGTTATTGAATCTCCAAGCGGAATTCAGATTTTATTACTAATTTCATTTTATAAATTAGGTGTTTCCTGCAGTAGTGTACTGATTCTCAAATCTGAATGTATCTGTAGCCCAAGTAGCCTCCAGAACAAAGCAGTGATGTAGGGAGTAGCACTTAAGACCCTTGTGTTCAACTCCTGCAGCATTACTAGCTCCTATAGAGCTAGAGAGGAGCAGAGAGCATGACTGAGGTTGTAGTCCAGTGTGAAAGGCTACAGGAGAAAGACAAGCCCCACACAGCCACAGTGTTGGTCATTAAAACTCCAAAGTCAGGAGCTATGCTGCATGTTATGTACAGCCAAAGACTAGCTTTTTCACTAGGGACTGCGTGCATATGCAGACAGAGAAGACTACTGCAATGTCATCTTCCTTCCTCTTTTCTCAGGTACCTTATTTTCTTCTGCCTCCCTGTCTGGGCTGATGCAGCCTCCATGTACGGTGAGATCTTGTCACCCAATTATCCTCAGGTGTATCCCAATGATGTGCAGGAATCTTGGGAAATCCAGGTCCCTCCGGGATATGGCATTCACCTTTATTTCACACATATGGATCTTGAACCATCGCAGAACTGCGAATATGATTTTGTGAAGGTACAGTCCCTGTCCTCAAGTAAGAAAAAGACAAGAAGGCGATTTAGAGCACAGAACAGCAAAGCTGGATACAAAGCTCAGGGCTGGAAGAGGAGATAGACACATCCTTCCTGTTCTGAGCTGCAAGAAGCCCAAACGACTGAGTATATCTATAGCCCAAGTAGCCTCCAGAACAGGGCAGTTTGATTGATTTCAGTTTGCCTCATAGCCACATGACCATTGTCTGCCAACTGAGTGTCCCACCTATGTCCCACTCCCCATGTTTCTCCTATGTTCCTAGGAAAAAAAGCCGCCTTGGCCATCACTGACACCTCTCTATTGCAAGGCATATTCTTACCCAGTGAACCATGGGTATAAAAAGACCATTTTCTTAGGACATCGATTTTCTGTCCCTGAAATTTTTCAGAATTAATCCATGAGTGGGCATAGATGATTTAATGCAATCATAAATTGATTGGAAATGATGAAGGTTAAAAACAATGAAGAGATTGCGTATGGATAGCGGGCACTCAGATAAAATGGTGTGGTCCATTGCACCACAGTTTTCAGTGATCTGTGCACTACAGCTTTCTTAAAACTTACAAGACCCACAAGCTGTTCTCCATGTTGTCCCACAAGGCACAAAAGATCAGGCATTTCCACACAAACAGGCAGAAACAAGACCATACTATCCCGCAATAGCTATGTGCGAAAAGGGGCAATAAGATTGCATACAGCAACAGAAGAAGACCTTGGAGAAGGACCAAGGTGGGACAGTAGGATGGATGCGCTCTGCCGGTAGCTGTAATAACGTGTCCTTTTGCAACAAACCAATGAACCTGTTAGACTGCTCTGCAGAGCGTCAGTGATCGGTTTTGCCATGTTGAACCACGGTGTTGATTTTTTGTACGAGCAGGCCTGAGGAAAGGATGTTAACAGAGAACTCTGGATTAATTTGTATCTGAGAATTTAAGACAGGTATTTCACAGCTGGAAAGTCAGTAGGAGGGAAAACTCCTCAAGTGTCTTATAAATGTCAGGAAACTGGTTGTCTGGAGGCTCCATTCAGCTGTACCTTGGCTGGCTGTCTTCCACCGTCGGCCAGCTTGGTGGATGACACAGCAGCCTTGGTCACTCCTGGTAGCTATGTGACATAGCTGTGCCCTGGGAGATCTACTTGAGAAATGCATGCAATTTAGGAGCCTTTGGTTAGCCACCTGTAAGCTGAAAGATTCAAGTGTTAGTAATTGCATGTATTCCAGTAATGAGAGAGATACTCTATGCATTCTTCTTCAGATCCTGTCTGGTGGCCATGTTGAAGGCGTGATTTGTGGGCGGAAGAAACCTCGTGCCCCTGGCTCCTCGATTGTGGAGGAATTTCATGTCCCTTATAACACCCTCACTATGAGCTTCCAATCAGACTTTTCCAATGAGGAGCGTTTCACTGGTTTTGCAGCCTACTACGTTGCAGTGGGTAAGGTTAAAACAGCCTCCTCTGAATCTCTGTAGTGTCCAGGCTATGGGGGAAGGAAAGGTGACATAAGGGTTTTCCTTCCAAGAATGCCTTATTTGAAAGAGATCCCAGCAGACAGGAGTGCTTTCCAATATGGCCAGTATAAATGCTGTCTTAGAGATATCTTTTCCTTGTTGTCTGCCAGTTTGCTTCACTTTCTCATCTTCCTCCTGCCCTTAGGGCCCTCTCCTAATCTTGGCTGATTCATCTTTTCACACTCACAGACTTGGATGAGTGCACGGATTTTGTGGAGGAGCCTTGCAGTCATTACTGTAATAATTATATTGGAGGTTACTTCTGTACCTGTCCACCGGATTATTTCCTCTATGACGATAAGAAAACATGTGGAGGTAAGAGATCTACATGGCCTGTGGTCAACAGTAAGAATTCATTTAGGCCAAGTGAGATATTGTACATGGAAGACCTTCTCTATCAACATCCTCAGCCAGTTGCGAAAGGTATATTTTGGGGGAAAAAACATCCCAGTGCAAATCTGAACTGGCAGTAGACCGTGATTTTGGGAATTTCTATTAGCATATTCTTAACATTCTTCTTCTTTTGTGTCAGGAGAATTAAGAAACTACTAAATGACATTCTCTAAAGACTGTGATGGAGACCCTTCTTAGCATACTGCTATCTGTGAATCTTTTAATCTCTGGTGAAACAGGGCAGTTCAATAAAGGCACAATATTAACCAAGAGGCTGCTTGGCTTGAATAAAAAAAATTGCCAAGTCACAAATGGTGCATGTTGAAATGAGTATAATATGAGGACCTGAGCATGAGGGACAGAGGCCTAATTCACAGGTGGAAGGTAAAAAGAAAGGCCACTAGAAGTTAAAGTCCTTGGGTAATTGGATAGAGAATGGCCTTGGTTTTAGTTTCTTGGAAAGATGCAATATAGTGACATGGTTAATGCAGGTGACTGGGGGACTGGAGATGTAGTGGAAGAGGGAAGGCTTGTCAGCTTCATAAACGGACCATTTCCTTTCCGAATCCTACCTGTGTTCCTTCCTTACCCCTAGTGAACTGCACTGGACGTGTCTTCACTGAGCCATCAGGGGAGATTTCCAGCCCCAACTATCCCAACCAGTACCCAGAGAACTCACGGTGTGAGTACCGAGTGGTTCTGAGTCCAGGCTACTTTGTGACATTGACCATACACAGCGGGGACTTCGACTTGGAACCAGCCAACTCAGAAGGGACTTGCCACGACAGCTTAACAGTAGGTGTGGGGCTTGGAGAGGGAGTCAGGATGCTCTAGATCTCCCCTCATTCTCCTCAAATTCAGAAGACCTTCTGACTGCTTAACTTTATCTTCAGCTACGTTGCTTTTTGAAATTATAGGGAATATCTCTAAATACACTTGGCATTTCTCATTTCTTTTTGTTTTTTATTTTCCCAGCTTGTCTCTGGAAAGGAGCGCTTTGGTCCCTATTGTGGGAGCAAATTCCCAGGTCCTCCTGAAATCAAAACTAGGAACAACATTCTTGACATAATCTTCCAAACAAACCACGCAGTACAGCACAAAGGCTGGAAAATACGCTACTACGGGAAACGTGAGTATACACTTGGGGAAGAATTCCCTCTGCTCCTGAGTTAGGAAGAGAGCTTATCCCAGGTCAGATTCATGGTACAACAGCATAGGATCATAGAATCATAGGATGGTTAGAGTTGGAAGGGACCTTAAAGATCATCGAGTTCCAACCCCCCTGCCATGGGCAGGGACACCTCCCACTAGAGCAGGTTGCTCAAAGCCCCATCCAGCCTGGACTTAAACACTTCCAGGGATGGGGCATCCACAACTTCCCTGGGTAACCTGTTCCAGTGCTTCACCACCCTCACAGTAAAGAATTTCTTCCTAATATCTAATCTAAATCTCCCCTCTTCCAAATTAAAACCATTTCCTCTTGTCCTGTCACTACATTTCCTGACAAAGAGTCCCTCTCCGGCTCTCCTGTAGGCTCCCTTCAGATATTGGAAGGCTGCAATAAGGTCTCCCTGGAGCCTTCTCTTCTCCAGGCTGAACAACCCCAGCTCTCTCAGCCTGTCTTCATAGGGGACTGCTGGTACTGAATAAACAGAGGATGCCTGTTTACTAGGGAAAATAATCACTGGGGAGAAAGAAGTTGTGAGCTGGAAGGACACTAAGTCTTGAACAAGTTAATCACTGATTTCTGCCTATCTCTTCAAAGCTGTAACCTGTCCTCCAAGTGTCATCCCCAACTCTGTTCTTGACCCAAAGAAGGACAAGTATATCTTAAAGGACAACGTGAAGGTGACCTGCATGGAAGGTTATGAAATTGTGAGGGTAAGTTTCATAAAAAAAGGCATATATCCTCTCTGGCCCTCTCAGCAGCCTCCTGATGCCATTTCCCATCAGGTGTCCTGGGAACCTTTGGGGACTCAAAGTTTTCACCACAGCTGTAGTAAGTGGAAACTTCTCCCAGCCACTGCAGCATTTTGAGGACCCTCCAGTGAAGTGCCTGTGTCAGATAAATTTCACGGCCGGTGATTTACATGGGTCGCGTGTTCTTTTCCCTAGCAACGAGACAGCTTCATGACTTTTCACTCCACCTGTCAGGACACTGGTGAATGGAGCAACTCCCATTTCCGCTGTGTTCGTAAGTGACCCGTCTCTGTGTTGTGGGAAGCAGCCTGGAATGGAGCCTTTAGGCTCTAGATCCATGTATCTCCAGATGAGGAGGACACTGAAGGACTGGGATGGGAGCATGTTGAAGGGGCAGAGGAAGGGAGCGCTGGTGACTGTACAGGGACTAGAGGAGCTGAGTGGTTCCCCATCATACAGGATAATCGTATTGTTGGGTGAGGATGCCCCTTTGATAATATTTGATCATTTTTATTTCTTCTTTACAGCTGTGAACTGTGGTGATCCTATTCCTGTTGACAATGCCCAAGTTGCATATGTCTCTGAACTTCATGAACCTCTGTACAAAGCTGCTTTCCGGTATCAATGTGATGCACCTTACTATACCCTAAAAACCAAAGGGGACGGTAAGTATTGCCTTTGCTACACAAACATATTTCTTTGATCAAAGGCCTCAGAAATGGTACTGGCATCATCATGGGGCTGGGATTATATCATCTCATCAAGTCAAGACTGGGAAAAGGTTCTTATTGGTGTGAGGTTGCAGGCAGTATTTTTGTGTTGCCTTTGTGTTTATACACTGCAATAATGTCAGTTCTTGGGCTGTTGACCTTAAATGCATTAGCAAGTCCTCTCTCTGTTTGACTGGTGTGTGAACCATGGAGATTTTTGTCACATCTGACACACATTTCCGGTGAAGAAGTAAAGGACTCAAGAAATCTATTAGATGAGGTCCCTCTAAAACAGGGGCAGAAGCACCCTGGTGGGGTTGTGTACTTCTAGGGAGATTTCAGCAATGTTTACCAAGCTGTGCTCACTTTGGAAATGAGAAGGTTAATACATCATCTTATACCGTAATGTTACTTACCCTCTCTTCATCTTGATTGTATCCTTAATAGCACTCTTTTTTCTTGTGTTTTCCAAGCGGTGTATCAGTGCTCAGCCAGTGGAGAATGGGTCAATGAAGAGATGGGAACAAAGCTACCAAAATGTGTCCCAGGTACTACCAAAACCTGTGTATATGTACACGATGCATATGAAGACCAGTGCTTCTTCCATCTCTCTGTTTTTAAACTGTTAAGCCTGAAAGTACAGTTGATTCTTTCTATGTTGTTTGAATTACATGGGACAGGGTATTTCTGAAAGCTGTGAACCCCAAAGAAATGTCAGATAAGGCCATAGAAAGAAACTGGAAACACAAATGGGTGACATAATAAGACGTCTGGTATAACAGGACCTCTTCAGTACCAAGTAGTCAAGTGTTTTTCTGCACCAGTTTCCCTACCTTCAAGTGTGCACATTCTCAAGTTGTTCAGGGCTTTAGATCTCTGTCTGCATTGCAGGTAACAAAACGACTGACAAGTCAAAAAACATATCTGACAATGCAGGACCTTTCTTTCTTCAGTCCCTTCCAAGCTACACTGAGAACTGTAGCCTCTCTTCAAACTTCTACCAGGGGTAGTGTCCAGCTGTCCACTGGGCACTACAGATGCAGCACTATAGAGAAAGGTCTTTCACTACTCTGACTGAAAATCATAGCCTAAATTCGTAAGGTTGAATGTGTCCTTCAGTATTCAGATACACTTACTGTGCCTGAAAGCTCAAGCAATATCCCTGTCAGAGACTTTCTCATCCTCTCTTTGTGTACTTGGAAGACACTGAGGAGGAAAGTGCATGGGTACTACTCCTGCTCCTGACTGCTAGTAGTTACAGCTGCATCTTAACTTCCAGCTGATAGAGAGAATTTTAAACCCTACATATTCTGCATGCAGTTCAGCGTACCCTGTTACAGGAGGCAGCATGCCTTGGGCTAGGTGTACATGATGCCTGTTCGCTACTCCAAACCCCAAATACTCATTGGCAAAGTAAAAATCCAGCTGAAGATGGTTCAACCTTCTTAACGGCCAGCTCAACCAGTGACTTGGATGATAAAAGTGCACAGTGCAAAAGACAAACGGTAAGATAAAGCTCAGGGAATTTGCTACCCATAAGGAGGTTACAAAGAATATGAAGAAAGACTCTTCTCGGCGGGACACAGCAGTAAAAGGCAATGACGGGCAATAAGCACAAGTTGCAACAAAGGAAACTCTGACTGTATTGAAGGAAAAATGCTCACCCAGAGCACTGGAACTGCTGCCCAGGGAGGCTGGCTAATCACAACCCACCCTTGGAGGTGATAAGAAGCCACCTGGCAAAGCCCCTGAGCAACCTGGCTTTGGAGTTAGGAGGGCAGGGGGAAGGGCAGTTAGCAATGAAGAGGTTGAACTAGAGACATCCAGAGGTACCTTCTAGCCTAAATCTTTCTATTATTATGTGAAATTCTTTAACAAACTCTGCTTTATTTAAATTGGAAGCTACCTACTGGCTATAGTTCCTTAATCACTGATGATGTGAGTAAGGGTTCAATGTAACCAAGGCAATGTGATAAGAAATCAATTTCCTAGCTATGTCAGAATAACCAGCCTTATTTATGCTCTTAGTGCTCACATTCTGCAAAACCTTGTAGAACGTTTTACTTAAAGAGCACAGAGCATCTCTGTACCCATAAGAGCAACAGGTAAGATCTCCATGAACCCACTGCTTAAGGTTTTACATACTAAAAGAACGGAGAGGAAAAATGGTTCAACATCAGTGACAAACCTGAACACTTAACCTGAGGCTATCTGGAGTTCACAAAAAAAAAAAAAATTTCAAAGAGCAATGTCATATTTCTAAGAACTTAAACAAGTATTTTTTCAAAGACAATCCCTTCACCTACAGGACGTAATTCAGCAAAGGAAAAATGCTAACTAGAACGCAATTAAATTGTGAGCTTTGACATACCCAGCACTGGTGGGGTGACAACTGCTTTCCGGAACAAGAATTTGAGAATGAGTACTTTCAGTCTAAATTGAATTTTGAGAGTAGTTTTGCTGGAATTTTCTTGAATTTCTCTGTAAATACTAGTTGCAAACTATATGACATAGAATATAAACGTAGGTGACTCAGAATCAAAAATGATTTAGAGGCGACAGAAAGGAGTAGACTATGGGCTGTTTTGCAGAGTCAAAGAACCCCCGAGTTGTAACGGCTAATTCTCCTATCTGGTTACTCTTTTTTTTCCTTTTCTTTCCAGTCTGTGGGGTGCCTAGTAATCCCATCAAAGAGAAAGCAAGGATTTTTGGAGGCACCCGCGCAGAAAAGGGCAACTTCCCCTGGCAGGTGTATTTCAGTAACCCAAGAGGAGGTGGCGTACTCATCTCTGAAAGATGGGTAATGACTGCAGCTCATGTGCTGGAGGGATACGACAAGCCCAACATGTACGCTGGGATAATCAATGTTAGTAGATACTCTCTGCACCGGGAGGGCAAGCTGTTGATTGCAGAGGCTTCATTCATCCATCCCGGTTGGAAGCAGCAGCCCATACAAACCAGGACCGATTTTGATAATGATATTGCACTACTGAAGCTAACTGACCCTGTGAAGATGG
Source organism: Numenius arquata (assembly GCF_964106895.1). Lineage (NCBI taxonomy): Eukaryota > Metazoa > Chordata > Aves > Charadriiformes > Scolopacidae > Numenius > Numenius arquata. Next base: position 9,962,416 of record NC_133576.1, on the reverse strand, counting down.
GCCCAAACATCTCACCCCTCTGTCTTCCTGGTAAATCACCTGAGTATGAGCTGCAAGAAGGGACTCTGGGCTACATTGCTGGCTGGGGCCTGAAAGAGAAACAAAGACTGTCTAATCATCTTTTGAAGGCCCAGATTCCTGTGGTGGACATGGATAAGTGCCGATCTGTGAAACCAGAGGGGTCTGCTGATTCCAGTGCTTACCGATTCACTGACAATATGATCTGTGCTGGTGGTGACAAGGACAGCTGTAGGGGGGATAGTGGGGGAGCCTACGCTATCCAAGATCCTCTTGATGAGAGACGGTACTATGTGGCTGGGCTGGTCTCCTGGGGACCAAAATGCGGTACCTTTGGTCTTTACACCAAGGTAGTACGTTATTTGGACTGGATTACAGAGACCATGAGCAAGCATGAGGATGCAGAAGCTTCGAATGATTAGCTCTTTCTCCTTTCAGCACAGTCACCCTTTCTAAATGTGATGGTTTCATGTTCAGGCTGGCTGTGATCCCATTCACTCTGTATATATAACAGGCCTACTCATTGTGTCTGTGCTGAGTCAGGAGTATGTATTGGTTTCTCCCACTGTCGTTGTGTCTGGGAAAGGAATTTCTCATTCGTCTTCCACTCGTAGCATAAGAGGAAGATGCTACTAGATAAAGAGGCTCCTTCTGCTTCCTCTCTTTTTTTTCTATCCCACTTTTTCCCACTTGGAGAAGACCTACCCATGTTCCACCTGACCGGGAGATTTCAGTAAGGATGAGAAAGAATAATGGTTTGTTCCCAGGGTAGGTTCAGAGCCTGGTTTTTGATTTATGTATTTCCTGTATTGTTCAGAATATCTAATAGCATTAAAGAATGCCCAAATTGCCTGTTGTGCAATGTGCTATTGTGTGTGTATTGCCTTTCTTCTTCTCGATCTAGACCTAGTTCTCCTTGAAACTCCCTAAATCAAATGTCTGTTCACATTTTGACCCACTATGTTGCCAGCTTTTGTCAAGCTGTAACTTCTGCTACCTCACCTCTCTACCCAAGAGCCTTTATGAAGCTCTTCTGAGATAGTTGCATCTCTTTGAGCAACCATTAGCAGCAATGAGGACTTCAGACTTCTGAATCAAGCTGACCAGAAAAGACATGTAGCTGTCCTCAGGGCTTAATTTTTCAAACTTTAATGTGTTAGATAAGAAGTAAAGGTTGCTTGATTGAGGGAAGGTAGTGTTGGAGAAGATTACCTGACATATGTTAGGAGTGTCTTCTGCTCCAGAAGGTCCTATATCACTCACAGATATCTTTCTGCTAAGTTGGTCAAAGAACTGGTGCAGATGGCATATGATGAAAGATGGAGGAAGCTGGGTTTGTTGAGCTGAAAAAGGAGGAAGCTAAGAGGGGGATCTCACTGCTGTACTCAGATACCTAAAGGAGAGCTAGGGAGTACACAGAGCAAGACTCTTCAGAAACGTGAACAGTGACAGGACAAGAGACGATAGACACAAGTTACATTAAGGGGATTTCCAATTGGGCTTTTTCGTAGGGTGTGGGTCAGCCCAGGAACGAGTGTGATAAAAGACTGGGGAATCTCTGTCCCTGGACATGTTCATAACTTGCCCAGGCAAGGCCCTGAGGCTCTGACGTCAGTCCTGCTGCCAGCAGTGGCTTGGACTAGAGACCTCCTCTTCCAGCCTAAGTTTTTCTGAGAGTGTAGGAAATGGTGAGGAGGATGTGTGCGACTCTTGGGAGTTATCATATAGATTCTCACACCTTCAAATTTGTGTAACAAGCAAAAGGTTATTTTGTTGTTGGACTAGTAACCAAGATCTCATACTACATTCCTGAGGAACTATGACCTGCAGGTCACAGTTGAATGCTTTTTACTTTTATATCTGTACGTGCCAACTTTAAACTAGTGTGAAGTTTTACAGTCATTCCTTCTTGTTGCTACGTAGGTGGACTCATCTCATCTTTCATCTTTTGGAGCACAAAAGGGAAGCGTCCATTTCTAGTAACTAGTCCCAGCTGCAATCTTAGCTCATGTTCCTCTTGTGCAAAGGGGGAACAAAGAAACAATAATGATGCAGTGGTGCCATGGTAATAATATTTTATAAGTTGTGTATTATATATAATACATGACTTCACAGTATGTATTAGAATTTCATAAATCATACAGACATGTCCAAATATCTGGGGTAATCAACAGCAAAAGCCACTGGAAATCTTACAGACTGCTATTAGGAAGCTTCTGCTTTAGTATGTGATGGATACTTCAGCAGTAGAAATAGCTCAACAAAGTACAATTTGGAGAAAACTAATCCATTTTAAGTTCTGAAAAGGTGACTTTCAAACTAAGGTAAGACATTTCCATAGCTTCTATGACCACAAAACCACTCAAGCAAGCAGTGTCACATCGTTGCTCACTAGCTCACTGATTAACTCCAGCCTTCTGGAAAAGGAGAGGAAGAGAAAATGCTGAAATCAATTCAGGAGACCAGAGGAGAAGAGAAACAGAAGTGTGGCTGAATGGTCCAGGAGCAGGAAACAAGAAAGATGCTTATTTAGCTTGGATTCTGTTCCTATGAGGGTCACAGATTCCTATAGGGATTTTAGGTGTGCCTCAACTTCCCAAAGTTTCCTAGTTTCCTGCAGAGCAGGAAACTCTTTAAGATGGCTTCTCAGTCATTTTCCTCAATTTTTACAAAGACTGAAGAATTGGGTGTTTTGTTGTTCTTGTCACCTGTACTCACTGAGCGTCCCAGAAATTCCCTGTTCTTCACCTGGAATATGCTCCAGTTGCATATGCCTCATTCTCCATTCCCTCCCCCAGACCAGAGTTTATCCATCACTCCTGTGCAACTGGACACCTTGTTTTTCCATGCTCTTGTTGCCTCTCATGCTCCCCTTTTGCCCATATAAATGGGGAAAATCAACAGAATTCTGACCTCTGGAGATCAATGATGAATTTATATCAGATGTGCAATTTCACAGGTCACTCCCCAGGGTATATTATCTCAAAAGCAAATGAGAGATACCGACACCTGAGAAGATCTGGAGCTGGATCCCACAGAAAACAGTGTGAGAAGGCAACTATGACCTTACCCCCAGAGTTCCCCTGTCAAGGTCTTGCAGACTTCATTTCTCTCAGTGACTCACAAGAAAAAGGTAGGTTGTTCCGCAGTAGCAAAACTAGTTAAGAGGCAACTCCAGAGAATATACAGAAAATACAAGAGGAGATATCTTCTCTCTGAGTCACCATCATTTTAGAGCTGCTGTCCTGCAGTCAGAGCTTTATTTCATATAGTACACAAAAAAAAAAAAAAAAGACCATCCTCAAATTCTTATCAGTAAAGGTTCCTGGGCTCTTTTCTCCATGAAATTGGTTGTTGTCTTCCATGTCTTTTGAATGTGGCATCACACAGACAACTTATTTTTGCCTCCCTTGAAGCCACCTGGAGTTTCAGACTGGGTAATCTAATGGTAGTTTTGGGACAGGTGAGCAACTGCCACATGCCATTGCAGAACTGGAATTACTTTAGTGGCAGGTAAAGCAATCCCTATACAAAGTCCGTAAGTCGCTTTCAATGCTTCCATATTCAGTGATGGGGAATATTTAGTAGTTGTTAAAAACAAAGACAGAAAAGACGTAACACACCTGGTTTCTCCAGCAATGATTTTAATATTCATAGAATCTCACTGATGCCAACGGGCATATGCACACTGTACTCAGCAGAAAGTACCACATCCTTCAAGAAAGTCTGCTGCCCTGCAAGCTTCCCACACAATGGAGTACAAAAGTAGACTGCAGTAGTCTGATGATACCATCAGCGCTTGAAACAATAACACGTTTGCTGTCATGAGATTTCCTGATATTATTAAGGCTTCATCCAGTAATAAGATTTGGAAGAACTAGAATATCCACAAGAGCATTCCATAAGCTGCCAATGGTGCAGCAGCTTTGGTAAGTTTTGATGGTATCACCAAGAATTCATCAAACAATACGGTGGCTCTCAGAAGTGCTCACGATGAAGGTTACATGGTCTGCGTGTTTGAAAAGCCCTTGGGGCATCATCAAAAGCTTTAGATATGCTTTGCTGTGTCTGGAAATTTATAAGCTATCAGTGATTCTTCAGCTAGTAGGACAGAAACATTTAGAGCCTTTCCTCCCTTACTATCCCTTTGATCCAGTCCACATAGTTGAGGATCTTGGTGTAGAAGCCATAACCTTCGGCACAGCCGATACCCCAAGAGACAATACCGGTAGCCACCCAGCGACCACTTTCTGTGTCTAACGCTGTGAAGACACTCCCGCTATCCCCCTGGCAGGTATCCCGTTTGACTGTGAGGAAGCCAGCACAGAACATGTTCTCAGAGAAAATCATAGGCACACTTCTCTTCTTACTGTCCAGCCAACTCTGACACTTCTCTCGAGCAACCGCTGGTAGGCTCACATACCTCAATTCATTTGAAATAAAGTTTTTTTCCACACCAAAGCCGCTCACATAGCCCACGTGCCCATCCATGTAGAACAAGGTGTTGGTAGTATCTGGGAGACAGATGGGCAGTAATGCAGGGCCCAGGGTTACCGGGTGTTTCAGCTCCAGCAGGGCTATGTCCCCATTGAAGTTGTAGTCATCTTTAGGGTCGTAATCTGGATGGATAAAGATCCTACGTACAGGGTGGTTACCCATCTTGTGGAGCTCTTCTACCTTGGTGTGGCCGAGGAACACGTTAGCCTCCTCTGCTAGCTGCTCCAAGCTTACGTTGTTCCCTCCTGCCCCTTTGGGGAGGATGGTGTGGGCAGCCGTCAGGATCCAGCGGTCACCCAGGAGCGCACCACCCCCTCGTCCATGGATGCCAGTCAGAGCCTGCCAAGGGAAATTGCCTGTCCTTGCTGGCTTGCCACCCAGGATCCGCTGGACTTCAGTAATGGGACTGACTGGCTTCCCACACACTGTGAAGAAATGCAAGGAGATCATCACACTCTCTGTTGCCCTGGCTTGTCTCTCTCTTTCCTGCACCACCACCCTTCAATTTCACCTTATTTTTGCCTTCCTGGATAGATTTCCTTGCCCTCCCTCACCGACACCATTATCCTCACCCCGCTCCCTGCATGTTGTCCCGGCTTTGTACTGACTGTAAGCACGAATTGGTAAACACCAAAGTAAGTCAGAGTTTCTTACTGACCTGGCAAGCAGGTGGGAATCCTCACCTGGCCATCTCGATCCACCCAGGTTCCCTCAGAGGAGCAGGTGAAACTGTCTGTAGGATGAGAGGGAAGTGAATGAGACCCAGGCCTGCCAGGCATGGGGTGGGAAGACAGGAATAGAATAGAATAGAATAGAATAGAATAGAATAGAATAGAATAGAATAGAATAGAATAGAATAGAATAGAATAGAATATTTTCTAGGGGTTCCTCTCTCCAAGGTATCCCACATGCTGCACTCGGCTCTTCCATCCCAAAAGGCACCCTTTCCCAGGAAAAGCCGCCTGTGGTACAGTCTGGAATGCCTCCATCTGGGATGGCATCTACATCTCGATGCACCTCTGTTCCAGGGGACCAGTAAAGTTCAGGCACTGCTTCTGTAGAAGAAAAGCCTGAAGAGCCATCTGAGTGAAGTCCTAACTTCGCTCAGTCCGCATGCTTGTTGAGCTCCGTTTGACCTCATTTAGCCCAAAGAAGGGAGAGAAGAAGTAAAGACATGGATTTTAGATTCAAGTTTCTGGTCTCTACAGTTTGCAGAGAGTAGGACAAGGTGGTTTGTTCCAGAAACAGGAAAAGGATGAGTCAGTTACCGTACACGCTCAGTATCTATTTCTGAGGCTTTATTGCAGGTCACCTCTTGCATGTCACCTCTCAACACAAACTCCAATACCTCCAACATCCTTGCTTTTCTTAGAAAGTTTGTGCTGGTGACTAAAAATAATTTGTATACAAGTTAACTTACACTGTAATAAATGCTTCCAAGAAAGTGTTTGCTGTTTTCTTTCAAAATGGACTAAATTACAATGACTCCCCAATCAGAATTTGGCTGGTGCTGATATTTACTGGCTCCTGATTTTTTTTCTGATGAGATTGAGCTCTGACTCTTTATGAAGGAGTTAAACTCAGATGCAAAAATAATCAAATTCAACATTAGTACCAACTTAAAGCATTCCTTAGCTGCTTGTTCCTGGCCCAGCGCTAGCATGTCACCTCTCTCAGGGCATGCCATACAAGTGTGTGTCCATGCTGGATGTCCATGTCTATCCAACCATATCCAGGAACTGATTCAGCTTAAAAAATCTATCAAATCAAATCTTAAGTGTAAAAAGAAAGCGTGTGAATGGTTTTGAACATTGCCTTCATTTTTTCGACCTGCTGCATAAAAGTAGGTGTTTCTGTATGTATGTTATTTAGCCCTTAGACTACAGATGAGAGAGTAAGACCCCCTGCAAAAGTTAAGGAGAGCATGAAGGAGGGATGTGATGGACTCTGGGAATGAAGCAGGGTTGGAACAGGCTGAGACAAGAAGCCTCAGGAGCTATGCTGCAGAGTCAGGGGAAGATTGGAGAGCCTTCACAGGAGGAAACCATGACTGTTAAGCCTGGGGAGCAGAGACAATTTTAACTGGAAATTTGAGAGAGCTTTTCATGCACAGATTTCGGTGTCTGTGTGGGATTAGGACTCACCACCCCCTGTTCCGGTGACAATTTGATAATATGGCTTATTGCACTGGTACGTGATGACTGACTGGTAGCTGTTGTTTGCAGGTTCGTTGACATAGATGAATGCCCCATTGGTCAGGTCTGTAGGGCTGCCACAGTTCACAACTACAAAAAAGAAAAGAAAGAGGTGAATCAAAGACAGCCTTACTGCCTGCAAGCTTAGGCTCAACTTGGATTGTGGCCATGATGTGAAGGATAGAGAGGACCAGTTAGCACAGGGGGCCGAGAGAGGGTGTTCCAAAATGGACCCCAGACTGGGATCTTTTGCTTTTAGATGTTACAGCATTGTATCAACTTTTAAGTGATATTTTATTCGTTTATGTAAGGGAGGAAAAACATTTAAGTTCTTGCAAGTGGAAAATGTAATGAAATTCAACAGTGGACTAGGTGACCTCCACAGGTCCTTCCAACCAGGATATCTGTGAGTCTATGGCCACAGGCAAATTGAGTCATAGAGGCTGAGCTCCTCATATGCTTGGAGGGGGAAGGCCACGGCAGGGGGCATAATCCCCATTCTTAGATCACTCACTTTCACAGCGGGGCATGGATTGATGCCACGTCCCATCAGCCTGGCAGACAGCTGTGAAGGACAGCAGCTTTCGGTTACCCTGCATGGGAGAGAGAAACGCCTCTGTTAGTTGTACAGAGCCTTACATTCCCATCCCCACATTAAAATACTATTCTATCTGCCCATCTTTTCACTGCTGTCCAGTAGTTACCCCTCTGCAGTCTGTTCCAGTTGCTCTCCTCTCCTCTTGCTGCCTTCTCTCTATCCTGTGTTTGCCACAGGCTACAAATTCTTCACAGCAGGCCAAGATAGCAGCAGCCAGCAACCATAAAACCGTGACAAGTCTGGGGAGCTACCCAGTCTGGGCAATAGGATGGCAAGGGAGGCAGGTAACATCTTCTGCTTCAAATCTCATTTCGTACCCCTCCAAAGAGGTATTTTTGTTTACCAATGTTTCCTGGGATCTTTGTCTCTCGTCTTCTACCAGGGCTTCATGAAATAGTAATTGCATAAAGAAAGGAGCCAGGAGAAAGGAAGGAGAAAACACTGGAAGAAAGCCGACAGGAGCAAGGACAAAACAGAAATTGCAACAGGTTGCCATGCGTGAAATCTCCAAAGAAAGTTTTACTGAAAGGTGAAAGACTTACACAAACTCAAGAGAAGCCAGAATATGGCTGAAGGGAGTGGAGAAGGGATCTCACCTCCATCAGGTTATACCCAGTCTTGCAGCTGACAACGATATAGTCCTGAAACTGATACACAGGCTGCAGGTCTCTGATGATGGTAAACTGATCCCGTGGGACAGGCTGTGGGCACCGTATTTCTGTTAGAGAATGGGACAAAGTGAGTTGGGATTAACAAGTGGTGTAGATAGGCTGTAGTAGCCTCTGGGGAAGAAATGTCTTACTCTCTGAGGTATAGTGGATCTTCCAGCCACGGCTGAACCCTGACTCATCGGTGAGGAAGAGTATGTCCACCTCATTGCTGTTGGTTTCAATGCTGCCAGGTGACTCCTTGCCACAGAATTCACCAATCTGTCTTCCTCTTGCTTGGATCTGGTGAGGAAAAGTTGTATCACAGGGACAGAAACACACATGCCTCTCTGCCCCAGTATCCCTATTTCAATCCAGACCAAGTTTGCCACTGTGCCTGTGACGGCGGACAGGGCTGGCTGTGTGACCCATCTTTGCTGATGTCTGCACTGACAGATCAGAACAAAGGTCTGAGCTACCAACAAGCTCTGCTTCTCCCCTACTATGGGCAGCAGAGCTATCAACCCCTTCATGTCCTGAGATTAAATCAAAGGGAGATAAAACTGGAAGAAGGATGAGTTTTGTGGCTCCACTCACAGGGGCCTGTGACCACGGCCTCTGACCTCAGGATGCTGGTAATTAAGCACATTGAGGGAGGGACAAGGGAAGAGCTCAGTCCATCATGCTGGGGCATCCTCCTTGTACTGATCCCATATTTCTCATCTGAACAGTGGTGTCCCCACAATTCCTGTCCAGGTCTGGCAGCAGGGTTGGAAGTAGAGTTGGCTAATCCCCAGTACCTTGAGCTGGTCATAAGGACAGTGGACTTGCTGGTGTTCATCAATCTCAAAGGGTTCCAAGAACTTGAGTATGATAGACAGGCCCTTTGGCAGACGGATGCTGTAGTTACAGCGGAGGTCTTCAGGATAGTGCTGGGGGTACTCGGGGCTGCTCAGGTACCCAGATGCCTCTGTGAACAACTCACTGCTGCACTCCACTGGTGTAGAGGAAGAAAGCAGAGGTCACATTGTGGAGCTGTGTCTCCTGCAGCCCTGTCAATTCCTCCCTAAGTCAATTCTCCCACCCATCCTGGCTGAAGGGCTCCTTCCCCAGAACCCTCTGATCTTTCCAAATTTCAATTTACCTTTGCAGGAGTGGTGGTCACTCTGAAGCTGGTAGCCAGTCCGGCAAGAACAGAAGTAGCCACCCACATAGTTGTGGCAGAAGTGCTGGCACTGAGGCCTTTCCTCTTCCTCAACAGCATTGTTAGGGTCACATTCATCAAGATCTGAAGACAGAGGTAATGCAGGGACAAGAAGAGGAAAGTGTTAAACCTCTCTGCTGTACACTGGAAGTACATAGAGATTCATATCCTTGCTCACAGCTTCTCTTTGTTTTCCTAACAAGGAGGAAAATTGGTGGAGCCACACAGGCTTCTTTCTGCGTGCTGAGGGTATTGCCTACTCACCTACAGCTTGGTAATAGGCCAGGAAGCCCCTGTAGGGAATCACTGTGCCATTGTCTTCATTGGAGAAATCGGAGTGAAATGCCAGGTGCATCCTGTTCCCCTTAGATACAAATTCCTTTCTTCCTGGGTGATTGCCTGTGGTTGACCCAGGCTGGCCACAGTATCGGCCCAAGTTCTTCTTGTCTGCTTTGATCTGTCAAGGTTAAGGGGAAATCACTGTAGCCTCAGAAGATTCAGCAAGCTTCACACATCACTATTACCCAGCTGTGAGTTGCCAGTAGTTGCTCCACCCATTTCTATCTTTAACTCCTTCCCTTTCCTCTGTGGGAAGCGTGAGAGGAGGCCTGGTGAATGAAGAGCCATTGCCCATTGCATGTGGTGGCCACTAGATTCCCATCTCCAGACACCCTTTGGCCCACGCACATACCTTAACATAGTCGTAGAAGCAGGACTCAGATGGCTCCAGGTCAAAATATTTGAAGGTCAGCTTCACCACATAGCCTTTTGGGACGTGGATATTCCAGATGCTGATGTTACTGTTGGGATATGGCTTGGGATAACCGGGGGATCTAATCTCCCCAAAAAGCTTTCTTGGGACTGGACTGGAACTGATCACTCCCAAAAAGAAGGCGGCCCACAGGAGGAAAGGAACGTGCCTGTGAACATAGCAAGTAAACTTTGAATTGCACAAAATTAGGACATCCAAAATCAGGGGAGACTTCACAAGTGACTTGTGCACTGTCTAATGGAATCCAACACGGGAGGCCTAGTTCCGGGTCCAACTTTTGGCTTGGATCACTCAGGAACAAGGAGGACAGCTGAAATGAAGACACCAGCACTACCCAGGTTCCAGCAAGGCATTGTCACTCAGCCAAAGAGATTCATCAACTAGGAGTCAGTTTGAAGGAGCAAGGGGGAATTCCCCGAGCAACATCTCCTTGTTCCCAGCAGCCATAGGGCTGGGTCCCTTAGAACCTGGGGAAGTTTGGTTCCCTTTGGCTCTAGGCCAGCAGGTCATTTCTGTTTATTGCTCGTCTAGGATCTCTGCCCAGTTCATTTGGTGAGGGTCTGGAGAGCTCAAGCTCAGTTTGCTGAGGAGCAACCCCGCTGTGCCTCCTGGGCAGCCCTCTTACCCGGTCATGCCTCAATTCCTCTCCTCCAAAAGCTGATCCGCATTTTTTTTTTTCTTCTCATTCTGCAGATAGCTCCTATTCCTCTCTGGGGAACGGGGGACTATCACTGTTGCTCCGAAACAAGCTCACCGCCCAGATCTCATGAAAAACATCAGCCAGGAAGATCCTTCTTCCTCAACCCTACGTGCTAGCAAAGCTTAAACGGAGGGACAGCGAGATGAGCTCAGCCCCTTGGACCTCTTCTCCTTCCTGGAAGGGTCTAACCCTCCCGTTCCCTCCCTGCAAAAGATCCAGCTGCGTCTCCCCCCTCCCCAGTTGCCCCCACTCACATGTCCATGCGCTCGCCCACCGGGCACGCAACCCCTGCCCGTCCTCCCCGCTGCCCCGGCCGGAGCTCCGGAGCGGCGGCCAGCGGGAATTCTGCCCGGGGGCCGGTCAGGTAGGTGGGAAGAGGCGGAGGGAGGGAAGAGAAAGCCCGACTGGCCCCGGACCAGGCTCCCCCACAACCCAGCGCCTGCTGCCCTCTGCTGCCGAGCTGCTGCCGAGCTGCCGGTCCCCCCCGGCCATGCGAACCCAGGCTGCCGGGGGTGCTCTTGGGGGTCCCTGACATCCTAGCCAGGCAGGAGCCATCTGTCTCTTCTGGGCGAGAAGGCAGGAAAACGATTGCCAGAGACCTTTCCTAGAGCTTGATCTGCAATCCAGCGGCTGCTCTCAGGTTGTTCCCCCCCTAAAGATGTCCTCCGAGGAAGTCTTCCCCCACTCCTGCTGGGCAGTTTTCTGGTGTAGGAAGACCAGAAGTTTTAGTCTGAAGAGATTAATTTAAATTTAAAAAAAATCAAACCACGAAAAAAGTAAACTTTTCTCTGTTCTGGCTTGCTGAAGATCATTTCAGAAATTGGGGTTTTTTTGGGATGGGAACTGAAGATCATTTCAGAAATTGGGTTTTTTTGGGATGGGAACTGGGAGCTTCTTCAGGGAAAGCAAGAAACCTCAGACATTTGAGTTAAATAGATACCAAGAAAAATGAACAAACCTATAGAATTAAAAGAATTCTGAGACAAGTCCCTTTTCAAGGACCCTTCTTGCTGTTTGTTCTGCAAGCATTTTTAGGAGAAACAAGATGGATAGATAAGGCCTTCAGTATTTAATGGGAAAATGAGAAAAGATAGCAGCTTACAAACACGTTTCAGGCTATTATCAACACAGTGCCCAAGACATATATTGTGTGCCACCAACTTTGCAAAGTTTAAAATTTTGTGGCTTCCAGACTTTGGTGTAAGAGATAAAACACCGTATTAGTGTTTCCCCTTAGAATTATGGGTGGCTTCGGAGAAATTAGCAAGTTTCATGCATTGAAAGCATAGGAAATAATTCACAGCTACAAAAGCATGTTGAATTAAGGTGAAAATAGCGTTAAAAATTATGAAGAAAGCATCTTTGTGATATTTATGGAAGTGTACTAGAGAACGTGCTCATCAAATGTCATAGAATCATAGAATGGTTAGAGTTGGAAGGGACCTTAAAGATCATCGAGTTCCAACCCCCCTGCCATGGGCAGGGACACCTCCACTAGAGCAGGTTACTCAAAGCCCCATCCAGCCTGGCCTTGAACACTTCCAGGGATGGGGCATCCACAGCTTCCCTGGGCAACCTGTTCCAGTGCCTCACCATCCTCACAGTAAAGAATTTCCTCCTAATGTCTAATCTAAATCTCCCCAAAGATCACATAAACATGTAATTAGTGCCTCTGTAATAACAGCATATGGCCCCACACATCAGAATTAAGATTAAGCAGGGGACATTACCCCAGCACTTCCTGAGGTCCAAATATCTCCTCTGCATGATGAACATACTTGGGCAGGGTCACTGCTGTGCTGTGCTAGAGCAGGTTCTGCTGGCTTACTGTCCCACCAGAAGGGACGTTTTTATTCGGAAACCACATCTGGAAAGTAGCTGGCAGGGACTGGAAACTACTCTCCAAGAGATCTGTTATGAACAAGTTACCAGTGGGAAGAGTGTTCCCCCGCAAAGCACGGCTAGACAGAGGTGATAGAGGATCATTTGTAAGGGAGTCGGTCATTTCAGTGTGTTCTTGACAAGGAATCTTCTATCCAGAGGTCCCTAATGGGAGTTCCCCATGGCACTTTCAAGGCACATCTCCCATGTCTTCATTTCCTCCCCCTGCCCCGATGACACCACCTGGGCTACTAGGAGAGTGCTTCAGCTGGTTAAGATAAGGGTGGTTAGCTGGGGAGTTGCCTAATTGCTGTAGCCCACCTCTAATATACCGTGTCCCATGGACCCACCTGATTTGGACAATACGTCTGTGCCCTCAGTCCTGCTCCAGTGCTCCCACTGGTGGTGTTCCCCTTCAGATGCTCTGTGCAATCCTGTTCTTTACGTTAGGTAGGATCCAGGAAATACCTGGTACCGTTTTTCCCTTGGGAGGATGTCTTTCTTTGTGCCTTTATTTGCTTAAGGGCAGAATACATGTAGGACCACGGAATACATGTAGGACCATGGAACACCAAAATCAGCACCGGTTTGCTGCTTGCTTGACTCAGCTGGGTTACAATAGGACTGGGCAGTAAAGCCAGATAATATGAGAGCAAAGTAAAGAAACTGCAGACCTTCAACACAGTCAAAGATGCCAACATCTTCTCACGGAGGGAGACTCCTGCTTTTGAGCGCAGTGTGTTGCAGGACGTTGTTGGAAAGAAACCTGCTCTGCAGCCTCGGAAGCTGTGAGATCATCCTTTGGTGTGCAGTGCCTCTCATCCACTAAGAAGGAGAAGATGAGCTGGATGCTTTGTCCTCAAACTTGAAGAAAGGAGGACAGAGAAATATCTCTGTTGGGCCTCCTACAGCTACACCACCTATCCTACAGTACACCAGGGCCACAGAGACAGGCTCACCTGTAAACACTGAGCTGCTTTCCCAGGGCACTCTGCCTTCAACCCTTTGGTTTGATTATCTATCTTGGTGCCTTTTGGGGACACCCTGCCACTAGCCATAGGGCTTGGACTTCACACAGCCAGGCCTGTGCTATCCAATGGCTTACCACTTTTTCAGACAAATCATGCCACTCCTGAAGCTGTGGCTGATATGGAGAAGATGACCTACACCAAAAGGCGGCTTAGGAGTGGGTCTTCCCCCTGGTATGAGATGGTGAGAAGCATCATCATCTTGGTGGTCTGCTTCTGCGTCTTCTAAATCAAGGAGGAAAGACAAGTTGTAATACCCCAGAAGGCATGTAGTTCTTCAACACTAGCCACTCAGCAAGAGGCAAAAACATAGACAGTGTCCTCCTAATATCACACCTCATCCCCTGCCTTATGCTAGCATCCTCACCTCCTGCAGGCTCGTGTCTAAGCGCTGTAGTACTCCTGCGCAAAGTCCTGTCGCGTAACTACAAAAGAAACCCAGTGAATTATTTGTGCTGGTAGTTACTAGCTGAAGCCGCAGAGTAGGTTACAATACTATCCCGTACGGTTATTATGAGTGTGGACCACATCAAGTGGGTATGATTCCTATCTATGGTTCTGGCACACCCAGATGCTTCCTGAAGAGGAGAGGCTGTCATGGATATATGATAGCTGGCAACCAGTCAGAAGCAATTCACTTGGCGTATCACCTCACAGACACGTGACAATTAGGTGGATGGCTGGCATGCTAGTCGAAGTGTCTGGCTAACCACTTGAAGGCAATAGCTGTCTACCATCAAACCAGAATGTAGGCTCAGAAAATGAAAGTTTGTACCAGCTTGTGGTGCAGGGCCTGAAATGAGTTGATTAGTTGTTGATCACAGAGTCTAGAAGATACCAGTCTGGACATGGTGAGCTTGGTGCTGGGGATCAGAAGCATCTCTGAGGGGTGTTCATTGTATAGAGGAGTATGAAGAGGTCAACAGTTGAACCAGCTTCAGCTGCTGTCAGCCAAAGCTCTGCCTTTTGCAACCTTGTGATACAACACAAAATAATGTAAAGGTTCCTTATGAGAGAGGGAATGATGGGTTGTGGAGGTCTGCACAGAGCAGATAAATGACATGGTGGATGGTGTGGCTATGGTTGCTCGTTGGGTTTGACCGTGTCCCACCCAGTGGCACTCTTGCGCTGTGGACATTGACAAGGTGCTGCAGTCTGGGGTGTCCTCAGAGACAACCTTGAAGAGCCAGAGTTCGACATTATAGGTACAGCTGCAGCTCCCCTACCCCTTGCTTATCACATGTTTTGAAGTAATGCCTTTCTCATGGCACTCATCTTTGCAGTTCTCTGAGAAGAAGCCCTTTGGAGAATACTACATTTTAGATGAGCTGCTGGAGGAAAAAAATGCATTTTTGCAGCTCAAAAAGGGCCTGTATTTTCAAAATCTGCCTACCTCTTGGTTCTCTGTGCTGTCAGTAGCTGCACATTCCTGTGTACCCTGCCCTTCAACCTTTTGTTGGGGGGCAAACACAAGTGTCCTTAAGAAATAACTGCCTGTGGGCTCATGGACCTCCCATCAGATGTCTTCATTAAAGGACATCTCTGTCTCTGGCACTGGTCTGGCTTTTCAGGGTACCTCACCTCCTTTGGTTCTGTCCCTTGGTCTCTGTAGAGAGGAGCTGTCAACCAGGAGAGCTATGATGGCCATGGGGGGACACTGCCAGGAACACCAGAAGGAATGCTGGGGCTAGAGGTGGTGGCCATGGTTTCCTACACCAGGAGGAGAGCCTGAGCTTTCCTCACCCTCGGGATCTCATCAGGAGCGCAGTGAACGTGCCCCCACCCTCGGATTTCACACCATTACGTGAAAATCCTTGACTCTGAAGGACAAGTTCTCTTTTCTACCCAAACCTGCTGGAGAATCCTGGGATCCTGAGAAGAACGCGGGGTGCCCAGGGGACAGCAGAAAACGAAGTAGGCTGCGAAGAAGAGGCAGCCTCAGCCACCCTCGCCCACTCGGGCATCAACTCCTCCTTCCCGGGGGTCGCAGCGCGGGGGGGGTTTGGCCGGGGCGGCGGGAGGAGCGCTGGGGCTGCGGGGGGCCGGGCCGGCCGCGGGGGCAGCCCCCGCACCGCTCCTCCCCGCACCGCTCTTATTCTGAAAGGAGCCTCCGTGCAGCCGACGACGGCCCATCGCCCTCCCCTGCCCCGGCCCACCCGGGCCGCCTCCTCTCCCCGCCTCCCGCTCCCCGCAAGCCCGGCCCCGCCGTCACCCCCGGCCGCGGGAGGGCCCGTCCCCTCCCGTCCCGTCCCGGCCGATGCCGGGCGAGAAGGGAGGCAGAAGAAAAGACGCTGCTACGGTCAGCTCGCTCGGGTCTTGTTTCTTTTTCAGATCGGGGCAGTTTGCACTCGGGAGCGAGGGTGCCGTCCGGGCATCCGTCCCGGGGAGCGGTCACTTCACTTTCTGGAAAACCTGGACACAGACCTCGTCTTCAGCCGTCATGCGCTGGGGAAAACGGGGGGGGGGGGGGGGGGGGGGGGGAGGGCGAAGAGGAGTTTAGGCTGGATCCTCTACTTCCCTCCCTCTCCCAGCCCTGCCTGCCCTCCCGCTGCTGGCCGGAGTCTTGGAGGCCACATGCTGCTGTATGTCCTTCCCGACCCTCCCGAAGCCACATGGGGTCGGGCTGCAGGGCAGGGAAGGGCCATTGCCTTTGGCTGAGCTGTGTTAACTTTTAAACCCTGGAGGCGGATGTTTGTGTGAAGTGGTGGCTGCCCACAAGAAGCCGGGGCTGAAGTCTGGAGAGGAGGTGGAAGGAAGCTGCAGGGCTGGCTCGGAGCCCGTAGCACCCACACCGTGTGTGTGTGTGTGTGTGTGTCCCACCCACCGCAGTCGGGATTTAGCAAGCTGAGCTGGACCCCTCCTCACCAGATGCAGCTGGTCCCCCTCCAGCCAGTGCCTCCAGCCTCGGTTCCTCTTCTCTCCTAGTTGCTCACACACCAGTTGATCCCCCTCCCAGGAGACAGTTGTCTGAAAGAAAAGAAAGAGAAGGGAAGACATGGTCCCAAGACAGGCTGGTCCTGGCAATACAGGTTTCCAGTGATGAAACGCTGACCGTTCCTCTCAGACACATCTTCAAATGCAGTCCCTGATCTAGTGCCTCTTTGGTGGCTCCTTGGGACTGATGCTCGTTGTGGGAGGTGAATGACCCTCTGGCTTCCAAACGCAACAGAGGCCTGCCAAGTGGGCTGACGACGTGTCTTTTCAGGGCTTTGCTCCAGAGGATAGTACCCGCTGGGTCCCAAAGTACTGGGTTTCTGGCTGTACGGTTCTCATCCCCTTTACAGTGAGTGATTTACTCATAGAACCACTTATTGCTGGACCTGCAGGGGCACGCCAGCTCTGGGCTGGGCTCTCAACTGCTTCGTGAATCAAAAGCTGAGCAAGTTCCTGAACTTGTAGTGCACCCCAGTCCGCTTGTCAAACTGCACTGCTTGGGGCTTCTCACCTGGCACTTGCGTCCATCCACGGGTCCCAGGTCTTCCTCAAACTGGACTCCCAGGTCAAAATCCATAACATAGTCCCGCAGGGAGGTGATCGTGCGGATGACCATGTGATCTCCCGTGTGGATGATCTCTTTATCAGGCTTCAGGAGGCAAACCAGTTTTCGCAGGACCACGTTGATATCTGGAGGATGAGAGGGGAGATCTGTGGACGACCTGGGCCCCTCCTCTAGCAGCATCCCCACAGAGCTCCTCCACTCTTTTAGCCAGGGAGCCCCAGCCGTGATACAACCTCCCCTTCTCCCACCACAGTGCAAAACTGATGGTCGCAGGCAGAAGGACCAGAAAGTTCCCAAACCCCTTCACGCCCTTCCCGTTTTCTGGCATTTTTGGAGACAGAAGGGAGCGAAAGAGGAGGAAGGAGCCGGATGAGGAGGATGGAGTTACCTAAAGCACGCAGGTAATTGTCCATGTTCTCCTGGGATACGAAGCGGTAATAGCCGGTGAGGTTGGGAGGCATCCCGGGGCGGAGGGACGGGGCCGACGGCGAGGAGGAGAGAGGGCCAGGAGCGGGACAGGCACGGAGCTGGAAGCGATCTCGCTCGCCGGGCGGGCCGGTCTCTCTCCCGCGGTGCGGGGACGTCTGCGGGGCTGCCCGGCTCCCGGGCTCCCCGCTGCAATAAGAGTCCCCGCGCCGGGGGGCGCGGAAAAGGCCGGGACTGCCCCTGCTTCCAGCATCTCCGCCTCGGACGGGGAGGACGTGAGAGCGGCAGGTCACCTCCTCACCCCCCGCCCTCCGCGGGGGCTGCCTGTGCTAAACTCTTGGCTGCCGACCAGCGGCAAGCCCTCCTCCTCCTCCTTCTTCCTCCTCCTCCTCCCCCTCGCCTCGCCTCGCCGCCGGCTCTTTCTCACGCCGTGACGCCCGTGGCTGCGAGCTTCCCCAGAGCAGTGCCCCAGTGCTCCCTCCCGCCCCGTCGAGGAGCCGGGGCGGCAGGCTGGCGGCTCTGCCTTGCCGAGCCCGGGGCGGACGGGCGGCGGGCTCCGGCTGCGCTCCGCAGCCCCTCGCCCCGGCACCCCACTTCGATCCTCACGCCCCCCCTACCCCCCCGCTCCCGGGCCTGCTAGGATGCTTCCCGCGGCGAAGCACCGAGGGCCGGTTTTGAAGCCCCCTCACCAGGGCCGGGCGCTCCCCCCCCCCTCCCCAGCCCTCGCCCCTCTCCGTTCCCTGCCCGGGTTGCGGTGAGAAAGGGAAAACGGCGGTTCCACCGCACCGCGCAGCGCAGCGCAGCAACCGCGCCCCCCCCGCAGCACCTGGCGCGGCGGCCCCGCGCATTGGCTGCCCACCCCCACCTCGCCCGTGACGTCATGCTGCAGTGGCGGGGCGGGGCCGGGCGTGGAGCGGAGCGGGGACCGCGGAGGTACCGCGCCGTCCCTGCGCGCCGCCGCCGCCGCGGGAGCGAGGGCGTGGGCCGGGCCGGGCCGGGCAGGGCAGCGCCCGCCCGCTGTCCAGTAGCCCCCGGCGGGCTGGGACCCGCCACCGCCGCCGCGATGGGCGACCCTCGGCCCCGCACCGCCGTCCTCCTCCCTCTCCTCTGCCTCTGCGCCGCGCTGCCCGGCGGCGCCTCCAACAAAGGTGAGCGGCGGAGCGCCGCGGGCACGGTCCCCCGGTGGCGGCGGCGGGGGTGCGGCGGGACGCCCCGCTGGGAGGCTCCGGCTGCCCCCCGTTGCGGGGCTGAGGGGGGCGCGTTGGCGGCGGCTCATCCATCCGCCCCCGCGGTAGCGGTGCGGCTCCGCGCTGCCCGTCGCCCGGCACGTTTTTTTTGTCGGGGGGATCTCCGCGGTCCCCCGGCGGCTCCGGCTTGGTTTGCCCCTTCGGGCGCCCTTATCCCATCCCCTCTCGCTGCTTTCTCCATCTGTCTCCTGCCACCGCGTTTTTCTCCATTCTTTCCTCTCCTTCTAGCATTCCCCTCGCGTTTTCCCCCTTTCCGCCCACTTGTCTTGCTTTTGTTTGAGGCAAAATCCCGCTGTGTGGATTTAGCTTTCTTTCCCTTCCTTAGCATGCTGAGGGAGAATTTGTTCCTTCTCCACAGACCCCCGTTGTCTCCACAACACATCCCCTATCTCCATCTTCCAATTCTTGTTCATCCATCTACCATCTGTCAATAGGAATTATTGTACATGGATGTGTTAACTATGCGGGTTGCTTGTATACAACAGTATTTTACGTGCTAAATACGTAAAAAAAACCAAAAAAACCCCCAAACCCTGATGTTACAGCTGTAACATTCTGCACGCGGATGTTCTTTGAACACGTAGAGTGATGGAGAAAGATGTAGGTTTCTAGAGCTGTGGCTGTAGACACAAGGCGTGAGAAATTCACCCCAGGGGAGTCAGTGCGTCAATAGTCTGACAGGGTGGGAGTAGCTGAAAAAAATGCGAGGGACTCGGGGGGTCATCAGGGAACGTGACACCTTAGGGTGCTTTCTGTGCTTGGGAAGGGGCTACGGGGCGGGTGCAACGCTGACATTGGCAGGGGCATTTATTTGTGCTGCTCTGGTGCCAAGGGGCCCAGTGGCAAGGCAAGGCCCCTTACGCTCTGGATTTTCTCTCTCCTTTGGGAATCCACACTCTGAAATGTCTTCCCACCTTTGGCAAATTATTTTAGATTTACGGGAGCTTTCCTGAAGCTGGTAGGAGCCTGTATCCTAAAAATAATCCCAAAATATTTTTTTCTAATCAGGGACTCATTTCCTGAGAAATCAGATTGGTGATTCCCAAGTTGCAGGTGGATGCAGCAAAGGATTTGTCTATCACCAGCTTGTTACCCCAGCAACAGGGCATATTTGGCATTTGTAGCTATGGATTCCCACCTCGGTGGTGTGGTGCGTGGACAAGAGCCATCACGGGGTGGAATCTGGCGGGGGAAGTGGAGGGGTGGGGTGAAATGTGGGCACTTGCACACAGGGAGGATTCCACCTGCATGCTGAGCAGGATGGATGTTTCTCTGGGTTTCCTACGCAATGCTTTATAATCTTAATCAATACGGTGAGGGAGAAATGCCAACCCACGCTCTTCGCTGCTACGCCGAAGGCTGGGTCTGCCCGCTTTGCCCTGCTGGTGCCTCCCCACTCTCACCTGCCGCCCTGCCTGCTGGCCCACCACCCGGCTCCGGCAGCACCCCCCCGGCCCCGACGTGCACAAGTGCTTGGTTGGAAGGGGTGCTGCCCCTTTTTAAGTCAACACATCACGCCATGCCGGCCGGGATGGTTTCCGAGGACACTGTGCTGCAGAGGTTGAATGCACATCCTGGAAGTAGTGCCCTTGAGGGGGAAAGGCTCTGGATGCTACTCCCCACCAGCTCTGAGCCACGCTGCGCTCAAAGTATTGCTGGGTTGTAATAAATCTTGGTCTCCAGGGGGTGGGAGAGTGGGGGATTATCTGGGAATGGGGGTTGTAACTAGGCCATGCAATATAATCTCTGAGGCCCATTTGGCAGGGAGTGGGCATGGGGGAGGGGTTTTTAATTTGTAATGATTTTTCTTCTGTCTCCCCTCCCCTTCCCTTCTCTGCCCCCCCACCCCCACCCCTTTATTTCTCCCTTTCCCTGCCCCGGAGCTTGTGTGATAAAGATTAATTTGCTATTTCTGGGCCTGTGACATTTTTCAGAGCCTCCTGCTGGCTGCTGCCTCCATGCCAAGCCTGGCTGGGCTCCAGCCAACGGGATTAGTAAGGAGGGGCCAAGGGAATATGGTGCTCGCCATGGAGTGGGGAAGGAAGGAGCAAGGGAGTCTCAGAGTAGGTTATTTAATGCATAGGATGGCTGGCTGAACCTGGGTACGTGTGTGTAGGTCCTGGGCCTTAGTCCAGGGGATGAGAGGCATAAGTGATAATGGCTGCATGCAAGACTTGTCCCCTGGGGACACCCCAAGGGAAGACGTATCCTGGATCCTTTAATTATGGCTTCAGCGAGCTAAAGGGTTTAGCATTTGGAATTTCTCTCTAGAATCAGGCTACTTCTGCCTCTTGATTTCATTTTGTTTAACCACTCCGGCTTTCCTGATGCCTCTCCACATATTTCTAATAAGATAGTAATGAGGAGGCCAGAAGGAACACGTTGTTTCTGATGAGGTCTCCCAAGAGCTACCTAGAGCAGAACTGAAGAAAGATAACTTCTTCCTCCCGGTCTATTTTAGACATCTTTCTTTCCAGAGAAGAAGGTGGGGAGGGGTGGTTGTTACCTGTCACTGGATGATATTCTGCTCTTTTCCTACTGAATCCATCATTGGCGGCTAACACGTTCCTGTCCTTCATCCCTTACCCCAAATCCACCTCAGCAAACAAGCACAAACCCTGGATTGAAGCTGAGTATCAGGGCATCGTCATGGAGAATGACAACACAGTCCTGCTCAACCCACCCCTCTTTGCGCTGGACAAAGATGCTCCGCTGCGCTACGCAGGTAGGTGGGTAACAGCTCTGGGAAGGGTGGGAGGCAGGGAGGGACTTGTGAAGAGGCAGAGACAGGGTGACATTCAGCCCCGTGCTGGATTCTAGCTCTCTCCAGGAAATGCTCACCTCCAAACCTTGTTCCGGAGAAGGTCCCCAGTGAAGTCTGGAGGCAATTTGGGCACAGCTTGATTTAGGATGCTGTGAGCGGTTCCCTTAGGGAGAGAAGTTGAGGGTGGAGCCAGCTACTTTTTGACGCAGTTCAGCTATTTCCAAAGATCACATGCACAGCTCTGTGTCTGCAAGCGCTGGAGAGAGCTGGTAGGGCGCACTTCATCGGCAGTGCTACATCCCCTCACTGTAAGCACAAATCCCTCAAACTACAGAGGAGGCTTTACAAGGGTTGTGTTCCCAGTGCTTGCGTAGGCTGCGCCTGGAGCTTCCTCATGCATCCTCCCTCAGCTTTGGGAGAGGGAAAGTCATCCCTGTGAGCTGAACTTTAGGATTTAGGTGGCCCTATCTGCAGTTCCCTGCGCTACTGTGCACGTTCTGCGAGCGTGGGTGGATGACACATCATGGATCTTCATGCTCTGGATGTCTGTCTGCAGTGTATGGCCTGGTTTGCCTCCCTGAGGGATGCAGAGGAGAAACCAGGTGCTCCCTCAGGACAGTGGCTGTGTAGCACTAGTAAATCTAGCTTGAGCCTTGTAAGCTCTAATCTTTCTTGATGCTGGTGAAGACTCCTTGCCGCGGGAGTAGTCTCCAGTAGAGGGCAATGTACACCATTAATGGCTGTAAGAGACGGCAGGAGGAACTGTTAGGGATCCAAAAATTGCTCGAAATGAGAGGTGGTAATGAGAGAGAAAGGAGAGTGTAAGTTAGAAAGGAAGAAAATACGGGAGAGGAAAGCAAGGGGGCGTAATGTGCTCTCCTCAGTCTTTTTCTTTCTCCCCTTCCTCTCTGCCTTTGTGGGTACCAGGTGAAATCTGTGGCTTCAGGATCCATGGGGCGGGGGTGCCTTTTGAAGCTGTGATCCTGGACAAAGCTACAGGTGAGGGGCTGATCCGGGCCAAGGAACCAGTGGATTGTGAAGCACATAAGGAGCACACATTCACCATCCAGGCTTATGACTGTGGAGAGGGACCTGATGGAGCAAATACCAAGAAGTCACACAAGTAAGTCCGTGCAGTCATTGCTGCACGTTGCAAAATGCGATCTGTCACAGAAGTGCAAATGAAAATTGCTGTGGGAATGCTTACTTCAGCCAGAAGTATTTTTCTCTAGCCTTGATGCTATAACTCAACATGTTAATAAAATCTGAAGAGAAATGTTCAGTGACTGAGTCACATGAGTGAATACAGTAGAAATGAGGGCCACTTGACAGTTGTGTCTAAGGGTGGTGGTTTATGTTGCCGCATATAGGCAGGAGGTCCAGATTACATGATCATTCCTTTTGCTCTTTCTCTGGGGTGGGAAACCATTGTCCAAGCTCCTATGCGCCAGCATTGCTGCTTTGAAACCAAGGTTCCTTGTCCTTGCTTTTGATGGCTGGGAATCACTGGTGCGCTTTAGGGGAGTGACTTACACTGAAACGTGGCTCCTAATCAGCCGATCAGGTCTTATTGACGTCTCTCTGCACCAGGGCCACAGTGCACGTTCGAGTAAACGATGTGAATGAGTTTGCTCCTGTCTTCGTGGAAAAGTTGTATCGTGTGGCGGTGACTGAGGGAAAGCTGTATGACCGCATCTTGCGTGTGGAGGCCATTGATGGAGACTGCTCCCCGCAGTACAGCCAGATCTGCTACTATGAGATCCTGACCCCAAATATTCCCTTTCTGATTGACAATGATGGTAAGAATCCACACCTACCGTGAACGCATCACTCCCCCTTTCCTGCTTTTCTCCCTCTCTGCCAGTCCGAATTGCTATATGAATTTTCTAGTGCTGCTGATCTGTCTCTCCTGGTGCAGAGATGCAGCAGCCATTTTGTGGGATGCTATAGCTTCTTACAGAGCGGCACTGGGAGGGGGACTCAACCCCTTTTCGGTTGTTTTTGTAGTTGATCAAAAATAAGAGTGATTTCTAGAAGGAACATCTTTGAGGAGACTGTCCTTCCTCTCCCTTGATCTCATTGCTTTGCTAACCAGGGAACATCGAGAACACGGAGAAGCTGCAGTACAGCGGAGATCGTCTCTACAAATTCACAGTGACAGCCTACGACTGTGGAAAGAAGCGGGCTTCTGATGATGCTGAAGTGGAAATCCAGGTGAAACCCACCTGCAAGCCCAGCTGGCAGGGTACGATACCTCCAAACACAGTTATGTCTTCCCTTTGTTTTTGCTGAACCACTACTTATTGCAAATGTTTGTATATACACATATAAATTTGTATGCCCGTATATATGGTTCAGTTCTGGCACCAACCCGTCAGACCCATCTAAGGGGATGCAGCAGACACCCAAGTCTGTTGTAAAGCCACTGAAAGGCAATTCTAACATTGGGAAATCATTCCTTGGATTACTGTGAGTTACTCTGTATTTGATAAGGGTCATAGACTGTATTCAACGTAGATTGTTTTCAGGGCTGCTCATCTTGAGGGTATTTGGCTTTTCCAGAGGCGGTGTACACCTACAGCTTCACCTTAGTCGATAGAATTAAGGGGAAATAAACACAGCTCAATATCTGGTCTTCCCGATAAGAGAGGTTGACAATCCAAGGAGTGATGCTACACCGGTACTAGTTGTAGAAGATGGGAATTTGGACCCTGTACTTCTAGGAAATCTTCCCTTGCACTGGTGCAAACTGCATAAAGTTGTCTTTTCAACATGGAAAGGGGCAAAAATCTCAGTTTCTGGGCTGGTCTATAGATGCCACTTGTGTGTGTGACAAATGTTCTGGCCTTAGGTCCTTGGCAGGACCTAACCCCTGTCCTTCACTCTTCTTCATTAGGCTGGAACAAGAGGATTGAGTACACCCCAGGTGCAGGCAGCCTTGCGCTCTTCCCCAGCATTCACCTGGAGACCTGCGATGAGCCCCTGTGGAACATCCAGGCCACGGTGGAGCTGCAGACAAACCATGTGGCCAAGGGCTGTGACCGGGATAACTACTCCGAGAAGTCACTACGCAAACTTTGTGGTGAATCAATTCTTTCCTGGGCTGAGGGCAGCTGTTGACACAGCACCCTGCCCCTTCCCCTGGAGGGGTTCACAGTGGTAGCTCTGTGTCTCACATGGCAGAGATGCTGGAGGACGCATTCCTCACATCTGCTGTGGTCAGTGGGGCTGGGAGGACACCTAGCTCGCATGCTGCATGAGAGGCAGTGGGCACCCTGCCTGTATTTACACAGGGCTCCCCATGCTTTCCTTGCTGGGAAACCAGAACTTTCTGTGCATTGCCCCAGTACACAGAGTCTGTGGGACTTCCCTCAGCCCAGATGGAGAAGTCACCATCCTTCCCCAGATAGGAGAAGGCCCATAGGCAACACCTCCTCTCCCTCTGCTCTTGCATGTTACAACGAGCCCTCTAAGCATCCTCTTCATCTGTTCCCCAGTCCTCAGGCTCCTTATTTTCCCGTGCTGACATTCCTGACTCCTTCCCTTCTCGGTAGGTGCTGCCTCAGGAGAGATCGACCTGCTGCCGGTGCCTAGCCCCACGGCGAACTGGACCGCGCGGCTCTCGGTGCACTACAGCCAGGACAGCAGCCTCATCTACTGGTTCAATGGCAGCCAGGCTGCCCAGGTGCCTGTGGTGAACGGGCCAAATGCCCATGAGGGGCTGAGCGACCACTTCACCCTGTCTGTATGGATGAAGCATGCCGTGGTGCCTGGCAAAGGCAGGCGGGAAGAGGAGACGGTGATCTGCAGTACGGTGCAGAGCGGTGAGACGCTTTTCCTGGGGTGGCGATGCTTCTGCTCACTGCCTCTAACTTGTTAGAAGGGATTGTCCCTGCAGGGGGGAGATGCCTTGTGTTCCTGGGTGGGGATGTGGGCATGGGGTCCATCCTTAGGAGCACAGCTTCTTCAGGTGTCGTGTTTGCTGGGAGCAGTCAAGCCCGCGGTGCTGAGCGCCAGTCGTGCAGGCTAGCCTGTGCTTCTGGGCTCTGGCCAGGGAGGTGCCATACCTAACTCCCTGTGCTTGTCCCCGGCAGAGGACGGCTACTCGCATTACTCCCTGGCTGTGCACGGCTGCCGGATTGCTTTCCTCTACTGGCCACTGCTGGAAAGCGCAAGGCCCGTGAAGTTCCTCTGGAAGCTTGAGCAGGTGAGGAAGGCAGTTTTGCCTCTTCCCCGTGTCCCTTCTCCATCTGCCCTTTGCTGATCCCTTCCTCTGCTGTCCGATGCAGGTCTGCGATGATGAATGGCACCATTATGCCCTCAACCTGGAGTTCCCCACCGTCACGCTCTACGTGGATGGCGTCTCTTATGACCCTGCCCTGATCCACGACAACGGCCTCATTCATCCCCCGCGGCAGGAGCCCTCGCTCATGATTGGAGCCTGCTGGACCGGTGAGCACCCACTCCCTGAACCACGCTCTTCCCATATGGGAAACAAGGGAGTGGAGGGAAAGCCAGAAGAGGTGAAAGAAACACCACCCGATCCTAAAATGATGCAAACCGCACCGTGGTCATATTACTTCCTCGGCGCCAAAGTCAATGTGGCTTCCTCCTTCCTTATGGACCAAGCCAGCAGGCCACCGTAATAACAGCTCAGGGACAAGAGTCAATGGCAGCTTTGTGGACAAAGCAGTAGGACACGCGGTGGATAACCAGCTTTCAGGCAGAGGGGAGTTGAAACTCCATACCTCCTTCAGGCGTCAGCCTTTCTATTGAAGCTTTTCACCAGAGAGCGGGCAGTACTGTTTGTGCTGTTGGTTGTATTGAATGGGGATTTCTGTGTCTTGAGGGTCTGCGTGAAGGAGTCACAAATCATTCCGTAGAGGAATTGGGTTGGAGGACAAAGATCAGGTTAGGAACATAGTTAAGCCACTACCAGATTAAAACCTGTTCTGTGGAGATGTAAGGCTGTATCTCCCAAGCCTTTCAGTTCTCCTGCAAGACTGAAGATGAGCAGAACTAAAGGAGTTTGCCTGCTGCTTGCCTTCAGTCCAGCAGAAATTTCTAGCAAGATAAAAATATATTTTTTTTTAGATTTATATTTTTTTCATCTTTTATCAAAGATTTCTTTACTGTAGTACTGCTTCTCCCAGGTCAGGGATCTTCCCACAGCTCTGTGCTCTTGACTGGCCTTTTGCAACCAACAAATATTAGTCAGCTTGTGACACCCTCCTGGAACCATCTGAGCTTCAAAGGGATGTTGAGAACATGGCTTGTTGCGAAAATGGCTAGGACCATGTTCCCTAAATGGGAATCAATTAATTCCCAAAATAGATATCATTGGGAAAGGAGAAAAAAAACCCTATACTTTCTCCTTTTTGTCAGTTACTCATCCTACAGTCTCACCATCCCTTCATGAAAAGGACTCTGCCCTCTTTGATCTGTGATGTGCTGTCTCTAGGGCTGAAGGTTGCACTGCTGGGCACATGACTCCAGAGCTGTTCTTTTTGGACTGGCCAATACATGTATTTGTATAGATACTTGCCTGACCCTGTAATTACCCTCTCCTGATGCCTTATTGCTTGTCTGAATGTTCTTCTTTTGCAGAGGAGAAAAACAAAGAGAAAATCAAAGGAAACGAGAACTCCACTGATACTGTACAGGGTAGGGAAAAGAAGGAAGATGGTTCTCTTCCCCTCTTCACGGCGCATGACTATCACTTCTTGCATGGTACCTTCCTCATACAGCTCCCCCAATCCTGTCCTGCCACCTCCCACCATCTTGGGAGAAAACCCTTATTTGGTAGATTGGTCCTTGATACCCTGGTATCTGTGAAGCATGAAAAGGCTGATAGGAGGACCACAGCCTGCTTTGAGAGATGCAGTATGCTTTTCATGTGGAGAAACGGATCCTCATGCCTGATCATTAAAGTTGGTCTCCGAAGAACACAATAGCCATTAGAGACATCAGGAGATGTCACCTCATCCCTAACTATCTATGGAACGTATAGTTTCTTTTAAAAGCCCTCACAGGAAGCAGAGTGAGAAGGGGACAAGAAATTGTTTCCATCTGGCATTCAGCAGTTTGGCAGAAACATCTCTACGCTACCCACTGTTCACTGCCCTAGTCTTTCTGTTGGTCTGTTTTTCTTGCTTCCCCCCATCTGGAATTCAAAAAATTGCCATCTCCTTACTTCAGCATCACCCGTCTTCTTGTTGTCTTTGCTTTTCCATGTCCCGTGCACCCCTCTGTCTCTCTCTACCCCCCCTTAACATCTATATCTCCCTCACACTGTTGCTTGTGTTGTCTTGGCTTTTCCATGCTCCATGCACCCTTCTGTCTCTTTATACCTCCCTTAACATCTGTATGTCCCTCACTCCGTTGCTTTTGTTGGTTTTGCTCTCTTCCTCGCCATGTCTCTCACACCCTCCACCTCCCATGTTTCCCTCAGGAGATCCTCTGTCGATACACCACTACTTCCATGGTTACTTGGCTGGCTTCACTGTGCGCCCTGGTAGCTTGGAGAGCCGGGAGGTTATTGAATGCCTGTATGCCTGCCGTGAGGGGCTTGATTACAGTGACTTCGACAGTCTGGGCAAAGGGATGAAGGTATGCCCATCTGCCCAGCTTGCATGGGTCTCCTCCACTCTCCTCCCCAGCCTCGCTTCCCAGGACTTTGCCTGCTCCCCCACCTCAGATAATGGCCCACCTTTCTCCTTCGTGTCTCTCTCAGCCTGGATTCTTGGCATTTGCCAAGGAACCCTGAGTATTTTCTTCTCTTCCACCTGTAGGTTCATGTGAACCCTTCTCAGTCCCTGCTGACCTTGGAGGGTGATGATGTGGAAACCTTCAACCATGCAATCCAGCACGTGGCTTACATGAATTCACTGCGCTTCGCCACCCCTGGAGTCCGGCCACTCAGACTCACCACTACTGTCAAGTGAGTGGACAAAGCAGCACCTCCGGCTTACTTCAGCAAGAAGATTCCCTCTCTTTTGACTAAAATTACACTCCCTCACCTTGTATTCTAATTGATGGTCTCAAAATGGGTAAAAGTCTTCCTGAAAATCAATATTAAAGTATGCAATATCCAAATGGATACTGTAATACTGGGTCCTGGGGTCTATGCAGGTAGCAGAACTTCTGCAGTCACTCCTGGTGTTCCAGGCACGTGGGCTGGTTTTAATTTTCGCTGTGGTGTGTGGATGTGACCAAATCACCTGAAACCCAATTATGTCATCCCTACCACACCTCTCTGTCTTGCACAGCAGGCTATAAGGAAGCTTTAGGAAGACTACCAAAAAAAAAAGATTCCCTTGACTGGCAGTAATGGGAAGGAGGTGTTCTTTTACAGTGTTGCTGGTGGAAGCTTGGGCCAACTGATGCTTTCTGTGGCTCTCCTTCAGGTGTTTCAGTGAAGAGTCCTGCGTCTCCATTCCTGATGTGGAAGGTTACGTTGTGGTGCTACAGCCTGATGCCCCCCAGATCCTGTTGAGTGGCAATGCCCACTTTGCTCATCCTGCGTCAGACTTCGAGGCTCCTGATGGGGTGCCCCTGTTCCCCAACCTCCAGATCACCTGCTCTATTTCTCATCAGGTGGAGGCCAAGAAGGATGAGAACTGGCACGGTACTGGTGAGTGGAGTACAGGGCGAGGGATAAGGGACAAACTGGAAAGACCTATAGGAGTTGCTGTCCTGCAGAGGAAGTACAGCCCCTTATTACAACCGAAATGGGAGAGAGTTCACAAATACAGAAGCAAGGCATGTTGTCTGTCAATATGTAGGCTAATCGGTTCTTATCCCTTTCTGCTCCTCCCTGTACTTTTTCTAGTTCCTTTGCCTCACTCTCTCCCCATTCTTTCCCAGGCTGCTCATTCCTAATCCCTTTTACATTTTACCTACATTTTTTTTACTTAGATTTCCCTTTATTGAATCCAGCACTGGATGGATGTCCTGCCTGTTACCCTCTCCGCTCCCGCACTTACTCAGTCTACTCCTGCTCCCTTCTCTCCTGCTTTCCTTATTTCTCACCCCCTCCCGTCTCTTCTTGCATCACTTACACCTCTGAATTCCCCAGTCAGTTTCCTCACACCCTATAATATCTTGTCCCTGAATTTCTCTCCATCATCCTCAGATTGTGTCTCTGCACTCAGTGCTCCACAGGTCCTTTTACTTCTTTCATATCTCTTCTGGTGATGGGATTTTTTTGGCTCGTAGTTTTCTGTTTAGCAGCTTTGCCTTTTCTCATACAATGATGAGTTTCTTGACTTAGAGCAGGTTGGTCTTACCCCTGCTGAAAGCAGTTAGTCATTGAACGTGGTTACCATTTTAATAAGGTAAGAAAGATCTCAGCCACGGTAACCAGCAGGCAGGAGACAGAGGAAAGCTTTCAAAAGCACTCAGGGTCTGGGAATGTGTGATAGAGTTGTTCCTAATTTGCACGTTGTCATTGTCAACAGAGTCCTCACAGCCAAGATGCGTTATCACGAACCACTCTGATAATAGTATGTTGTTCCAAAATAAAGTGACTTTATTATGTGCATAAATAATGTCATTAGAACCAGGGGGACTCCTCCAACAAGTAATTAGACTGACAGTGATTTTACTCAAGGTCGGTGCTAGCCAGAGAAAGAGAAGTCATTATGTATGATGTGAGCACTTTTGAGTAAGTGGGCACCACCCACAGTAACTCCTGCCTTCACTGATGGCTGTCGGGCTTTCTGGCCCTGTCTTCTTTCCGTTTGCATCTCAGTGACAGACACACGGATGTCAGATGAGATTGTGCACAACCTGGATGGCTGCGAGATCTCATTGGTAGGAGATGACTTGGACCCCGAGAGGGAGTATCTGGTGCTGGATGGGGCACTGCTGCAGCAGCGGGGCCTGGAGCTTGTCAACACCTCTGCCTACCTGACCATCACAGGTATGTCCTCTCCTTGGCCACAGCTGCCTAATTACCCCTCTCACTGCCTGTCAGGCATTGCTGGGAGAAGCACTTAACCCGATGTTAGAAATGTGTTGGTGTACTTTGTGAGGCTCTGAGATACAATTATTTGTTGACTCCCGGTTTTTGGAAGTCCCAGGCCATTTCCTTGGGGAGGTGGCTCCTCCTCCATCAC
The DNA here is from genome assembly GCF_964106895.1 of Numenius arquata. Classification (NCBI taxonomy): domain Eukaryota; kingdom Metazoa; phylum Chordata; class Aves; order Charadriiformes; family Scolopacidae; genus Numenius; species Numenius arquata. The sequence goes on along the minus strand of NC_133576.1, from coordinate 9,931,821 downwards.
AAAGTAGTAGGGCATGGTGTCTGAGCTCTCACCCAGGCTTGTATCACTCCTCTTGACTAACTCCTTGGGGTTTGGTGTTCTCAGGCGCCAGTGGCATTTTGCATGACATGACTGTGGGACAGCAGCTCCCACAGGCTGTGGACTGGAACAACACTATTGTGCTCTCCAGAGCTTAACAAGGCTGTTGCTCTTGAACTTTCCTTCCCTTCCATTTGTTTTAGCAATGCAGGCAGGGATTTCATCAGATCCTTTGCAGCCAACTCCATCTCTGCTCCCTTCCTAAAATTAATATACACAGCTTTGCCTTGGATTCCTCTAGAGCTCCTAGTTACTACGGGGTTACGATGCCAGACGACTTTGAGGGAGGAGCTTCCTGACCCCACACCAATTCTCTCGTTTCAGGTGTGGAGAGCATCGCAGTTTATGAGGAAATACTACGCCAGGTCTCATACCACATCAACCGTGGCGCTGCTCTTTATGAAAGGAAGTTTCACCTGTCCTGCACTGAGATGAACGGACGCTACTCCAGCAATGAGTTCACTGTTGAGGTACGAGATCAATACATGCATAGATAGGTGCTTGTGCATGCATGGAGAGGACACAGGGAATGCACACAATGTAGAATGTGCCGTGAACATGGGGCTGAGTCTCTCTCACTCCGGTCTTCCTGCAGGTGAATGTCCTCCACAACATGAACCGAGCTGCTCATCCTAACCACATTCTGAGTTCCCAGCAGTTCATGCACCGAGGCCATCATTTACCTCCAGAGCTATCTGGGCACAGTTTGGCAAGCCCTCATAACAACCCAAGTATGTAGCATTATCTTTTGGGTTTATTCCTTTAGGTCAGGATGCCGATTTTCTGATATCCTGGTAGAACCTGTAGCAGAGGATTAATTTCAGGCTGCCTATACCCATGTTAACGAGTTCTCATTATATTGTCCTGCCCCACTCATTGGGGCAAACGGACTGCAGTCTGCATCAAATTGTAGTTTAGAGCTTGGTGCAACAATCCTCCTCTTTTGGTGTGTTGTTTTCCTGATGTTGAAACAGTCTGAAATCTACACCCGAGAAGCTCTAAAAAGAACAACTGTAAGCTGGTACTATGCGGGCTTGGGTAATGTAATTTCAGAAAGAAGCTTCAACAGCAGGAGAGTCACAAGAGAATCAAGACTGCCACTGGTCTTAAAAAAAAAAAAAGAGATAGGACTAGGTGGTGGTCAGCAACGCAGAAAAATATAGGAGATGGCACCATCAGGTCAGGTTGGAAATGCATGTTTCTGTGACAAGACTCCAACCATGCCTTCTACTTTTCTTTATCCCAAGTGGTCCCCAGTGCTGCCACTGTCATCATTGTGGTGTGTGTGGGCTTCCTGGCACTCATGGTGATCCTTGGCATCCTGCGCATCCACTCCCTGCACCGGCGGGGAATGGGGCAAGAGGTCTCTGGGGCTGCTGATGGGGGGCACACAAGTACCGGAGGCAAAGAGAGCGACATGTTCTGGGACGACTCAGCCCTCACCATCATAGTCAACCCCATGGAGGTGAGAAGCAGCCACAGTGGTTGGGGCTGGGTGGGCAGCTGGGTTGACAGATCCTTCCCCTTACCCCACGTCTCACCTCCCCAGTCCTACCAGAGCTGCCAGGAGAGGGCAGCAGAAAGCGTCGAGGGCAGAGCAAGTGAGGGCATGGAGGACGAAGATGACAGCACCGACTCGGAGACACCCGACTCCCCGGACAGCAATGACATAGATGACCGACACATCATCGGCAAAAGCGACGGGTCTCACCGCTACTAGGAGCTTTAAAACACCAGTCCAATGGATCCCCTCAAAACATATGGCTGGAAGGAGGAGTTGTCTTACTTTTAACTTCCTCCTTCCCCCACCGTGTACACATGCGCTCCTCCCTCATCTGTCATTTCTGCCTCCCATGTTCCTTCATCTTCTGCCATTCTCATTGTGGACATTCCCAACATTGTTGACCCCCCATCTGGCTCTCTAGAAACATGACAGTGGCACAGTTCAAACCAGGATGAGGAAGGACAGGCTTGGAAGGAACAGAAATTTGGAAGGAGAAGCCAGCCATAGGGCTCAGAGTGGGGTCTCTCACACCCCCTCCCCAGATATTATATATATATATTGTATATTTTTTCAATGTTGTCGTTTGAGGTTTATTCTCGTTTCATGCAAAAAAAAAAAAACCACTGCAGCTTGTGTCGCTTTGTAAAATTGTCGATACTCCTAAACTAAAAGGAAGGAAGGTAAGAAAGATGAGGAAACAAACTGGATTTTAAAATAAATGGATTTCAAATAAAATGTTCAGGGCTTCTGCCGTTTTTCCACTACAAGCAGGGAAATAAACAGTCAGTGTAGCCTCTAATGTGAAACTGGAGATTGTCCAGAGCATGTATTTACTGAAATTACTGCCTTATCTCGGGGAAGGGTTACATTTTTTAGTGTATGTGTTGGAACAAGAAAAACACATCACCCCTGACCCTACCCCCTGCCTTTTTGAGAGTCAAAATACTCTTTATAAACACAATGTAGCCTTCCCCTGGACAGGGGGCTAGGAACCCACTGAGGAACAGAAGGCATCGCAGCCTGTCCCAGGCAAGTGTAACACCTGCAGCAAACCGAATTCTTAATTACAGAAAAAAATAAGGCTCTTTCCATACACTTAGTGTATCGTCAATAGAAACAGGCCAAATCCTCAGCTTCATCCATCTTTTCACCTGATCCACTTTCTTTACCAGCATAAAAGAGCGTATTTTTCACACCAGGGGTTCTGGCTTGTAGCAGAACAGCTCCAGCACTTCTGAGGGAAGGAGACGTCCTCCTCTTTCCATTGGGAATAGAGGGGATGGAAACACAACAGATATTGGCAAGGCATGGCTATGAGCCCAGTAGCATGAGTTGTTAGGGTAGTGCTTCATAGCAGATTGTCCTTCTTCCTTTGACCCACTTAGTCTGATCATTCAGACCCTGCAAGACAAAAACTTGCAGCTGCCTGACACGTCTCAGGGCAATGGCTGCAACATGTTAAGGACCCAAAGAAATTCTGCAATAGGATGTTTGCTGGCAGCCAAGGTTGAGAAATCCTCTTTAGAGGTAGGTGAGAGTGGAAGAGCCCCTCTGAGGGCATGAAAGGTCTCAGGCACAAGATCTCCGCTTGTTGCAGTTCTCTCGGATGTCTCAGCTCTAGCCTGTCTTCATGTCCAACTGTGCCCACGCATGGTTGTTACTGGGTCCAAAAGAAGTGAACATGCTGAGGCTGTCTAAGATACTCTTAGGCTTTCTCCTTTGCCTCCTTTCCAGTAAGTTCCATGCCCTTGTTTCATGCAGGGAGCTTACAGCAGGCAACGTCAAACCAGTGCCCTGACATACTGCAGCACCAGAATAATTCAAGATTCCAGAAAGAAGGCAGGCTACACTGTGCACATTGGAGCTAAAAAACTTTGCACAAAATAGTCTTCTTTCCTGAGAATGCTATGCCTGACCCAGTTCTGATATGTGATGAAAAGCACCACCTCTCTGAGCACGTAAAAAGATCAAGTCTCAGGACCATGAGGTCTCTGTATCCCTAAAGCAGCCTCAGCCAGGTGCTACGGCACGCTTACAAGGTGGAAGAGGCCAAATGTACGATAAGTTCATAGGTAGCCATCATGATAGCTGTGTTTGGGATCTGGCGGATCAAGTGAGCCAGGAGCCCTCGGTATAAAGCCAAGGGTCCCTCTTCATGAACCACAAGCTGCAGAGTCTGTATAAAGGAACGGTATCGTGACCCTTCTTCTCGCAACCGTGTCCGAATGACCTCTGGAGAGACAAGAAGGGAAGTGATATTAGCAGATTGATCCTACAGCCATGGCATCTCCCACTGAGGGGAAAAGAAGCAAGGAGAATGGATCAACTCACCGTGTGGATATGCAATGCATGAAGCACATGTTTTGGAGACAGCAGCAGCTCCCATTAGTCCAAAGAAATCATGGCTGTTTGGTGAAAGTGTGAGTGGTGGGGAAAGGGAAGGATGGCTGTTTCTCAGCTGCTGTTTCAGTGCTTCATAGATGACAAAGTGTATGATGGTCTCTGACACTCCAGCATAGGAGGCAGTGATCCCACGGTAAAATCCACGAAGGCCTTCAGTGCGGTACACGTGCATGGCACACTGGAGAGCATTGCTGGCCGCCTCTCCCTTCACCCTGTAAAGAGGAGGGAGGGTTAGAACGGCATACTGCTCCACTGACTGATAATGCTACTGTGAATGCAACTGCATGACTCTTCCCCAGCAGGCCTTGAAGACCTATGTTCTGATGGTGAGTCGCAGACCCCTGCCCAGCCCCACCCCCCAAACCAGTCCTGATTTGACACGAGTGGCTCTGCGTTGCTAGCTTGCCTTACCTGGCTTCCAGCTGCATCCTGGTTTTCACTAACCAGATAGGGTTGGTGAGTGTAGCAGAGGCAATGCCTGGAAAACAAGAGGAAGACAGCCATGAGCACTAGGATCACACTGACAGTTTGTGAAGAGATGCCTGTCTATCAGCTCTCTCTGAATTCTGCTTGGCAAGCTGCAGGCATTTGCGATTTGAGAATGACCTTGAGCTCCCATGGGAGAAAAGACATTTAGGGCAGACTATCTGATTCTCCTCCTCCCTCATTCCAGCCTTTGTCTGGTGTAATTAGCTCCTCTGCCTCCAACATAACCCTACTACAAGCCCTGGTGTTGCAAAGCAGCTAAACTTGCAAGAGTGGCAGATTCAGAGAACTGGGATACATCAAAAGAAATGATTCTGTGAGTGGTCTAAATTACACACTGCTTTCTCCCTTTCACAACTGAATGGAGCTCTTTTCTTGATGGCAGTGGAAGGGGTAAAGATTAGACCCATAACTTGAAGAGATGAGCCTAAGAAGAACGAAGAGTGAGAAAATGCTTTGGTTACCCAAGGAACTCACTGCTCCAGGTGTGGAGGAAGAAAACTTCAGAACAGAGAGCAGGACTGATGGGAACAGCAAAGGGGAAGGAAGGAACCCCATTTACGTTTACAGAGAGAAGGACCCCTTGGCTCTGATTTGAGACAGAAGAGGCTCACCTGCACAGGCTGCTGATAGCATGTGTACCTTCTTGGACTCCGGTATGAGGACAGCATTGAGCCTCTCCTTAACACCAGAATAGGCAGCAAAATAAATAGCCCTGGTTGGAAGGAAATACAGAAGAGGTCACAGTTTACCTATAAGGAGAAGAGGGGGTCTCACTCCAACTTTTATTACTCCTAGCATACGTCTGCCTAATGTGACATCGGATACCATTTATACTAGGCCCACAGCAATCATCTTATCTTATAACTATGATCAGAAGGTCCAGAAAATCTCTGTGTGAAGAGGTCCTGTGGAACAATGAGCACAAGGCCCAGACTGCTTTCAGTATGTGGAGCAATAACTGTCACAGAGGTCCTTTAAAAAGTGTACAGCATGAGCTATCCTCAGGGAGCAGTACTCACCGGGAAGGAGCAACCCCAACAAGGTTTGGACCCAGGCCTCGGAAGAGGGATCGCACGCCTTCCTTCTCAAGGATGGACCTACAAAAGCAAATGAACAGAGAAACCAGCAGAATAACTAAGATGGGGCTCTCCTGTTCCTCTTCCTTCGTTCTTCAGTATTTCTTGTAGCATCCGCTCCTCAGATCCTGTGTTATCCTTTTTCTGCCCTACGCTCATTTTTTTCTCCAACCATTTCTCTCCTTCAGTCATTTCTTCCTATTCTTGCTGACACCATCACTCTGGGTCTGATCAAACCACTAGCTGAGAAATTTCTCACAGTCCCAAAAGCTGCCTTGCAGACTTAAGAGTTCAAAGCACGGATCAACTTGAGAAGTAGATGTACCTGTGCTCTCCTGAAACTTCCTACCACCCTTGCAGTTTCCAGAGCCTCAGCTCAAATGGTACTTCCATCTCTCTCTCCCCTCTCCCGGCCTCCACCTGATGGCCAAACCTTCACCTCCCTGGTGCTAACACGCACACTGCCTTATCCTACTCACCTCAGCAACTTGAGCACTCCAGGAGATGGTGGGGTGGGATTCATCAGCCTCACACTCATCCCTGGCAGCTGTATCTCTGAGAGGCACAGAGGCCGCAGTGTCAGCTGGGATGACTGTAGACGTGTCTTCACCACTTCCAGGGGACATGTCAGGATGGCTCCAGCTGTGCCACCACATCTAGGGCATAACAAGGGCACAACAGCACAGGTAAGAATGACCCCTGTGTAGAAACTGGGCAGTAACTCTGACGCTGCTCATCCACAACCTCTCCCCTCTAGGAGAGGAGGTTTAGGTGTCCCAGCTTGCATCACACGTGACCTCCTGCTCTGACATTGATTAACTTAATAACGGCTTAGCTTGGGACATCTCCTGGCAGCCTCGCTCTGAAACCTCACTCAGTATTTGAGACAAACAGTTCCAAGTCCATAGGGACTCAGCAGTCCCTCAGCAAAAAGCTGCTGATCTTTGCATTCAGAATTTCCCAGAGCAAACATTCCTGCTGCCCAACCTCACTGCAATGCCTTCTGCTGAGATCACCAGGCACCATGCAGCACTAGCTCAGAGAGGGGCAGCAGCACAAAACTCCACCCCACACCTCAGCCTGCCTGTGTCTTCAACTCATAACCCGTTCAGCCTCACACCTGCAAGGCCCTCTAAGCAAGATCTGTATTTTCTGCCAACAGACAGGCTCATCCCCAGCCCGACTTGGTTAATGAAAGAGGACCGTGACCTCTAGCAGACAGAAGTTATCTTTGGAACTCATGAACCATCACCATCAGTCAGCCTAGTCACACCTCAGAAATGCTGAAAGGACACGTATTCCCTTTTTCCCCCCTCTCTGCCACCCAGGCACAAGTCAGAACCAATACATTAGGTTCTCGGCTTCTGCCCCTTCAGATCCTTTAACTGACAACTCCCCTCTTCTAGAGGATACTCACTACCCGAGAGACTGTTTTGAGATGAATTTGCATGGAACAGCCATGCAAGAGGCTCGATGAACAGACAGTCGTTCGTAACTGCTACAGCTAAACTTCCTTCATTTCAGAAGAGATGGAGGCTGAAAAAAAAGCTCATTCTGTTCCAAAGAAAGAAAAACCAACCAAAGAACTAGAAGATATGAGGGAAGAATCAAGTATATCAACAGAATTACATATGACGGTACAGGACAGCAAATGGCTACAGTTCTAAAGAATTATTTTGAAAAAGCCTATACAGCTGAGTTCACACATACATTGCTCTCACAGACTTTGCTCCTAGGGCTTCAGTTATTATTGCCTGCAGGATAGGGGAAGAAAACAAATAAAATAAAATAGAAAAATAGGTCTGGATGCCTATTGCAATGAAGTCAAAGAGTTGAAGATCTTGCAGCTAGAAGGTTATGCAGCTAATGATGCTAGCAACTAGTTATGCTACTCCACTACACCCACGCTGCTTTGCCAAGCCCTTTGCCGACCTACGCAGTGCAGATGACTTGCAGAGCAGCCGATCAGCAGCAATTTCTCTCAGGAGATACGATGACTAGTGAGACTCTGGGATTAGGTAGAACATCACCAAAGAATTTAGCCTGGGCTCAGAAGGCAACACAAAGCAAAGCAGTAAATGTCCTGACTCAGGTTCGCTGGATGAACAAGCTGCTCGAGCACAGACACCAAGACAGCCCGTGTTGGGATCCAGGAGTCACAGGAGGCAGAGCCTCCTTTTACAAAAACCACGTTGATCCTTCCCATATAGAACATATTCAATCAGGGGTCCAAAGCTCCTGTTCTTTACCGCAGTTTCTACTAATTTGCCTGATACAGGCTCCAGACTTACAGGCCTGTTGTTTTCTTGACCAGTAGTGTACTTTCCAGGTCAGGAGAAGACTGAGTACAGCCACGACAGATCAAGATGTCTAACAAGTATGAATACAGCAATTTCACCTTCTTATCTAAAAGTCGAGCACACAGGACAATGTTTAGAGAAGCAATTGCTTGGTATCTTAAAGATTTTTCTCTCTAACAGTGCACAAGGAAGCACAACTTTATGTAATGTTTTTATAATACCTCATTTCTTCAGGATGTCCCTACCTGAGCGTGGCCAGGATACGAATTTGAACCCATGCCTCCAATATATATAATAGTTTCCGGAGTTCAAGTTCCTCAAGGTACTGATATGCATAGATAATAGAGAAGAATTTTAAAAGCAATACTAAGAATTAAAGAAATTGTTACTCCTTAGCATAGTGGTCATTTTCTCAGCAGCAAGAAAGTCATGATGATACAGCTGCTCACAATGGGTGAAAGGCTTAAGTCTCCAAAATTCTTCTGTTTCAGGAAAAATGGAAAATGATGTACCCTTGTCACAAAGAGATGAACTTTTTTTCAGTCCAATACTAACAAAGGCAAAATTGAACAACATCTAGTTGGAACAAACATTTTAAAATCAGCAGGGATAAAAACCGCCTGGCCATGGATATTAAAAATAGCTGATTGAGGAGACTTCACATCTACAGATTTAAATGCTTAAGAAATGTTAGGGAACTGGGAAAATATACTAGCCTAGAAGAGTTCCAATGTCTACCAGGACTTAAAAAAAAAAAAAAAGGTATGTGTAATAATTTATGCTGCTACAGTTATATGACCCAAGATTCATGCCAGAAGAGAATTACGGAATCAGATTGCTACAGAGACTCAAAGAGACTTTGTACTAATCAATGTTGGGGGGATGGGGGCTATATATATATTTTTTTTTAATGGAACTTACCAAACCAAACCTGGATTCACAAAAGCAACTACAAAGATGTAACATACTTCAGTTTTGCAAAAAGTGAGCTTGACATCTCACAAAAACACACTTAGAGCCTTGGTACCCTGTCCACAGCATAGATGCTAAATGGATTAAAATCAGACCGCAAAAATCTGAAAAAGAAGGAAAAAAAAAATACCAGCTCCACTCTTTCCCTGCCCTGAAACCAGTTGTCAGTAAAGAATGAAACAGCAGTGGTCCAGCAAGAGTCTAGGAAAATTGCTTCTAGACTAAAATTGTTAATTTTCAGTTTTTCCACCAACAGACAGAAGGTAACATTTTACTCTTGATAAAATCCATGGGTGACAAAGACTGTCACAGTACTGAGCAAAGCTGCAATGACTGGTAATAACGAAAAAACCCACGGAACTGAGCAGTCACCGAGAGTCCTTACACTGGGCTTAAACAGACCGGTTTAACAAAACCAAAACCCTGGTCATTACTCTAGAAGTGGGGGAAAAAAAAAAGCAACTCCCACAAAATATGATGAACAGCAGCAGTTTACGTCCAGTACAACATGTACTCTCAGAGCAAAGCAGTGGCAAAAAAAGCTGATTGAAGAAGGCAGGTAATTTTACCTTAGAAAACAGTACTTGCCTCTACATCTTGCTTTCACATTGTAAAAGGAAAACTGGAAAGTTTGAGGTGGCAGAAAAAGAGGATCAGTCGAGAGAAATACAAAACACACCATTAAGATTTTTTTCAACGATATGAAAAGGTTATGAGAACATGCACGGAGGTGACAGTTTACTGGTAATTCACTTTTTAGCCCTTTCTTAGGCTAGCCAAAAATTGAAATGGCCTGAAGATGTTCATTTAAAAATAGCAATGCTAGGTCAGACAAACCTGCAGTTAAACCAGGATTCTACCTAGGACACAGGCGAATAAAGATGAGCCATGGAACAGTAGGAGAAACAGTCATCTCCAGAACATTCTCCCAGCTTCCTGCTATTTTCAGCTCAGGAAATTCCTCAGCCAGAAATGTTGCATTGCATTTAATAGCCTTCAACACACTATTTTTCATGAACCTTTTAAAAATGCTTTCTGGACACATAAAAAGCTTTTACCCTCCAATATCCTGTGGCCAGGAGTCCCATAGTTTAACTGCACACTGTGTTAAGAGCTATGTTCTTGCATTAGTTTTGAACAAACCTCTCACAAGTTCCCTTTGATGGTCCCCAGTTCTCATACCAGAAGATAAAGCGAACAACTGTTCCTTCATCGACGAGATGTTTCATTAGGTAAAACAATCACATCAACTATACACTGCAGCAATAACCTGAACTTCTTATTCAACTCTTATTCATCTCTTTCTTGGGTTATAATTAATTGTAATTCAAGGATTGTTGCTTAATGGGTGAGGACAGGATACAGACTGACAAAGTTCCCACTAGCAATGCACCAGCCAAACTCTTGTAGTTTTTCAGGAACCAAAGTGGAAAATGAGGATGAGAAAAAGCTTAAGAAGAAAGCTAAGAAATACGAAAAATATATATTAAGAAAGGCTAAGATGCAGTGACTATACAGTTCAAAGGATAAATTAATAAAAGAGAATAACATACACAATATAAGGAGCAGAGAGGGCAAGCACACATAAGCAAAGATCAACACAGCACAACAACTGCCTTAGTGGCAGAAACCTAGAAATTTACTAATTAAGAGCAATTAAATGATGTGCTTTATTGCATGCTATACCACAGACCTCACTGCCACATGGACTCCAACGGACTGGTGGAATTTGGGAAGGGATTAGGTGGCTGTCGAGGCAAGACAGTTCTGCAGTTACTCAGCAAAGTCTGGAGGACCAGAAGTATCTTCTGCTTTAGGACATCATAAACTTAAAAGCTCATTGTTTTGAGACTTAAATGATAAACGTTCCTCAAAGAGAGGAAGGGCGAAATGCTGCCGCAGGAGAAGGAACTTGCTCAAGGTCACGCTGCAAATTCGGAGGCACTGCTGGGATCCTAACGCTCCTAACACCTGACTCACCGGGAACAGCCGCACTATTTAAAGCCAGGGAAGACATGCAGGAATCTCAACCAGGCGATGATGGAGGGCTGGCTGCTCTCCCAAACACCAGAATGCTCCACCGTGTGCCCCGCTGGAGGGGCCTGGCGGCGCTTCTCCTTACCCCACTCAGTATCCCAGTTCCCTCTCCCCCCATCCCCGGCAAGCCTCAAGGCGGGATGAAAACCCAGGCGAAGGCCCGCCCCCCCCCCGGGACTCACATGGAGGCCTCCCCTTCCCCCGGCCCCGCCGAGCCATACATTCAGCCCGAGTGAGGCTTACGGGGCCCCGGCAGCGCCTGGCGTGGGGCAAGGCAGGCCCTGCCCTCCCCCGGCTCTCTGCCCGCTGCTGCCGGACCTGCGGCCCCACGGTCCCCAGCGCAAAGCCCGGCCGCAGGCCCTCCCGCGGGGAGCGGCGGTGCGAGCCCGCCGCCGCAGGCCTCGCTCCTAAGGGGCGGGCAGGACGAGCCGGAGCGGCGGCCTGAGGGAGATCCCAGCCTGGAAGCTGGGGAGAGCCCGGAGCTCTCCCCGAGGAGAGGGCGCCGCGGGGCCCGGGACGACCCAGAGGGAGGAGGACGGGCTGCGGGCCCAGCGAGGCTGCGGGCCCCGGCCGCCCCGCGCGGGGCTACTCACCCTCCGGCGAGCAGGTGGAGCAGGGTGCTGTGCTCCGGCATGGCCCGATGCTCTCTCTGACCCACCGTCCGCGCCGCCGCCGCCACCACCACCACGCGGGCCGCCGCCGGGCCCTCCCGCCCGCCGCCCCGCGCATTGGCTCCCAGCCGGTGGGAGGAGGCGCCCGGGCGGCGGCGGGAGGGGCGGGCCCGGGCACCGCAAGGCGGGAGGGCCGGCCGGGGAGGCGGCCCTGCGGAGCTGGCGGTCCCGGCACCCTGCCCGCGGCATCCCCGGGCCCCGCGGCCTCCGCTGTGGCACCGCGGGGATGGTGCCCTCCCCCCAGTGCGTTCCTGAGGCTGAACCCGCCAGGCAAAATATGGCAAAAATACGGCTGAACCCAGGCAAAAGACGGCAAAATAATTTCTTTGAGGTCAGACCTCGGGGAAGTGATGGGTCCAAGAGCAGAGCCTGGTGGTTCCTGACTCTCGTCCTGGCTCAGCGGGACCACAGATGCTTTCTCTGATGTTTGGTTTTATACAAAAACAGACCCTCCGAACAATTTAGGCCCATGATTTTGAAGTTTGAAGGATCACTGTGTCAAAGATAGGGAATATTCAGGGCCGAAAGGTCCCCTTTTTGCTCTTGCAAATGCAAAGTTTCAGATGATGTCAGAGTTCACAGGATATCGTCTTCCTTGGAAAAAAAGCAGAACGTACGTCGACATCATGCTGTTGCCAAAAAGGCACAGGTCGTATCAGCTTGTACGGCTAAAAGGACAGCCTGTAGGTCAGATGAAATAAGCTGTACAGGTCAACTCCCTACCGCTGTGACTTTGGCACTCACAGCACCGAGTGACACAGGACCGAATGTCCGCTTTGGGTACCACGCTGCTACAAAACAGGCAAATGTGCGGGAGCGAGCCCACAGAGGGGAACAACTCACCTGGGCCACCCAAGCAGGAGGACTGAAAAAAATTGCAGTGTGTAGTCCAGAGAAGAAGGAATCGAGGGAGACGTGGCAACTGGCTTCAAAAGATACTTCAAAGAGGAAACGAATAATTACCTTATCTGTGGTAGAGGATAAATGAACTATCAGCCTATCAATAGTTCCTGTCGCTACGTGCGCACTGGGGGAAAGACCAGTAAAAGGATTGGCCGCCTGGTCAGTGAAATGGAAAAATCGACCAAAGATACCAAGAAGCTGCAGGTATTTTTCGCTTGTCGCCATTGGTGGCTAGGTGAATATCTTAAATAGCACCGATGACAAGTGGGTAAAAAGTCATTGTCGATTTCTAAGCGTTTAGGCAAAGTCAGTGCTTTCAGACCAGTTAGGTTTGATGAAATTCATCCTTTGGTGGTTGGAGAACTGGCTGAAGCAACATCAGGCCCACTGGTGGTTGTCTTTGAGATCTCTAAAGAATGGAGAGGTTCAGAAGACTGGAAAAGGCCAAATAATACTGGCTATTTTAAAAAAAAAAGGATCTGAGGAATTACTGGCCAGCCAGCATTACTTTTCTGATTCCTCCTGTGATACTGGAACAAATAATAGCTAAGTAGACAACTCACATTTATCATTTGCCAAAAAAGGAAGAAATCAAGTCAAACCAATTTTTCACTATAGACTAACAGGCCTTGTGAATAAGGAAGTAACGATAGATGTTATATATTTTGACTTTTGTAAGGCTTTTTATTCTGTTTCATCTGATGGTCTTACAAATAAGCTAGGAAAGACGGGAACCTGGATCTACTGAAAGCACTGTTAGGAGTGTCTGAAGCTGATTAGAAAACTCTAAGATTGGTTTTCAATGGTACACTCTCTATCTGGAGAAAAGTATCAAGAAGGAGTCCTGCAGAGATCTGTTCCCAGTGTGGCATTAACAGTTTCTTCTGTGGTTTGTACAGTGGACTAGAAAGTGTGCCTGTTACATTTGCAGACAACGCGAACCTGAGAAGGGTTGCAATGTATTTGGAAGACAAAATTAGTATTCAGATGATCTTGATCAACGGGAGAAATGGCCTGAAAGAGTAGAACACCATTTAATAAAAGCATGAGCAAAGTTCTGCACTTGGAAAGAAATAATGAATTTCACCAAGTTAGGATCAGGAATAGTGAGGCAGAGACCTCCATTTTGTCACTGGTCCCCATCAGGCCCAGGATCTTTAACAGAGTACTTGCTACCATCAAACTCAGACTGGCTGAAGGATGCAGAGCCTGGAATAGCCTTTTCAGGAACTGTTTTCTCACCTCTCCAAGAGTTATTGAGGCCCCCTCATATTTCATTTCTTACTGCCAAAATATTTGCCCTTTGCATACAAGGGTCCATTGATTTTGTTCCTTTTCCTGCTGACCTTAGATCAGTCCCTTTGCTTTCTACCTGCAAACAGAAATATTTGTGGCTTTAGCAGGACACTTATCCACCAACAGCTATAGCTGTGGTTGTCCTGGATGCTCTGCCACCACCGCTGCTTCTGATTCCTTTAGTTGCATCACAGTCTTTCAGGACTGTAAGGGATAAATGAGGCCATCCAACTTTTCCTTCTGTCTCCTTTGCTCTGGCTCTACGACCTAGAAAGTCTCACTCTGCAAGGTCTCTTTCTGTACCTTCAAGTGGAGGAACGCCCAAGCCTCACTCTTAGGCAATGGCAAACTGTGACTGAGCCGTGGAAGACGCTTTCTGAAGGCCTCCTACCAGGCTGTCTTCAGACTGGTGCAAGTGATACCATGATATCTTCACTAGATCAGAGGATTGCTTAATGTTGGAACTGGGTCAGTGGCGAGCCTTGCTTTGCAAGAGTCTTTGTGAGCCTGAAGGCAGCCAAGATCCAGGGAAAAGGCTGTCTTCCCAGGAGAAGAGAAAGAGGGGAAGAGAAAGGAAGAGAGGATACCTTTTTCTGTAGTATGTCCTGTCCCAGCAGGCAGCAGCGATGACCCTGGGTGCATTCCCTATGGGGCCTCTTTTTGCTGCTCAGACTGAGGAAGAGAGGCTGTGGGGACATTTTTACAGACCAGTCTTTCAGAGTCCCTGCCCTGAACCAGTAGGACAAGCTGAACTGGTGTCACAGGCTGGTGTCACGGGCATACCCCAAGACCCCAATACAAAAGTTTATAAATCAAAACTGCCTCATCCTGACTTCTTCACTGCTCAGTCTCTGATGGCTTTTGGATTTCTGCCCATGCCATATCTCAATGCCTGCACTCCCCTTCCCCGTGTCTTTGTGCAGTCTATTGTTTTTCCGAGCAGCAGCCCCCTCCGTCTGTTCTTCTTGAAAGTAATTCAGGATTCTGCCCCAAAGCCTCCTCCCTCTGCCTCTCTCTTCAAGTGCTCTTCCTAATCCTTGATCACACTGAAGGTAAACAGGATTGGCATTTGGTAAGAGCAGGTGAGTCCTGTTTGTCATTCCAGGGGCTTCGCTCCGGAAGGGTTGGGTTAGTGCACTCGCAGTCCTCGAATGACTACAACTTACAGGCAAGTAGGGTGCAATGTCATCAGGCGGGCATCTGGAAGAGTGGAATGTATTGTGCCAGTGTTAGGCAGCGTGTGCAGCCTCGGTCTCCACGTGTAAGAGTGGTTATGTAAATGCCTATTCCAGTGTCGCCATCTTAATGCAGCTGCCCGCCAGATGTAGGGCACTTCCACATCAGTGCCTGAGTGGATCACCGAATCACAGAATTGTGGGGCTTGGGAAGGGACCTCTGGATATTATCTAGTCCAGAACCCCTGCCAAAGCAGGTTCACCTAGAGCAGGCTGGACAGGAACGCATTCAGATGGGTTTGGAATGTCTCCAGAGAAGGAGACTCCACAACCTCTCACAAAATCACAGAATGATAGGGGGTTGGAAGGGACCTCTGGAGATCATCTAGTCCAGAACCCCTGCCAAAGCAGGTCCACCTAGAGCAGGTTGCACAGGAACTTGTCCAGGCGGGTTTTGAATGTCTCCAGAGAAGGAGACTCCACCACTTCTCTGGGCAGCCTGTTCCAGTGCTCTGTCACCCTCAAAGTAAAGAAGTTTTTCCTCATGTTGAGATGGAATTTCCTGTGTTCCAGCTTGTGCCCGTTGCCCCTTGTCCTGTCACTGGGCACCACTGAGAAGAGTCTGGCCCCATCCTCTTGACACCCGCCCTTTAGATATTTATAAGGATTGATGACATCCCCTCTCAGCCTTCTCTTCTCCAGGCTAAACAGACCCAGGTCTCTCGGCCTTTCTTCATAAGAGAGGTGCTCCGTTCCCCTTGATTATCCTTGAGCCCTAGTCTCAAGTGTGCTTTCAAAGGGAACCTTCCAGTAATCCCCACTTGCTGGACGTAGGTTTTTACTGCAGAACAGTCTCAGTGAGCAAACTAGATTCCTATAGGGTGGCGCAAAGCTCGTAGGGGTGCCGTACACAGGAGCACACCTCCTGCCTTTCAGCCGCTAATTGGCGTGCAGCCCACGGGGCCAGGGAAGACATAATCCCAAGCAAAGCTCCCCGAACATGTTTGGTGGGGATGTTGGATTTCCAGCCCCGACTCTCGTCACTTTAAAGATGTGTTGCCGTTGAGCCACGCTACGTGCTAGCGCGGAACTGGCTGTACATGTCATAATGCGTTTCAAAGCTGTGCGGAGAGCAGTCGAGCAGGCTTTAACCACCAAAGAACAGTGCCTAAACCAGCACCAGACGTCAGGTTTGGGGATAGATGAACTGCATCTGGGAAATCTGGAGAGGACCCTGCAGAGGAGCACATTCCTTTATGAAGAGGGGAGTATGGGACTTGAGTCTGAAAACAATTTATTTCTAGCAGGCGGTACGCATCATCCAAACCCCTCTTTCTGCTTTTCCCAGTCTTTTAGCGTCCATGCGTGAATGAGCTCTGATTTTCCAGGTGGTTTGCTTTTCCTTTGGAATCACACCTGGAAACTGACGGCAACGGCAAAGGAGTTGACATTTCCATGGCTTATCTGAAGCCATCGCATACTTTCCAACTAAACGGAAAGTCCTTCTAACCTGTTACTGGGACTCTGGCCCTTTAAGGCGCGCTGGTGCGGCGCTCGCGGGGTGCCTGGCCCTTTAAGGGATGGCCCCGCCCTACTCCCCCCCCCCGCCCCGTGAGTCCCGCGAGCCCCGGCAGTCCCAGGTACGGTGCCGGGCGGGGGGGAACCCCACCGGTCCCGGTCCTACTCTCCCTCCGCCCGCTCGGGCGGGGAGTGCCGGGGCGGGGGTCCCGCCGCCCGGGCGGCTGGCGGTGAGGGGCGGGCGGGGGCGCGGAGCTCGCTGGGGAGGCCGCGGCCTTGCCGTCCTGGCGAGCGGGTGTCCTCTCTCCCGGGCCGGCCCGGCGGCGGGTGGGGGCTGGGGCAGGGCGGAGGGAGCCTGGGGGCTGGGGGGGACGTCCCGTTCCCCGGGGCGAGCGGCGGAGGTTCTTCCTGGCCATGGCAGCTGTGCTCAGCCGCGCTGGGAGCCGGCGGGGGAGCTGGCGCCGTGGCGGCATTGCCTCCGAGCCCGGCCCCCGCCCCTGTGGACTCCGGTCCGGGGTCGGGGCCTCCCCGGCCGGCCTCCCCCCGCAGGCTCCCGGGCCCGCAGGGGAGGGTGGGGCTGGTGGGTGACAGCTGGGTCGGGGCACGGCGCCGGACGCCCCCGGCAGCCGGTCGCTCCGCCTGGCGTTCACCCGCTGTCTGTGCCGCCCCGCGGCCAGGTGCAGGCCCGGTGGGGTTCGGCGCCGACCCTCCCTCCCTGCCGGGCGCCATGGCCATGAGGGAGCTGGTGGAACCGGAGTGCGGGGGCTCCAACCCCCTCATGAAGCTGGCCGGCCACTTCACTCAGGACAAAGCCTTGCGGCAGGAGGGACTTCAGGGCCCGCTGGCCTGGCCCCCCGGGGCTCCCGGAGCTGCAGCTGTGAGTGTTGCCAGTCGCTGGGCTGGGGCTGGATGTGGGGCCTGCCGGGGATAGGGGTGTGCTGGCCGAAAGGGGAGCAGAGGGTGAGCAGTACGGGGGGGCTGTTGGCGCAGGTGGGTGCGGGGTTGCTTTTATTTCTGGGGGAAGAGGCCGCGGGGTCACCCAGTTTGTCCTGTGGGGTGAGGGTCTGTTTGTGGAAGCTGCGCGTATGGGCACTCAGAGGATGTTGGTGGCTGTGGTGAGCTGTATGCCTTGCTGTCACAGGCCCTAACCCAGAAAGTGGTGGGAGGGGGGATTGGACAGTATCGCTCAAGGTACTCTTGCTCCTTTAGCTTCCACATAAGCAGGCAGCTAATGCAAGAAAATGCTGACAGCCTGAGCTTGAGGAAGATGTAAACTAGTCAGGTCACAGGGTGTGTGTATAGAGGGGTATGGGGTCAAAGCTGTTGGGATAATTGGGGTAATACCTGTTCCCTGTAGGCATCCAAACCGCTGGGGGTGGCCACCGAAGATGAGGTAAGAACAGGTTGATGCATCTCCTTACTGATTTTCTCATCAATACTGTTTGCTGTTTTTCCCCTCACCTGGTATTAATCAGGTAAGTCCATTAATAATGGGCTTCTGACAAGCGCATTTTTTTCTCTTATGCTTCATGGCTCTACCTGTTCATCT
Organism: Numenius arquata; assembly: GCF_964106895.1. Lineage (NCBI taxonomy): Eukaryota > Metazoa > Chordata > Aves > Charadriiformes > Scolopacidae > Numenius > Numenius arquata. The sequence continues at coordinate 9,913,850 of NC_133576.1, read as the reverse complement.
TCTATGCTATGTTTGTAATCCATCTCTGTCTTTGGCAGCTGGTTGGAGAGTTCCTGCAAGAGCAGAATGCCCCTTTACTGTCCCGTGCACCCCAGACCTTTAAGATGGATGACTTATTGGCTGAGATGCAAGAGATCGAACAGTCAAGCTTCCGACAGGCCCCTCAGCGAGGTGAGGGGAGCTAGAGTAGGCAGAGAGCTGGAAAAGATTTTGCTGTTACAGTTAAGCTCCAGGCAGGGTGGTTCCTATTTATTCAGCACTTGTGAGGTTGTTCCTGGAGTATTGTTTCCAGATTTGGGCTTCCTGGTACACTGACATACCGGAACAAGTCCAGTGGAGATCAATAAGGTGTTCAGGGACTGGAATACATGGTGTAAGAGGAAAGGCTGAGGGAGCTGGGTTTGTTCAGCCTGGGAAAGAGGAGCCTAAGAGGCAGGGCAGGTGGAGTGTCTAGTTGCTGTCTTCAGCAGTCACAGCGATACACAACAAAAGGACAAGGGGCAATAGACACAACTTGCAGAAAGGGGAACTGACTGGATGTAAGGAGACATTCCTTCCCCTGGGGGGCAATTCAGTACTGGATCGGGTGCCTAGGGAGGCTGGGGAATTGCCAGCCTTGGACAAGTTCAGAAGTTACCTGATGAATGCCCTGAGCAACCTAATCTCTAGCTTTAGTGTTAACCTGCTGTGAGAACACTAGCAACCTCCAGAGATTCCTTCCAAGTAGAATCTTTCTGTGATTTTATTCTAACAAAGAGAAAGGGAAAGATCAGAGATGATGAGAGCTAACTTGGAATGCTTAAATGATACCTTTGAGTCCTCCAATCCTCACTTCTGGTTTTTTTTTTCACTTTTTGTAGCTCCAGGTGTGGCAGCCCTGGCACTGTCTGAAAACTGGACCCAGGAATTCTTGGCTGCAGCAGATAGCACTGGTGATGCCTCTTCAGATTACAATGAGGCTGACTGGTCACAGGAATTCATTGCTGAAGTGACAGGTGAAGGGTCCCTTTTGGAATTACTGCCAAGATGTTGCCCAGTCATGTGCCTGTGGAGAGTTACTGAATGTGAAATGGGAGTAATGCTTTGGGCCCAGCAGGCAGTGTTTACTGTAGCAGCTTTAACGGGGGGGTGGGCGGACAGGGGCAGGGAAGCTGCTTTGTGATGGTTTAGCCAAATTGCTCACAATGTGATGTAGAAGTCTTTATTCAGGTGTAAGGGTTATTTAGTTTAGGTTACTTGGAGAACTCAGGAGAATTGGGCTCTTTGAACTGCTTTTATAAAAATTATTATGATTCAGCTGATGCAGATTCTGGAGATGGTCTGGTGCTGCTGCTTGCTTACATATTCTCTAATTCCCTCTCTTAAGGTTAAATTTCCTTTTGGTACAAAGCCAAGTATTGTTTAGTGCTTTGGCCAAATAGTTTTTGTCAGTTTCATGGAGGTAGAGGGATGTTGCACCTTGGAAATGTGCAAAGTGAATATTTCTGACCCAAAGGTTAAGTTTTCCATTTTCAAGCAAGCCAGTAGTTTATCTGAAAAGCCATCCTGCTTTGTGTGTAGAGCTGGGGCTGGAATAGGGTCCTGTTACCATCCATGACCTAATCTGAAAATTTGAGTAATACTTAAATAGGTGCTATTCTCTTCTCCAGGAGTGGCCACTGTAGAGAGCCAACTGGTCCCGTTCTTTGACCTCCAGTCTTTATACTTCTGGAAATATAAATCAGCATTTACAAAGGTCTTTGAGAAGGTCCTGATGAAAACCTAGTGCCTTGTAGGCTATGCTTTTGACAGAGACTTGTAATGCGTTGCTAATTTTCTTGACCTACATAGTATCCCACATGGAGCAGATGGATAAGCTGTGAAATTACAGTAGAAAATCATAAGATATTGGCACTGCAGTGGCATCTGTATTAATACACGGTCTGAGCACAAGATTTTTAGATCAGAATAAACAAACTTGGAAGAAACAAATGTAAACGGTCTTTCTTTGAAGAAGTCTTCTTTGTATGTTAGCAAACCGCATGTAAAATGGAGAGAGAAAAATCTGATGTTAATTTGAGTGGTGGTCTGCCTATCTTACTCTTCCCCCCATTTTTCCTGATGTCCTGTTGCAGATCCACTATCTGTGTCTCCTGCCAAGTGGGCAGAAGAATACCTAGAGCAGTCAGAGGAGAAACTGTGGCTTGGGGAATCAGAAGACCAGTCTTTGGCGGATAAATGGTGAGTCTCTCTTCTCAAGACTAGTTATTGCTGTTAGGTATTTGGGTGGGTGAAGTTTGGATAGGTGATAGAAGTCTGCTATGACCTGAATGCTTTTGAGTCATTTAATCTAGATTGATGTTCTCGTGCCTTTGGTTTCAGAGAAGGGAGGAAACAATGACTGGAGACTGAAGTTTTTAAGAAATCCTAGCTTTTCTAGCTCCAGGAAGATACTGTGATCATGATTAAGGCTAACTTAATCTCATGCCTAATGCAAAGCTCCTTAAAGTGAGTTCAGGAACTCCTAATCAAGCAGAACTTTTTTCCACAACAGATGCTTTTTTTAGATTTAGAGATCTCAAGTACTAGACTTTACTAGTTGTAAACTTTTATCGTTTTATTCTCCCTGACAAACCACATCCAGGCTTTCCTCTGTGTATTTCTAGACTCAGCATTCCAGACATTGTTTTCATGTGTTTTCCTGTGGTAGATTAAAGAACAGTCTACTACTACGCATCTTCTCTGTATGGGTACCTGTTGACTACAGTCAAGTTTTTCAATTAAAGAAGCAAACCACAAGCAAGCAATTTGGGCTTCTTAGATCTTTCCCCAAAAGAGATTTTGCATATTTGGATTCTCCTTCCTCCTGGCTCTTGCCTTTTCTGATACGTTTTTGCAAATATGGACATTCCTGAGTTATTGCCATCAGTTCCAAAGACATCACCAAGACTGAATGTAGTGGTGACATGTGGAACTGGTCCTATCCTGCTGTAAGCCAGACAACATACTGAGTTGTGTGCTTGCCATGAGCCTTCAGTCCTCTGCGGAGTTGATGCTTTTCCAGGACACTGCTTCTCTTCCATGAGCACGACCTACTTTCTTTCTAGATACATGACCTTGTTTTTGGTAGTGCTAAAACTTGTGATGTCTGATAGCATGCGAGCTTGCCAAGGAATTCAGACTTTTCTGCAGAACTGTGCTGCTACTGTAATTGTTTAATTCTGCTGCTGTTTGTGTCAGTCATTTGCACAGTTAACCTAGTAGTAATTTTGAATTTTTACAGATAGATAAAGGTACTGAATCACTTAGGAAAACCCCAGAGTCTTTGAGGAGAGGTTGTATTGTGTTGACTCTTGTTAGTGAGAGGGTTCACTGTTGCCTGGTATCAGACTGTCTCTTTCCCTTCTACTGCCTCTGAATGCAGGTATGAGGAATATCAACCTGAGGATGACCTTAAGAAAACTGTTAGTGATTTCCTCTCTAAAGTGGATGATCCAAAACTCAAGAATTCTGAGGTAAGACATTCCCCGATTGGGGCTGACAGATATTTATTGTGAATAAGGGATGTGGGGAATTAAGAAGGGGAAAGACAGTAAAGGAATAAAGCCTCCTGCTGTCCCGTGTTTCTGTTTCTTCCCCAATTCCTGAAAGTTGAACCCTGTAATCCACTTCACCAGTCATGTGGTAGAGATGGATAATATCTGAAGTCCTGTCCTCACCACCTTTCCGGGCCTTTTGTGCTCACTTTGCAGAGAGAAGTTCTCTTAGTAAAGGAGGGGGGCACGGGCAGAGGGCTTGTTGGCAAAGTGTCTGCCCAGCTCCACCCTTGTTTCATTTCTCTGCCACAGTTCCTAAAGTTTGTCCGCCAGATCGGAGATGGGAGGGTATCGATCGAAGCTAATCAGGTGACCCACAGAGACCAAGATCAGGCAGAGCAATGGGCAGCTGAGTTTATACAGCAGCAGGTAGGAGCCCCAGCCCTATGTGCTCTGAAGGAGGAAAGCTTTTTGCCACAGTGCACAGTCTGGGAGCGAGGGAGAATGGCAAGTCCAACTCTCAGCAGTGCTCTACTAATGACTAGGCTGGGGGAGGCAAGGGAGGGACTGTTGGGCTCGTCTTAGAATTGTAGACTCATAGAATTGTCTAGGTTGGAAGGGACCTTTAAGATCATCTAGTCCAACCATCAACCTAACTGACAAAAACAAAAAACCACATATCTAAACCATGTCTTAGCAGAGTCTAGCCAAAAGCTGGGAAAGTATTTGAGCAGTGTGAGTTTTCTCATCTCCCATAGCAACTTGGGAGGAAAGGGATATCCAAATGAACTCTTTTCCAATTTACAGGCCATCAGTTCTTGCTGATGAGGAGGAGGGGTCATCACAGACCCTCCTGCTGTTTTGAGGCGTGCCCTGAGGTTGCCAAATTCTAAAAAGATAGGTGTGTTTCTGTTTCTAAACTCCCAGGGGGCATCCGATGCCTGGGTGGATCAATTTGCGCGATCTGGAAACATGTCAACTCTTGATACGGAATTTGAGCAGGCAAAGACTGCTGTGGAGGTAAAGATGATGGAGGAGGAGGGCTGGGGTACCAGCTGAGAGCCTATGGTAGGATTACCTCTCTCCTTTGCATGCTGTGGGGAGGGCTAGAAACATTTAAGAGAGTATCTGTAGAGCTCAGTTTATGGTTGAGGTACTCTAGTCACGTTCTGTTCTCCCTTCAGTCAGATGTGGACTTCTGGGACAAACTCCAGGCAGAATGGGAGGAGATGGCCAAGAGAGATGCAGAGGCTCACCCTTGGCTCTCTGATTATGAAGACCTCAGCTCCTCATCATATGACAAGGTAACAGAGAACAGGGTCTCTCAGCCCTAGTACTGTGATGGACTGCCTTGAGGAGGCTGTCAGTACGTCTGCCTTGCAGATGAGCCCCACAGACCCTGAATGCTGGCTGGATTCCTTCTCACACCGATCTTTTGCTGTCACTTGCACCCTCATCCCAGATCAGCTAGCGGTTAAAGAAATACTATTTTCAGTTGCGCTTGTCTGCAAATGCTGTCTAGTTCTTGCCCAACACCAAATACCAGTTAATGCTGGAATTCTTTGCGATGAGTGCAAGTGTTGTCACCCCCAAGCTGCTAGGACTCACACCAGATGTTTGATGTCTGTTGTAACTTATTCCAGGTCTCATTTGGGGAAATTTTTCTGTACAGAGCAAGCAGGAAGAAGAGCCATTGTTCTCTGATCTGCTACAAACTAGCAGAGAGGTCCAGGTGCTGGCTGGTCTGCAGTTTGAGTGTTTCTGATACAGCAAGACTAGACTGTGCTCTACTGTAGAGAGTGTTTTTCTCCCTAAGCCTATCTCCTAGCGTTATCCTCTGTCTGTCTTCCCTGCTAGGGTTACCAGTTTGAGGAAGATAATCCCATGAGAGATCACCCGGATGCATTTGAAGAGGGGCGGAAGCGCTTGGAGGAAGGTGACCTCCCCAATGCTGTCTTGCTCTTTGAGGCTGCAGTGCAACAGAGGCCAGATCATATGGAGGTGAGTGAGAGCAGAGACAGTGGGCCTTGGCCAGGTGTCCTGCTGCTTGGATCCTTCCCTAGTGAGGTGTCAGTGTGCATGTAGAAAACTCACTTTGGTGTTAGGAGCTGTGCAGGCTGCATGAAAACGTTTTATTCTTCTGTGGCTCTGGATATGTAGCTGATGTATGTGAGTCCCAGGAGGGCTGTGGGCAAGGAGGCTTATGACTGAGGTCAGTTACAAAAACCACAAAGGCTTTGGCCTAGAGCTGTGTAAAATCTTTGGAGCACCTGAGACTGCATGGAGCTAAGACAAAGGAATTCTCATCTCTTAAGTTGCTTTGGTGGAAGTCTTTATTGACATTGCAAGTTTGGAGATGCTTGTGGCAGATACCTGCTTTCAGTATCTGTATTAAAGACTAATTCTGAGCAGCTCATTAGACTAGGGCTCCTGGTTAGGTCTTCCATCTAGATGCCTGGAGAAGATGTAACCCAAATGGATTGAGAGAGATGGCTTGGGTGTCTTCACTTAAAGCTGTAAGCCAGAGAATGATTTTTATACTGAAGACAACTTTCCAGCTCCTAAGTCATTGAACACTTACTTTCATAAAGCACTTCAGCTCCTGCAGGATAGATTAAGGAATGGAATAGTCTACACACCTTTCTCCAGAGGTAGAGGATGTGGATATTCTCAGGAGGAAGAATGCAAATACACCTGTGTTGTCCGTTTCTGGAGTGCCTGCCTCAAGGACCCAGAGATGGTGAATTCTCAGTGTGTCTGATTCAAGCCCTGCTAATTGTATATGATTGGAAATACCTAATTTGCTAATCCTGAGGCTTAGATGAGAGTGACCTCTCGGTACAGAGGTTCTTGGTTTCTGGGAATACAGGCATCTAACTTTCTAGGATACTGGGAGTAGATGAAAAGTGAGCAGAGGTTTTGAAGATCTACTTTAGCTTTAAAGTGGTCCAAAGGTGTTGCCTAATATTCCTTTAGAATTGGCGCTCTCTTCTCACAGGCAGTGTGGACTGCAGGCTGAGCATAATGGAGAGGTAGTTGAAACTTTAGGGGAAGAAATCTTGGGCCAGTTCTGGCTGTTGAAAACATTCTGAATTCTTCTGCTGTGACTCTGCAGAAAGTACAGGAGAAGTCACGACTTCACAAATGGTACAGTGATGAAATAGACTGGAACAAGTTGCTCTGGAGGAAATACCATGGTTGCTTTGATCCAAATCATTACTTTACCTTGAATCTCAGCTCTTCTGCGTGCAGAACACCATGCAGTTATCACTGGTCAGCTCTTCTTGAGTTGCAGGTAGCTTTATGGTGAAGCATGAGAGATTTGAGACAGTAGATCGCCTCTTGCCTTGTGGTGGCTTGTGCAGTGTGTCTGGTTCTTTGCTAACTATTTCCTTCAGACAGTGGATACTGCATTTTGTGACATACATTCAAAAAAGTGGGTACTACCTGCTGACAATCCTGCCAACTTTCTAGCCTATTTTAGAGCCAGGGGTGTGGTTATCAACATAAAGTGAAACAAGTACTTTGGATTTAGTGCCTTAATTAAATATTTTCTATGTCAGCAACCTGGAGGTGAAAGTGGTTTTCATGTACGGGTGTCATGAAGATTGAAGATTCAGTAAAATAACAGTGCTGCTATTTTCAGGTCTGACAGTCAGCTCCCCGAGATTATCACTTGCTAGTGGTCTACTGCACAAGTATATACATCTGCCTACCTTGGGGGTCTCCATTACTAGCACTGCTGCTGTGCCATTTTGTTCTTAGGAAATAAGAGATCTGCTTTTCCCTCCTTCCTCTGCAGTTTGACCACAGTTAGAAGTTAAAAGTGGAGATTCTGTCACTTAATAGTGTAAAACTGCCAACATTTGCTTTATGATAGATCTGCAGGTAAACATTCACTTCTTTTCACTGTAACACCGCCGGTTTTATTGTCTTGAAGGACTGTGTGCCATCAAGAGAAACTTGTATCTGTGGCTGATGTATATACTTGCATATATTTGGTCTCACTCTAAAATATGCGTGGGATAATACGGTGTATTTAGTCTCTGTGTCTGTAGTTTATTGGCTTATCTTTTTCTCTGGGTGTGAAGAAGTCTGAGTTTGTGCATCTTTGTCTTCTCCAGGCCTGGCAATATCTGGGAACCACCCAAGCAGAGAATGAACAGGAGCTTTTGGCCATCAGTGCCCTCAGACAGTGAGTGTTGCAGAAGAGCTGCTGAGCATGGCTCATTGTCTAGTGCATGGTGTCACAAGGACCATAAGGCTAGCGTGGTGTGCTCTGTCTTGATTGCGTTACCTCCTGTATATAGGTGACTCCCAGAGTGGTTTAATACTGTGTTCACTTTCCTTTCTTTGACCTGCAGGTGCTTGGAACTGCAACCTGGGAACCTCACGGCACTTATGGCTTTAGCAGTCAGCTTCACCAATGAGTCCTTGCAGAAGCAGGCGTGTGAGACTTTGCGGGACTGGCTACGCCATAAACCGGACTATGCTCACCTACTGGAGAAGGAACCAGAGGAGAGTGTCTCGGGGACAAACCTGGGACCTTCCAAGCGTGTCCTAGGTTCCCTGCTGTCTGAGTGAGTCAGGATTACAAATTTCAGCCTTCAGCTGAAAGGATTCTTGGAGGGTTGGGACTGGTCCAGGCAGGAGCAGAGGGAGCAACGCAAGGCCAGCTGTCTCCACAGTACACCAATATCCTTGTTCTGTGCTTTTCCAGCTCGCTCTTCGTGGAGGTGAAAGAGCTGTTCTTAGCAGCTGTGCGCAGCAACCCTTCGACTGTGGATCCTGATGTTCAGTGTGGCCTGGGTGTCCTTTTCAACCTTAGTGGCGAGTATGAGAAGGCTGTGGATTGCTTCAGCGCTGCACTCAGTGTGCGCCCCAATGTAAGAAAGGGTAGACTGTGGATGCTGGAGGTTTATGGGTGAAGGTTTGGGTGGAGCTGCTGCATGTATGAGAGGTTCATTTTTGGAGTGGAGGAATAAGACGGGCAGGTGGCAAAGGGAGGGTTGGCTTGGGGCTTAAAAAGATCCAGTTTTTCAGCCCTTTCTGCACCTTCTTCCAGGACCATCTTCTATGGAACAAGCTTGGTGCCACCCTGGCCAATGGGAATCGGAGTGAGGAAGCTGTGGCGGCATATCGTCGGGCACTGGAGCTCCAGCCAGGATACATCCGCTCTCGCTACAACTTGGGCATCAGTTGCATCAACTTAGGTGCCCACCGGTGAGCATAGGATGGGCAGATCTGCTGTGACCCATGAGTGTGCATGTGTTTGGGAGAGCGACTGCAATAGGTTACTAGGGCAGTGCCACGCTGCCTGCAGCCTTCTCTTGGCATAGGAGAGCAGAGTGAGTGTGTGGACTCTGCCCTTAGAACAAGGTGTCACGCAGATGCCGTTGGAGTAGGGGCCATCTGGACTTTCGTTTCTGTTAAGAGGGAAAAGGGGGATCTTCTGGTTCTGGAGCCGGGCAGGATCTGATGAAGAGGAGGAAACTGTTTTGGAGGGGAAGTCATTTAGAAGCAAATGGGGGAGGGAGTATGACATTTACCATCCTCTCCAGTAAGCATGTGTATGTTCTCATGTTGACAGTGAGGCTGTGGAGCACTTCTTAGAGGCTTTGCACATGCAGCAGAAGAGCCGAGGTCCGCGGGGCCAGCAAGGCGCTATGTCTGACAACATCTGGAGCACCCTCCGCATGGCCCTCTCCATGCTGGGGCAGAGTGACCTGTATGGGGCAGCTGATGCCCATGATCTTCCCACGCTGCTTCAGGCATTTGGCCTCCAGCAGTGACTCTGGGATGGGCTCCCCTGTGAGTGCAGGGTTGGCCCAGCCCAGCAGTGACCTTCCTTAGAGAGAAAATGTTCACTAGGGTTCACATGTATCTTCGCTCTGGTAGGGCAGATCATTGGCAACTGTTTTTTCAAGGACCTCCCACTGAAGTGTGCAATTTCTCTACTTGTCTGTTGTGGCCTGAGCATCTCTGAGCGGTTCACGGTATCACCTCCATGACTGACTGACACTCTGCTGGTAGGCGGATGATCAAAGTGGGGAAGACAGCAACCTCCAGCCCTCTTGCATTTGCAGGAATGCCCAGCTTGGCTGTGAGACCTTACGATAGCCATTCTGCAGGGACCTACCTACTGGACACGCGTCTCGAGCGCAGGTTGCTTTGGTGGGGTGGGATTGCCATTTGGTGAGAGGGTGACAAATTCTGGGTTCGAGCATGCTTCCCCCATGTATGTGCTTGCATGTGTGTATATGTGGGTTGCTAGGGAAAATTGGGGGCAGCAGTCCTCTTTTCTGGGTATTCATGGTACAGCCAGATGCTAGTTTCTTGGTGTCTCTTCATGAAGCTTTTTAAGAGCAGAGTATTGTACTGATGCTAGGGACACAGGTGGAGGCCCTTAGCCTGTCAGGGTAAGAGGAGATTCCAGAGTTCAGCCTTGAGGGAACGTGATAGGAATAAAGGTCTAAAATATAACTTCCCCTCCCAGAATATGGTGGGGAAAAGGGTCAAGTCTTAATTTTCACTTGATCATCTGTCATTGTTTTCCTTTGTGCAGAAGTTCCCCATCTTGTGTGTAACTGAATCTTGTTAATTATAAATATCTGTATATGATTCTATTGGGGAAAATGTTTTTTAATTGTAAAGTATTTTGTATAATAAAGGAGGAGAATTAAAATTGCCAAAATAACACCTTTCTCTGTGCCTCTGTTGGAGCTGCGTGCAGTGGGTAGTATACATCTCTGGGGGTACGAGCTTACTGGTTTTCAAAAGATAGATCAGTGTCTCGGTTTCTGTCTCCCCTTTTGCCCCAAGTTTTGTTTTATTGATAGCTCATATGCAAATGAAGCTTAAAGGACATCATTTTGCTGTAGCCTCAGGCTTCAGTTTTGTGAGCCAGCAGAAAAGAGCTTCCTCGTGCCAAAAGCTCTTTTTTTTGCCTTGCTTAGGTTTAGGGGTCAGTGAAGTGTATTTTTTTTTTTTTTTTTTTTGTTTTCTTGCCATCTGGGGTGAGGGAGGGAACCTGTGTTACCTTTTATCATCTCTTTGCAGAACCTGACTGCTGCAGTATGTCAAGACCGGGGGGGGGGGCTTAGGCAGGGAGTCTTTGACCTTCCACCAGGCACCTGGTGGGGGGGTGCAATGCCCCTCATTCCCCTTTAACCTACTTGGTGTGGTTTCGGTTTGTGTGGTTTTTTGTTTTTTTTTTTTTTTCCCCCACCTGGGCCACGTAACAATACAAAGGACTAGAACGTTATGTCAGCCCATTAATACCTGGGATGCAAAATGGTCCCAGGTAGTAAGTGAAGGGTGATGGACCAGAAGGTTATGGCAACTCCTTAGCACACCTGGCTCCCCTGACGCCTGTTGCCTGGAAACAATAAAGGTAATCAATCACTCCTGACAATAAATGGATTGTGGACCAAAGAAGGGGGGTGATACCAGAACTTCAAGATCTAGCAAGTTCTGGGCTTGCGCAACTGGTGGAAAGTACCAGAATATCCCATTGCCCGAGCTGGATTCGAGTGGAAAAGTACCTGATGAAAGTCAATTATCTCGGACCCTATACAATTCGAAGGAGACCCTTTCAGCTCTTCTGGATCACAGCGGGCTGTGACCACCCTCTCCCCTGAGCCAGGACGCTGCTGAGGCAGACACCTTGAGGATGAAAAGGCTGGGGTGAGTCAGCCCTCTCGAGTCTTAGTTATCACCCGCTGAGGAATGCCAATGTGTTGTATTTACTCCAAATGCGAGAAAAGTGAAATTTTACCTACAGAATAGCCTCTCTTTCATCCTTGTCTCTGTCCGTGTGTCTAACATACACGTTAGCTCTTACGAGTGTGGGTGTTCTTTTACTGGATCCAAATACTTTCTGTCCCTTTGTCTGTGTGTGGGTAAGGAGTCAAAAAGGGGCACTTGTCGGCTCATCGGAGTCTCCTGATGCGAAGGAATCTTTGTTAACGACTCGTGTGTGTGTTTGTTTCTTTGTGCTCTTACGCATGTGTATTGATTTGGGATACCTAATAGTGTGAATCTTGTAATTTTCAAATCTGTAATTAAGCCATTGTTCAATTATTTTGTTAAATCACCTTCTAAATCCTTAAATCGGTTAATGATTAAGTGCTGCTCCAAATCAACCTCTTGATCTGCCTCAAATCATTAATAAATTTTGAATTGCTGCTAAATCATAACCATGTCAAATATTCCCATCCACAACAAAATTGACGTGGTCGGCAGGATGATAAGAAAAATCACCCAATAATTACAAAAAAAAAAAATGGTATGCAAACAAATCCTACCTTTCCAGAAGTTTGGGCTTGTTAATAATTGGCAAAACTGGGAGGAGGTAGGGAAACATTTAACCAATGCTAGAGGTACAACTGAAGTTGGAAAGGAGAAAGGTGTAATGTGTAACACGTTGGGAGCGTGCCTAGAAGCTGCCTGTCAGGAAAGAGTAAAACTTACTCAAAAAATACAGGACTTACAGGATGAGGTTGAGGGGCACAGATCTACTGAACTGTTGTTACCAATTAAAACAGAACAACTGTGACAACAACTTAATGAATCGTGGCTAACACAAGAAAAAGTCGGTGAACACATTGAATTGGTGCTAATGCAATCTCCAACTCCCTCCAACATAGTTCAAATTAAAAAACTAGGGTCTCCTGAAGACTGGGATGGTAATATCTGGGGTGCTTCAAATAATAACGGCTCAGACAAAGATAATTCTTCCCATCTGCCTGAGCCTCCCCTGTTCCAGGTCAGACCAGAAGTATCATAACAGAAGTATCTACAGGACCTTGGGGTGGTAAAGGAGAAAAAAAACTACTCAACCAACTCCATTTGATTGAATTCAGGTATCCAATTTAGAAGGTCACTACAACCATAACCCTGGAGAAACTGAATACTATGGAGAGTGTCTCTAACCGGGGCAGACAGAACCTTGCTGGATGGCAAAGAAGCCAGTGGCTACTGGGGCCCTGGCATCTTTTTAAATGCTGGCCCCGACCCCCCAAAGGACTCCCACTCGCTAACCAGCAGAGTAGCGTGTTGGGCTGGTGGCATAGAGGTCTTAGAAAGGGGAGAACCACTATTAGTACTTATCAGATCTATAGATGAGCCCTCCAGAGCCTGTATTCAAGCCATGCATCAGTGCAACTCCACTGGTGCTCCTCTCTCAGCACCCGTTACTCCTATGCTTAAACCATTAATAAAAAGAGCCCTTGCTGATTAAACCTTTCCTTAATGCAAAAAGAGATGAAATCCATAGGAACTTAAATTATAATGAATTAATAAATTGAATGCAGGCCACTAAAGAAGGTGAAGGCAAAGAGGATGAAGAGGAAGATGAGTCAGGTCGCAGGGAGGTCCCCACCTGGGCAATGTTAATGCATGAAACAATGAATCATATGTGAGAAATGGGATGAAATTCCCAGTGAAACAGAAAATACAGGTTGCATTGCTAGGCAAATTTGGCAATCACATCAAAACAGCTCTCAAGAACCAAAATCCTCTGACCAGCAACCAAGGGGCCCGGAGTGGAGAAATGAGTTATGGAAATATTTGTAGTAATGTAATATTTGTAATAATAAATAATGATTTATTACATTGTCACTAGGAATCCCTAGAGCCACGATTCAGAGACAGCCTACGGATGGCACTCTGAGCCTAATTCAAGTATTCCAGAAATGCAACCATCCAAACACTCCAACTCCTCTATCGCTGGCCCCCAGGGAGAAAAATAACCCTTTCTCCCCTCATAGCAATGGGTTACAAAGTGCAAAACCAAAAAACTAATAGTGCCTGGACGGCGATTGGGCCTGCCTGTCCGGCAAGTAGAAGCTTATCAATGGCTAATTGAGAATGGCCCTTCCGTTTTAATTCCAGTTGGTCCTCAAAAACAATTGACAAAATTTTTAATTGATACTGGAGCACTAATTTCAATTCTTACACAGTAGGACGCCGACAAGGTGGGCTTATGACTTGGGCGGCAAAAGGTTAAAATTACTGGGGTTATGGGAACTCGTGCTGTGTGCCAAACCACAAAAGCTAATTTATGGCTCCCTGGCAAAAAGCGCGTGGCATCTATTCACTCTGCAGTTAAAGATCACTACGAAAATATCCTAGGTTTTGAGGCTTTGAGTGGACGGACTTGGCGTCTGCCGGACGGTAGTTTATGGTCTTTTGGTTCGAATGCCAATCCTAACCCTAATAAAAATCAACAAACTGCCAGGGTACGTGTACTCCGCGCAGTCCCGGTACTTCCCAAATCAAAGACCACTAATGTCCCGCAGCACCCAATTTCTGCTGCAGGGCGGACTGGAATTTCAGAAGTAACTGCAGATTTAGAAAAACGACAAATTATTTTCAGGACTCACTCCCCATATAATTCTTCGGTTTGACCAGTCTGTAAACTGGAGGGGAATTGGCGTTTAACGATTGATTATCAGTGCTTAAATGCCAACAGAGCCCCATTGACAGCTGCAGTCCCTGATATTGCAACTCTTAACAACTACTTTGCAAGGTGCCTCACATCCTTGGATGGCAGTGCTAGGTGTGAAAGAGATGTTTTTCATGGTCCCCTTACAGGAGGAAGATAAAGAAAAATATGCATTTACATGGGAAGGTATCCAATATACCTTTAATAGACTCCTACAGGGGTATAAACATTCACCCACAATTGCTCATGTTGCACTTGCTGAACTTTTTCAGACAGTTCCACTCCCCGAAGGAGTAAAACTATATCAATATATATATATATGATATTCTAATTGGAGGAACCTCCCCTGAAAAGGTAAGGGAAGTGGCAGCAACAGTTTGGCAAACATCGCATGCAGCAAAAATTGAAATTCTGCCAGAAAAATGTCAGGAGCCAAGGAGAGAAGTGAAATTTCTGGGCACTTGGTGGGTTGCTGGAAGTGCAGCAGTTCCACCGGACACTCTGGACAAAACCGAACAATCACAGATGCCTCAGTCTAGGGAAGAATTACAACAGCTGATGGGTACTTCAGAGTACCGGAGGAAACATGTACCTGGATTCTCCATCATTGCCCGCCCACTGGATTCACTTCTACAAAAAAAAAAAAAACATGGAAATGGGACTCAGAACATGAAGAGGCAGTCAAAACCCTAACACAAGAATTAAAACCATATCAATCTCTAGGACCTGTCCATCCTCGTGATCCTGTTATAGCGGAATGGGATTTTGCAGAACATTTGCAGGCACTTACTGTAATCTATTTCAAACCGGTTCTGACGGACTGAAAAGACCTATACTGTTTAGCTCGGCTGCTTTTACAGAGACAGAACAGAGGTATTCTGAGTGGGAAAGGGGTCTTTTGTCCTTGGTCTGTGCAATTAAGCAAGTTGAGAAAATAGGCCAAGAGCGAGCTGTTCAAGTGGGAGGTCCGTTTAATTTATTAGACATGATCCTAAAGGGGACTGCTTCCCCCAAAAAGGGGGAAAAAATCCACTGTCGGGAAACGGTATGCCTGCCTAGTGGGAGTAGCAGCTGAAATGCAGTTGACTGAAGGACACGCAAAAGTCTCTAAATTACAAATGCCTGTTAACACTGACCCACTAGCACTGCGACAACCATTGAAACCTTCACCGAGCCTAAAATGCACCCACCTTCACTGAAGATGCACCAGCTGAGGGCTTTTGGTTTACCGATGCCCCAGCAAAGAGAGTGGACGGCAAACAGCGATATAAAGCTGCCACATTTGAAATCAAAACTGGCAAACAAGTTATCGAAGAGGGGGAGGGCAGTTCCCAGGTAGGAGAATTAAGAGCGGTTGTTTTAGCAGTGCAAAATGAAGCAGAAGTCATATAGGTGGACTCCTACGCCGTTCAAGCGGGTGCCACACAGTGGCTTTGTCAATGGGAAGCCTTAAATTGGGAAATAAATAGATCCCCAATCTGGAGAGCTGAAGACTGGCAATTGCTATTAGACATAGCCAGGAAAACACTATTCCAAACAGAATGAGTGAAAGCTTATGCCAATGACAATAAACCAGCTGCAAACTGGAACCAAAAGCTAGATGAATTGGCAAAAAATAGGAAAATAAAAGTTGAGAATTCTTTAAACACCACACGGTATCAATTGGGAGAATGGTTACATCAGAAATCAGGCCACAGGCCGAGAATCACCTTATTTTTCAGCTCAAACCCGAGGCTGGCCCCTTAGTAGAAAACCCATGTGAAATCATCCTTACCGAATGTCCCCAGTGTAAATTAAAATTGCAAACAGACCACCATGCTAAAGCACCACCTTTACACATTAGCAAAGGAAAAACCTTGTGGTCTACTTGACAAATTAATTACGTTGGTCTTTTAAACCCCTCTGCTGGCTATAAGTATATCTTAACGGGTGTAGAAATATCTGGACTCCTTGCAGCTACCGAATGCCGAAAGGTTAACGGACAAAATGCCATCTGAGGCCTCTCTTCATGGTTCTCAACGTTACCAGTTCCAGACTCCATCCAGAGTGATAAAAGCTCACATTCTACTAACAAAGAAGTACAAGAATGGGCAAAACAATACATGGGTATTTCACACACCTTATTATCCACAGCCTAATGGTATAGTTGAACGAGCCAATGGACTATGGAAAAAATATCTTAAACCACATGAAGGGCAATAGGACAACCGTCTCTAAAATTTTACAACAACTAAATAATCAGTATGGTCCCTATAGAAGTCAAATCACTTGAGCCTTTCTAACATCTCTGAAAAAACAACCAAACTAAACAACAGGGCATACCTGGTCTTCAATGAAACTGGGGCAGCCTGTGATGGTAAAAACCCCATCTGTGGGAACTATACCAGTAACCTTAATTAAATCACGAGGATTTCTAGCATGGGATGATATTGACAATGACGGAGTCAAGTGCAAAATCCGTACCAGATGGATTTATCTGGCGTTGTAAAAAGCAGGGAGAGGATGTACCACCACACCTTTATCTTCATACCATGAAAATTTGTGCTTTGAGATCCTTATACCTCTAGCCACAGTGCTCTTCATCAGCTTCCATACTTGTCAAGAAGGTGGGTGTGCTGTCATTGGACACTCTGCTTTACCACTACAGTTTCCTCACCTTGAGCTGCTGAGGGTCATTTTGATCCTGGGTTTTCGTGAGTTAAAACCCCCTGATCTCCTCTTTCGGGTCCCAAGTTCCAAGCTCTTTTGCCTGCATCTGCTGAAACCTTTCCAGTCTGGAGGGGCTCAGACCAATCTGTCTCTAGAGGAATGCTCTTGGGGTGGTGACCTGAAGTGGGTGCTCATGGAACGAGCATAAGGGCGAGCAGGTAGTGGGTACTCTTATCTAGGAATCTGCTGCTTTAAAGACTGCCCAGCCCAGGAGTTACATCAGTATGTTTGTTCAATAGCCTTTGGTGAATTTATTCTCTGCCTCTGTCTTGTTGGTTTTTAAACCGGGTGGTGCTTTTGGTGTCTACAATGTCTCGTGGATGCGCAGAAGAAATGTGTTTAGGTAGGCAAAGCTTTTTCTGTTGTTTTAAGCCTGCTACCTCTTCCTATGTGGTCTCCTACTTCTGGTACTGTAAGACATGGCAAATAATATGGTTCTACTACAGCCCTGGTCTCCCCAGGGGGAGCCCTTTCCCCACCTCTGTACCCCACACTTCCGTATCTTTTCTACTTTCACTGCAGAAATGTTGTAGCCAGTATTTCCTTCATGCCCTAGCCTGCCTCGGGACCCTGACCACAAACTTCATGCCTCTTTCTCCTCCTCTGAGTCAGTCCCTAATGCTCAGAAATCTTTTGGCAGGCACGTCTACTACTGAGGAAGGACTGAAAGCCGCTGCAGCAGCTCTCCCACCTCCAGCAGCAAAGCAGCAGCAGAGGCAGGCCAGCAAGACTGACTTTGTCAGAGCAGATTCTGGCAGCTTCTCCATATGATAGTCTCTTCTTTGTAGAATCATAGAACGGTTTGGGTTGGAAGGGACCCTAAAGATCATCTTGTTCCACCCACCCTGCCATGGGCAGGGACACCTTCCACTAGACCAGGTTGCTCAAAGCCCCATCCAACCTGGTCTTGAACACCTCCAGGATTGGGGAGTCCACAACTTCTCTGGGCAACCTGTTCCAGTGCCTCACCACCCTCACAGTGAAAAATTTCTTCCTAATGTCTAATCTAAACCTACCCTCTTCCAGTTTGAAGCCACTACCCCTCATCCTGTCACTACATGCCTTCTTCATGTAGACATGTGTTCCCTTGCTCCCACAAAAGATAAGAAGAGAAACCTCTCACCGTTCACCGTTATGCTTAGTATGGCAAAGTATTGTCTGGTATTTTCTGATGCTTTCAGATGCCCAATTTGAGACGTGAAACCTTAAAACTCAGTAACTGTCCATGACTTGCCGGATGGGTAGTTTTTTCCTCAAACTTTTCAGTTTCTCTGTTGCATTTCTTAAGCGGAAGTGACACCTAGTGTTACTCGAGGGCAGGTCAGTGCCCGTCACACTCTTGCTTGGGTCAGGCCACTTAGAGGGTTTAGGAGCACGACCTGCTAGTAACACGAGAGGAACAAAAGGCTGGATGCATTTTCTGAGCATGCAACTTTTGTGACCTGGAGAGGTTTTCCCAGCCAAACGTGGTGCTGTGAAGCTAGGACCTTTTGAGGGTCCATGACACTCGGGTGTTTTTTTACCCTAGTACTAAGCATCTAATTAGTCTGGGCCTTTGTGTTTGCGGAGTCCAGCTTAGCAACCATGCCATGGAAACCCATTTGCACATTTATTGACCACGGGGACAGAAAGCAACCCAGTCATTTCTGACATTTTGAACTACAACAATTATTCACAGACAGTCTGTTGCCTTTATCTGGGAAGGGGAGACTTTGGGAAGGAAATAATAGTTAGAAAAAAAAATCTTCCTTTTCCTTTCTGGCTTCTGTGTCTTGTCAAGTGGGACTTACAAGGCTTTTGTCAGTCTGTATTTGCTGTGCCTGTCTTTCCAGCACAGCTTTTGTGGAGCTCATTCCCAGTGCTGTGAGTGGATAATACGCAGCACTCATCCAGCAGGGTGTTATCGTCCCTCTTTCAGCCTTTGCTGAAAAAGTAGTGCTGTTCAGTCCCCTTTGCTGAGCACTGGAAATTGGGGAGTGCAGCAAACACAGTGGCAAACAAAAAGAGAAAAGAAAAAAAGGGGAGTTTGTGTGAGATACATGCTAGGCAAAAAAGGAGGTGTCTTTTTTCCCTCAACAGTTTGGCAGTGACTGCGTTTATTGGTGGGTGGGCTGTTCACAGCTTGGGGTTCTGTGGTCCAGTTGCATGTTCCTATGTTGCATTTTTGGGGGCTGTTTTGTTTGAGAAACAGAAGTCTTAGAGACAAAAGTGAGAAAGAGACTCTTGTCTTTGTGTTGAAGAATTACTTTACCAATCCTAACAACTCCTAAGAGAGTAAAACAAACCAAAAAAACACCCCCTCCTTCAACAAAACCCCACCAAAACAAAGAAACCAGTGTCCTGCTGCCTTGAGTCCACAACTACCAGACAAAATAGCAATCAGAAACTGGGGAGATGCAGTTGATGTGTGACTTTATTTTTTTTTTAACCCCCTTATTTTAAAGTAGGGACTAAAAAGAGATGAGTAATTACTGATATACCTTAGTTTGTATCCATTGTGGTGGAAAAGAGTGGGTCACAAGAGGATCTGGAGAGGGAAAGAATTTGTTGTTAATTTTATTTTTCTACCTTTTTACCTTTCACAGTACTGTGAAGTGGGTGCATATGTGACATCCACAGCTTTAAGTGAAATTGGTTTATCACCCTGCAATCTAGTGGAAAATAGACTCCGGCAGTGCAATGATGATGGAGCCAACCACAAAGGAAATAAAAGTAAATAAATACATAAGAGTCTTGATGTATTTGGAAATGATTCTATGGAAGAACAAAAAAATGCACATCTCACTGTTAAGCCTCATTAAAAAAAAAAAAAAAAAGGAAAAAAAAAGGATAAAACCCATTTTATAAAAATGATAAAAATCTTTTAGTAATTCTTGGTCCAAATCAGAATACATCTTCATTTGTTCAAGTGTTTTTTGAATAATGTAGTTAGAATCATAGAATCATAGAATCATCCAGGTTGGAAGAGACCCTTGGGATCGTCAAGTCCAACCATCTACCCCACACTACAAAGTTCTCCCCTATATCATATCCCCCAACACCACATCTAAACGTCTCTTAAACACATCCGGGGATGGTGACTCCACCACCTCCCTGGGCAGCCTATTCCAATGCCCGACCACTCTTTCTGTGAAAAATTCTTTCCTAATGTTCAGTCTAAACCTACCCTGTTGGAGCTTGAAGCCATTCCCTCTCATTCTGTCATTAGTTACCTGTGCGAAGAGACCAGTACCAACCTCTCTACAGTGTCCTTTCAAGTAGTTGTAGAGAGTGATGGGGTCTCCCCTCAGCCTCCTCTTCCTCATACTAAACAGTCCCAGCTCCCTCAATCGCTCTTCATATGATTTGTTTTCCAGGCCCTTCACCATCTTCGTTGCCCTCCTCTGCACTCGCTCCAGCACCTCGATATCTCTCTTGTATTGAGGTGCCCAAAACTGGACACAATACTCGAGGTGTGGCCTCACCAGTGCTGAGTACAGGGGCACAATCACCTCCCTACTTCTGCTGGTCGCGCTATTTCTAATACAAGCCAGGATGCCGTTGGCTTTCTTGGCCACCTGGGCACACTGCCGGCTCATATTCAGCCGCTTGTCAATTAGAACCCCCAGGTCTCTTTCTTCCAGGCAGCTTTCCAGCCACACTTCCCCAAGCCTGTAGCAATGCATGGGGTTGTTGTGGCCCAAGTGCAGAACCTGGCACTTGCCCTTGTTGAAACTCATGCCATTGATTTTGGCCCAAAAATCTGCACATTTGCATAGTTCTGCACATAGTTCTGCATAGTTCTGCACATTTGCAAAGACTGCATATTCATCATTTGTCTTGCTTGTTCTTTTGCTTTCTGTCTGCTGAGGGCAATAGAGAAAGAGGGTTTTTTTCCTTTTCCTCTTTGAGTTTCTTCTTTTTCTTTTCATTTTTGTCACATACTTTCTTTTCCAGTTTTTGAGATACTGCTGTTTCTGCAGGGGGGGGGGGGGGGGGAATTTTGGGAAACATACTTTTCCATAAGAAAATAAAACCAAAACCACACACAAAAAAAACCCCAGGCCACAAATATTTCCAATCTCAAACTCCTAGCCCCATCCTGTTGTATTCTTTGTTCAGTGGCTTACTTCCTGGTGCATAAAGCACCTTATAAATGAGATAAGGGACATTGAAATCTAGTTTTCAAACCCAGTAACACTGAGAAAGATGGTAATTAAGACTAGGACATCATTTTTTTCTGTGAGCTTGGGAGTGTTTATACAGAGATCCTTTGCCAAGCTTTTGTGTTAACGCATCCCCTCCTTGGTGTCATGAAAAGCCCCACTGCCTGCTTTGGTGCTCTGCAGAGGGATGTGGGGGACTGAAGAGTTCCCCCACTGTTGCCTGCATCTCTCTGTAACGCAGCTGAGACACACTCAGACTCTCTCTTTGTGTTGCCTTCATTGCTCATACATTTGTCCAAAGGGCTTTTCTTAGCCTGCAGGTGCTGAGAAGGATGGGAATGTTTAGTTTGTGATGAATTATATCACTATACATAAATCTAAAAAAATATTTTCTTTTTCTTTTTTTTTTTTTTTTCAGAAACACAACTGAATAATTTAATGATTAAAATATACTAGCAAGTTAAGAAGAATGAATGTTGTTCAATGGCAGCATAAACCCATCCTATTCTAGGCTTTTTTAGTCCCTCTTCCAAACATTCCTCCCATTGGTGTGCTCATTCTCCTTTCCTTTACCAGATGGACACCATGGTCCAGGAGTGGAGTGGGACCTTCCTCTTTCCAGCAGCACTGAACTGTAGGGTGAGGTCACTGCAACACATGAAACCCTGCTGTAAAGGTGAGATTTGGCAGGACAGCAAAGCTGATTTCACATCTAGCTGCTGCTAGAAAGTCAAGTCCTGCTTCTGTCCTCCAGACCCCAGAACGCCAATTTCAGTCGCTCTGCTTCCAGCCTCTGCAGAGCAGCAAAAGAAGGAACTATGTGGGGGGAAAAAAAAACCCAACCATGTATTTTTGTGTTAGCTTAGTTCTGTGATCTGGCACACCATGAGCCCAGCCAAGCACCAGTGAAAGAGATGCAGCCGGAGGATTTGGCTGGAGCCCAGCGTACAGGCTGCCTGTTTTGGCAGGGGTGAACTCTCTCTCCCTTCCCAGATCCCCATTTTCTACAGTGACATCCTACCTGACAGAGCAGGGGTCCCTGAAGCATCCCACAGCGGGGCACGTTATAACGGTGACCTGGAAAGAAACCCTGTGGGTCAAATATTGGCCCTTGAGGTCGTTATGTTTAATGACAGCCTAGAGCAGCATCTCCTTGGTAGCTGTACACACAACTACGTATTTTCTTTCTCTGGAGTTCTAGTGTATGAAAAACTGGCTCATAGCCCCTGCCTCCTGCCACTGCACACAGTGCCTGGCCAGTCTGCCCATATCCAAAGTATATTTGAGATCTGCCACGACTGAGCTTGTGGGCATTTGATTTGCTTGCTCCATTAACCACTACATCTCCTCTGAGTCCTTGTTGAGAGATCGTCGAGGGAGGGAACACTTTCCTCTGGGGGTGGCTCAGCACCTGGAGATGCTGGGCAATTTCCAGCCTCGGAGATGTTCAGGATTCACCTGGGCAAGGCGCTGAGCAGCCCAAGGCAGGTTTAGATTCAGCCCAGCTATGAGGAGGGGTGGTTGGTCTCAAGACCTCCAGAGGCCCCTTCCCACCTATATCTTTCCGTGAAGTTAATCAGTTGCTCATTTGCTTTCACTGGCAGTGCAGATTGGTCATTTTTTTAACAGGCTTGTTATAATTCATCAGACTGTTGCTTGATTCCAAAGCTCAGAGATGGCCAAGGCACCATGAGCCTTTAAAGGAAGTCTCTTCTTTTTACTGCTATAGGTATTTGCAGGATCTGGATTGCTCTTGAACTAACGAAGATCTCATTGTTTCCTCCCACTCTGTACAGCTTGCCAGCACACTAGCCAACTAACGTGCCTGAAAATATATTGCAGAGTAAACCTGCAACATGAAAATAAGCAGAAATACTGCCACTGCAGCTCTGCCAGAGCATCCTTGCCCTGCTTCACCAGCTCTGGTGGCTGCTCAAATGGCTACATAGGTGAGAGAGGGGAAAGTAAAATATATATAAAAAAGCTACTTAAATGCCACCTCTGTCACCTTGATATCTCACATAGAAATCTTTGTGTATTAAATGTGGTTCTCAGGCAAGCAAAAAAATTCTACAGCCCATGTGTCACAAAATACTTTGATGTGTTTTTATTACTGTGATTCAGATCGTTTATTCGTTTATGGAGAATAAAGACAAACAAGAATCAAATCTCTAGGGTTTATCAAGACGCTTGCTCTACAATGGACTTTTGAACCAGGGCCATGAGGTTACTGGTTATAGAAAAAAAAAAAACCAAAACAAAATAGTCAGTAATTTTTGACCCCTGAGGGTAACATCAGCCACTTCTCAGTTCCGTAGGATGGGGTGTTTCACAAGACTTCTGTGCAAGCTATAAAAGTGAGGCACCTCTTGCAAACAGCAGCACTGGACCGGAGGAAGTGCCATCAGCTCTCCCCATCCAAGGCGCTGACATCAAGGTGAGATGCACACATTTTACAGGGAAACTTTCAAAGGCTTCTTGGGCAGCTACTGTGAAATGCAGTTTAAGTGTTGGGGTGAGAGCTGCCACCTGTACATGAGGATCTGATGTCTGTATTTGCAGAAGCTTCACGCATCTTGCAGGTGATGAGAAGACAGCTGCAGGATAAACATACCTTTCAAAAGGAAGAATGGAGAGAGCCATTACTACAAAATTCCAAGGGGTGAAAGTGAAAATATTTTACAAATTAATCTTGAGCATAGGATCTTGTATTGTGTCAGGAAAATTAACGGGATGATGATGATGATTATTATTATTAATTTTTCTACAGCCAGAAAGTCATTATACGAGTGCTCAATGATTGAAAAATTAAAGTTTGGGTAGCCACAGCCTCCATAAATTCAATTACAACTGTGAAAAAACGCTTAAATCTTTTTAATCCGGTAGTGAAGGGGTTTTTTTAAATGGAATTCAAGTTCGATTTTTTTTTTTTTTTAATGTTGATTATGTTGCTCAGGTCTTGCAATTTTAGTCTGACTTTTAATCTTACTTGGGCTGAGCTGATCTTCTCCCATCCCTTCCCAGAATTAACCAGAGTAACTGCTTTTTTTCCCTCAGATATATTTGCTCTGACATGTAAAACTTTGCTTTGATGACTGTTATGTGATTTAAAAAGGGACCTGTTATCTTAATTGGCCACTCGTTTCTGTTTCTGCAGCTGTTACCAATAAATGCTGTGATTCTTTGCCTGTTTTGAGACAACTTCGTGTGGAATTAGATATGAGTGTTTGTAACAGTGCTACAAAAAGACATTTACAACCTGAAACTTAGTCTGACTCAAAGCGCTGTTGCTTTGAACTTGATTGCTTCTCAGCTTATGCCAAGAGCAGGAATCCCTTGATTTCAATAGAATTTCATATAAAAAGAGAAATAAGATATTTCAGCGAGTGCAAAAGATCAGTTCTCACCTTAACAGAATAGATTTTTTCCTATTTATACTACAGAATGCACTTTAATTTAGAAATTAATTGACTGTCTCACTACCACTTTACTTGTAATATTATATGGATCATGAAATCTAGTCCAAACAACAAATGCCAATTTCTGAAGTAATTCTCAAATGCAGTGTCAATTATCAACTGAAAGATTTAGCACTGGGTATGGATTTTATTTCATTATTATTTAGGCTATACCAATAAGATTTTAAACTAAATGCTTAGATGTCCCTTGCACATGTACATAAACCAACACACACAACTAAATAAAACTGGATGGTTTTGGTGTACATATCTCATTTTACTTTTTTCTTCCAAATGCAAATATCTATGTCATTCCATCATTCTATTCCAGCTGCTGCTGTATTTATCCTCTGCTAAAAATGTTTTGCTTCGCCTTTTTTCCTTCATCCCCCGCTCCCCTCCAGCGTTTTGTGTCTGATGTGAAAAGGCTTCTCACAAGCATTGCTTATTTTCTATTTTCCTTTCCTGCAGGCTGTCATCCAGCTCCTACAGCAAGAAATCCGAGCTACAGAAATCTTACTGAGATGGGAAAAATCATCATTTACGAGCATGCCAACTTCCAGGGTTACTCCAAAGAAATCACATGGGACATTGCCAATCTGAAAGATGTAGATTGGAATGATTGTATCTCCTCAGCAAAAGTAATTGGCCAGCCTTGGGTGGCTTATGAGCATGCCAACTATACAGGCCGGTTGCTGGTGCTTGAGGAGGGAGAACATAGCTTTGTTGGTAGAGAGCTGAATGATAAGATCTCTTCTCTGCAGCTGATCACTGAAGATCTGCACAATCCCCAGATCACTCTCTATGAACATGCCAACTATCAAGGGAAGAGCAGGGTGGTAAGAGAAGCAACCAACCTGGCTAGGGGACATGACAATGACATCATGTCTTCTCACAAAGTCCAGAGAGGTGCCTGGCTGCTGTGTGAACACAGTGATGGAAGTGGTATTCGCTACATTGCACGAGAACACGAAAACCTTCCAAATTACAAGGCGATCAATTTCAATGACAAGCTTTCCTTTCTGCGTCCCCTTCTCCCTGGCAAGAGATGTGGCTGTTAGGCTGCGAACCCTGCAGCGCTGAGGGAAGATGCAGCCCCAGCAAGAAAATTCGAGACCTAGATCTCTCTCGATACAATCTATGCTCTTATTGCTTTTCTCCCGCCTCACAGAAACGCTGGATGGGAGAGCTCTCTCGCACGCTGCACTGCAGATCTGTATTTCCCGACCCTGCTTTGCGCTGTTCTCCCTTCCCATAAATCCCCGCGCAGGCAAGAACTATCGCATTTGGTCAAATGAAAGAGACTCAGAGATAAGAGACATGCCAGGGGTGTGTAACCTGTTGCACCTGCACCTGGCATTCTGATACCCTGTACTATGTAATGTAAAAACATCGCGCGTTGCTTCTGCTGCTAGATGTGTAAACAAGATGTGAGTATATAACCAGTATCACTTACTTTGTAATTTGTTTCACAGTGCATTTGCTTTACCATGGCCTCTGCCATTTTTTTTTTTTGTATTCCATTTTGTGTAGTTGCCATTAAACACGCTCTTGAAAGCAACAATGGGTCTATTTCATGTATTGTTTGTGGTTTAATGAAGAGGCAGATGGAGGATGAAGATGCAAGCTGCAAGAAGCGGCAAGCTACAGGAGAAGGGTTGCTGAAGCATCTGTAATTCAGTGTTTTGCTAGCCCCAGAGCAGCCTGGAGAATGACCTATGGTTCAGGATCGTGACTCTGTGTGTTTACTCTTTGCCTCCAAAGCAGTGCATTAAAAGCTACATAACAGAGTCAACTTCAAAATAATTGCATTTGGAATATGAACTATTTGAGGCCTTCTTACAGATATGCGATCACCAGCTATTTCAAGAACCGTTTTGCCATGTACAAGTTTACGTGGAGAGCAGAGAGTTGCAGCTCTGTGTTATCCCTGTCTAATGGCAGCTGCACTCTCTGAGCCACGTGCCCTGGTTTTGGCTGGGATAGAGTTAACTTTCTTACTAGGAGCTAGTATAGTGCTGTGTTTTGGATTTAGGATGGGAATAGTGCTGATAACACGCTACCCTTTTAGGTTGTTGCTAAACAATCAAGGACTTTTCTGCTGGGAATGCACAAAAAGTTGGGAGGAGACACAGCTGGGACAGCTGATCCCAACTGACCAAAGGGATATTCCATACCACGTGATGTCCTGCTCAGGATATAAAGCTGGGGAAAGAAGAAGGAAGGGGGAGACTTTTGGAATTACGGCGTTTGTCTTCCCAAGTAACCATTACGTGTGATGGAGCCCTGCTTTCCTGGGGATGGCTGAACACCTGCCTGGCCCGTGGGAAGTGGTGAACAAATTCCTTGTTTTGCTTTGCTTGTGTGGGCAGCTTTTGCTTTACCTGTTAAACTGTCTTTATCTCAGCCCACAAGTTTTCTCACTTTTACTCTTCTGATTCTCTCCCCCATCCCAACCAGGGGGAATGAGCGAGCAGCTGCGCGGTGCTTAGTTGCCGTCTGGGGTTAAACCACGACACCATGTACTGTGGCATCCGTCACACAGCTCCTCATTGCAGTGTTTATCCAGCTCTGTGCTGAGCTCCTGTTTGCCATGATTTTCTTGTATTTATAGTTAAAAACGAAGCCCAGAACATGCTGCTCTACCATCTGCTGGGCTTTGTTCCCATTTTGAAACAAACGCTGCAGGCTATGCCGACCGCTTGTGCTCCTCTGCTAGGCTCATGCGGGCAGATGCAATGGTGGTAGCTCAGGGTCCATGTGTCTTGGGTCACTTCTCACTGCTTTGCAGCCAATTTCAGGTTTCCTTGCTCTATTCAGTAAAGTTCTTCTTTTAAAGGGATTTGAAAATGGAATTCAAAGAACATGGAGCATTCTCCCTACTCTGGGCTAAAATAACTCGGAAACACCGAGCGCTCTCCAGATAAAGCCAGCTGTGCCCAAAGAAAGGAGATAGTGTGTTGGGAGGGGGAAAGCAAGCACTGGTACCTTCTAATGTGGTCAGTAGCAATGGTATCAGTGGGTATGTGGTATGCAGTGTTCTCAGCTTTCTCAATAAGGTAAATTAGACTCTGCAGAGCTCTGTATTGTCACCATTAGACCTCTTCCAGAAGGCCCAAGCACAATGTTTTGCTCAATATAAAGCAAAGTTGCAAAACACCATTATGGTTTTGTTCCCCATACTAATGCAACTCTCCAGTAGTTAAAACTTTTTGGAGTGGTAAAACAAGTGGCAAATGTCATCTTCTGTCCAAACCAATTTGGGGAAGGAATTATTTTGGAAGTTCTATTGAATGACTCTATGATTCTATGTCTGAGGGATCCTTTTCAGCATCTCAGCACAATAATGACATTACATAGGCACTGGTAATAGGAGAGTGATTATTTATGATGTCTCTAATTATCTTTCCTAAGAAATACATGTAATGATATTCCCTCTGTGAAAATGCCATTTCTTAAAGAAGAAAGAAAGTCTTATTTTCTTGACATATATAACTGAAAATTTATTTACAGCCAGGATGTCTCTGAATCAGGTAATTGTTATCTCTGAGTTTTCCCTTGGTTTCTCTTAGGCAAAGAAAAGATTATATTACCTCTCAAAGTTGCTGTTACTCTGCGATTTTAACTTGCTCATTTTCCTGTCTGTCTCTGGTTTTCCCGGTCACCAGAGAGGGGATTTTTTTTGCTTTGGGAGTGGGGGGGGTCTAGCTGCTCTTGTGCTGCAGTTCACTGCAGACTAGCAGGCCATTTCTACACTGCTCAGAGAGCAGTACCCTTGAAATCATATTCTCTGATCATCCTCACCCTTGTGGCAGGCTTTAAGAGGCATTTCAGAAGGACACAACACCCTCCCTGGTATTCCAAGTCTAGAGCATCGGCATCTCAATCTGCCTGTCAACGCAGGGATAAACAGTATCTGGAGCCCCCAAGTTGTTAAACTACAAATGGTACTAATATAGAATAAAAAGACTGCTTCCAAAATAAACAACCACTAAAAAACTTTCAGAGAGGGGATTATTACGAATCCACAGTGAAATGCAAATGGACATTTGAAGAGAACGCTGTATGAGGAAGGCTTGTAACCTGGGATGTACCAAAAGGAGATGTCTAGCGAAGAAGGCTCGAACACCATGTGTATAACTAAGAGGTGATACATAAACAGACTGAACTTTCCTCTGCTTGGTTAGAAACGTCCGCAGAACAAGTTCAGACCTGTTTGGGTAATCACAGAGTGTCAAACTTGGGCTTAAGGTCAGATCTTGCCTACCTAGAAACAAGGTGATTATTACACATTAACCACTTGCCTTATTTCATAATGATGCCATGTTGCATTGCTGATTAGATAACAGGGTCTTGGGAAAACTGTCCTGGAGCTGATTCCTCACACCACCTCAGATCTCAGCTCATGGCTGGGCTTGCTGCATTGATGGATCATAACTTTTGACTGACAGAACACATGGTGACTGTCCTTCAATGCTTGGTGCTTAAAGTAAGAATTCCATTTGGCCTGACTTATAGATTCTAGATCCAAATTTCATTCAGAAAATATTACATAAAAGCTGAAATCTTTAAATCCCTGTGTACAATCATTAACTGCAAAAATAATATTCCTCCTCCCTTCAAATTTCTGTAACATATGCATCACATCACTGTTCTCGCTTTCTGTTTTTTTTTTTTCCCTCTTAGTTACACTGAAAGTTACTGTTGGGCATTTGAGAACTGCTTGCACAGCAACCTATGCTCAGATGACCCTACAGGAGAAATTAGCCCTCAGAAGTGAATGCAGCTTAAGGCAGCACAAATTTTAATTTCCACCAGAAGTTCAGAGGCAATCTGAGGACAGACTCCACAGAGCTTCAGCAGCTGCATATACAGCAATACAATTTTTGGCTGCCCCATTGTCCGGAGGAGAAGGATACTGCGGAAGGACTTCAATTCTAGGTTAAAGAATAGCATCCTTGGTAACACTGGTTTGGCATTGGCATGTTTGTTCAGAGGAGAACCTATGAGCCAGTTTTGAAACTCTTACTGCAAAGGAAGTACATCAGGATGGTGTAAATTTTTTTATACAGTTGTTATTTCACATTCAAATGGAGAATGATGCATTTGAGGGCAGATAGCAGCTTTCAAAATGCTAATCAAAACCTTTGGAATCACACAAACAATAATACCAGTTAGCAGACAGTAACCCACACCCTGTGTCTCACAATGGAAGAAACTATGGGGCCATACCTGCAGGCAGATGATCAATACCAGGCCCCTTTGGTTCACTGTTCCAGGGCTGCGATGCAGCTCCGATGGATCATCTGTGCAAATGAGCTGCTCTAACTCTTAACCTGTAGTGGCAGCTCCATCGCCCAGGCTGCCCACAATCAGAGGAGCAGAGGGGAACAAGAAGGCAGGAGGATATTCTGATGCACACGTCTTTTTTTTTTTTTTTTTGCTGAACGATTTAACATTCGCTTGGGGAAACTCAAGCTGGTTTTCAAATATAGAATTCTCAAACTTGCTGTTTGCAAACTCGCAAGCTTTCAGTCTTGCTTTCTGTCTTGCTCATTTCATCCAGTGCTGGTATTCCCCCAGCTTGTACAGCTGCTTTTAACCTATGTGTCCAACACTGAAAACCCCTTGTAGGAAGCAGGGCTGCAGCAACTTCTTTTTTCATATGCATCTTCAAACATATCTTCTCTTTACCCAGCAACACAGCTACCCCACTTTCAGTTCTGTTGCTGATTCTTCCTTTAATTTCCTCTTGGTTTTCTTAGTCAGAATATTCCTGTCCCTTGTGCTGTTGTGGTTTCTTGGCAGTGCCTTATTTGACTTTGGTTTAATGATAGCAATAATATGGATAAGACTAAATAGGATTCTCCATCCCTTTAAATCAAATCTCAAAAAATGCAAAGCATGAAGCTGACAAAAGCAGTAATGAGAGACCTTCCTGCAGAGATCCGTACAGATCACCATGAAAATAATTGTGACATGGTGAAATGAGGGCAGCTGCAGCAGGTTATTCCTATAAGGAATTCTCATTCTTGGAACAAACTTGTCTTTGTCTTTCATACGGTCCCAAAGCCCTATTCATGTTCACCCACTCCCACATGTTCCTAAGGTGCAGTTCATCTAGTTAAACGCAGTCAGCCCTGGAGCTTGGCACGGACTCATCCCGATTCCCCCAAACTCCTGGCGTGTGTACGATGTCTGTGCCCCACAGGCACTCAAACAGCTAAACCTGCTAAGTGGCTGCTGCTGTGAGACACCCTCCCACAGCAACAGGACCAGCAGGGAATAAAGCATCTTAGAGATCTGGAGCTGCTGCGTATCCATTCCCGTTGCAATGATACTCAGGCCCAAGGACAACACAGCCATGAATTTTCCTTATCAGCAGATGGAATGAGCTGTTATGTGCACTACCAGACCTCATAAATCCAACGGAGTGATAAATGAGGCAGCAAAAACAAGTCAGATGTCTTTGAAAAGGCTGGGAACAACCTCCCTTTGGGTGTGAGTGAAGCCACAGCATACCAGCCAGACTCTCCCCTGCAAGGAATCACAACAAACAGATATAGCAGAGGAGAACCTCCTACATGTTTAAGAGATGACCACTGATAGCAAGGCAGGTGTCTCCTCGTCTGCTCTCCTCCTGTGGTCACTCAGGAACTGACGGCAGGAGACATTAACAGAGTTAGTGACCAGTAAGCAGACAGAGCAGACGAGAGGCTGATGAACAGTAGCTGGGAACCCTGTACGCAGCACGTCTGCTCACAGAAATCCCCATGACGCGCAAGATGGACTCACAGCCTTGCAACCATCAACAGCACCATCTTTCAGGAGGTATGAGTGACAGGAATACACTGGAAATTCACTGTTGCCTGGACATAAGCGCTGAATGTTGAAGTATCAGAGTGGGAGATGTTGCTTTAGGAGATCAAGATGACTGTGGAGGACAGAGGCGAGGGTATCTTGGCTAAATTGGTATGTAATTCATACTTTTTACAGAAAGAAGTAACAAGCAGGAAGTAGTTTAATATCTTTAATTGCTAACACACCTGCTCGCTGAATCACCTTAACTGAACCGATCACTGTTTAAGCGCAGTTCTCTGGTAAAAGATAAGAAATCTTGATAAATCTCTGCTCCCTTGAGGGAACACCTTCTTTTGCAGCATTAGTGCTATGCTACTGACATGCTCTTTTGCTGCCACACACGGTGAATACATGATAGGCCTTATCAGGATCAATGGAAACCAGTAATAAGTGGTGTCCCTCAAACATCCATACTGGGACCAAAATTATTTAATATTTTCATCAATGACATAGACAGTGGGATTGAGTGCACTCTCAGAAAGCCTACAGTTGACACTAAGCTGGGTGGTGCTGTTGACTTGCTGGAGGGAAGGGACCATCCAGAGGGAGCTTGACAGGTTTCAGGAGTGGGCTTGTGTGAACCTCATGAAGTTCAACAAGGCCAAGTGCAAGGTCCTGCACCTGAGGGCCAGGGCAATCCCCAAGATCAGTACAGACTCGGGGATGAATGGATTGAGAGTGGACCTGTGACGAAGGACTTGGGGGGACTGGCGGATGAAAAATTGGGCATGAGACGGCAAACGTGTGCTTGCAGCCCAGAAAGCCAACTGTATCCTGGGCTGCATAAAGAGGAGTGTAGTCAGCAGGTTGGGGGAGGTGATTTTGCCCCTCTACTCTGCTCTCGTGAGACCCCACCTGGAGTATTGTGTCCAGCTCTGGAGTTCCCAGTACAGGAGAGACACGGACCTCTTAGAGTGGGTCCAGAGGAGGGCCACAGAAATGACCAGAGGCACAGAACACTTCTTCTATGAAGAAAAGCTGAGAGAGTTGGGGTTGTTCAGCCTGAAAAACAGAAGGCTCTGGGGAGACCCTACTGAGGCCATTCAATATATAAAGGGAGCTTAGAAGAAAGATGGAAAGAGACTTTTTACTAGGGCCTTTTAAACTGAAAGAGGGTAGATTTAGATTGCACACATTGTTGTCCCAACACTTGTGGGATTGTTTACCTTGCGTGCAAGCCAGTAAGACACAGAGTCAAGGTATTTATTTATTAGCAGTTCTGCGCAGAAGTGAGTGCTAGGGGGTATTTCCGCAAAGCTATCACACCCAGCATTGAAACAGTCATTCATTTATACATTGTAAACTATCATAATTAACATACTCATTGTTTATCAACCTTTTGCTGGTGTTCACAATTCCTTATCTTGAAGCTGATTGGTGTAAAATGTCCTTGCCTTCAATTAAAGGTACAGTGTCTCTTAATTTTGCTGCATAGGCTCAGTGGTTGAGGGTCTTCAAGTGGAGGCAGGTATCCTAACTTCTAGAGGAGTGGGTTTCATATTATAACTGGTCAAGTTCACCTAAAGGACACGTTTCATGCGGTATAGCCACATGTATCGGGCAATCAGCCCACTCAAAGTTTCTGCTACCTGGTTTTAGGTCCATTTGTTCCATCTATGCCATTGTATTGTCAAGAATCTTTTACTCAAATGATTTACAGAGTTACAATCATAGAGGTTTTGATATCAATATGGAAGACATTTTTTATTATGAGGGTGGTGAGGCACTGGAACAGGTTGCCCAGAGAATTTGTGGATGCCCCATCCCTGGAAGTGTTCAAGACCAGGTTGGATGGGGCTTTGAGCAACCTTCTCTAGTGGAAGGTGTCCCTGCCCATGTCAGGGGAGTTGGAACGAGATGATCATTAAAGTTCCCTTCCAGCCCAAACCGTTCTGTGATTCTATGATTCTAGGATGTGTAAGCTTAACGATACAGTGAACTTTGCCCTGGTTTCAGGTGAGATTATCTTAGTTTCGTATTATTCTTTTCATACCTACAGTAGTCCCATTGCAACAAGCTAGTAATGCGCTTAGAAATTCTGTGTATCAACAAAAATAGTCTATAAACTGCAAGGTATCAGCAAAATGAGCATTTAATTTCTATGCTATCTATGGGTGACCGAGGAGGAAATCTACCCTATACTAAGGTGTAGTAGGGCTGTGTAGACCCAAGTGTTTCTATAGTAAAGTTTTAGCATTGTTACAGCTAAAGCTGATGGCTTATGGTTGTGGTATTAAAGGACACAAAATTAATGCTTTTATAGCTGCTTATTAGGCTTAGAGTGGACAGCACCCGAATGTAGCGAAGCACGGTGGGAAAAAAAACCCAAACGAGTAAGGAAGGAATTGAAGATTATGGAATGGTTTCATATGTACAATGGAAATAAGTGAAGATGCAAGAACACCCTTGTCGATGTTATTTCCTGCTTTCTGACACTATAACATGAAATTTCTTGTGATGTAGCATTTTAGGGTGTAACATATAAGCATTCAGTTAATCTTTTGGCTTTTAATGGGAGTAGAAACTGCTCTTAAATTAGTGGTTTGGGCTTATCTCTCTTTAAGTAGAAGATGTAAAATGCCAAACGAGTTCCCTGCTATTCACCTGGCAAAACCCAGTTAAAGGGATTTATTTTTCTTCTGGGATATCAGAAACTGGCTATATTTAACTTCAGAAAGGCTTAGTTTACTTGCAAAAGACTCTGTAGCTGCTCTCAACTGCTGTGTCTAAGCAGGTATTGAAAACATTTAGTGAAGGAGGGCAGGGCAGAGGGAGGGAGACAGAGATTTCTGTCACATGCATTTATTCTGTATAATTACTCATTGTATTTATACCTACTGGATAAAACCAGGAGGCAGTCACATATATTTAAATAATAATAATAGTAAAAAAAAAGGCTGCAAATACCTGTTTGATTGGCTTGTTATGCATAGCTTCAGCCATCTCCTATAACCTACATTAGCTCTTCTATGCGTTTTGTTTTCTTCCCATGCCACTTGTAAATGTAACCCTTCTGCCAAGACCACCAAGGTCCAAGTAAGATTTTGAAGGGGCTACTATGAGCACAAGGCCTTATCTGGAAACTTGGGTAAAGTCAACAAAGCTTTCTGGTGGTCAAGTGGCTAATTTCTTCTGCTTGCGGGCATGAAACACATGGCTTAGTGAACTGTAAAAGAGAAGTCCAGAACGGTAGATAAATAAAGTAACACGCAATAATTAATTCCCAAATACCTGTAACTGTCTTAGAGTCTCTCACCCTGAAGAGGCAGCTGCTTGGCCCCCCGGTTGCCCTTCTTCTCTTGCAGTAACCCTTCCCGCAGGGGAGGACTGCTCTGTCTGTGGCTGCAATGCCCAGCAGAAGCTGTGTGATCTGCGGTGAGGTTTCCTGCCTCTAACAGCTCCCTGTGGCTTCCCGCAGCCATTGTTCGCTTTTTCTCCCTCACCGACACAGTCGTGGCCACTTTCCCAACACTTCCCGTTACCTCAGCCCCTTGCAGGAAACTCTTTCATAGTTCTACATTAACAAACCTTTCTCTTCAACACTGCTTTCTCCCCTCCTTTTTTATAACTGTTTATAAGTTTTATAAGTTTTTGTACAATCTCTCTATTCTCTAGCTTTCTGAAAACTCCTACCCAGAATATTTTCATTTCCGTTTCAGGTAATAACTTGTGTATATCGGTGCTGGGGACTGACTATTTGGGGAGTAGCTCTGCTGAAAAAGACCTGATGGCCTTTGTAGGCAGCAAGCTGAACAGGAACCAAGAGTCTCTCCCCTGGCAGCAAAGAAGGCTAACAGCATTCTGGGCTGTATTAACAGGAGTCTATCCAGTAGATTGAGGGAAATTACTATCCCCCTCTACTCAGTGCTCCTTAGACAGCATCTAGAACACTGCATCCAGTTTTCGGTCACCTAGTACAAAAAGATGTAGCTAAACTGGGGTGAGCTCAATAGAGGGCCACAGAGAAGGTCAGGGCAGTGCAGCACTTGCCCTGTGAGGAGAAGCTGAGGAACTGGGCTTGTTCAGCTTGGAGAAAACGATTTAGTGGGACCTAATAGTAGCTTTTCAATACCTACAAGGATGTTATTGAGAAGACAGAGCCAGGCTTTTCAGAGTGGCACATGGTAGGTGGATGACGAAGTGACAGGCATAAACACAAACAAGAAATTTTCCAACAGATATAATGAGAAACTTTTTCATTATGAGGTCAGTAAAAGTTTAGATCACATTAGCCAGAGAAGTTGGGTAGTCTCCATATTCATGGGGTTTTCGAGAGCCGACTGGATAAAGCCCTGAGCAACCATATTTGACCTCATAGCTGTCCCTGTTGAGCAGCAGTTTCAACCTGATGGCACCCAGAAGTCACTTCCAGTCTGAAGTATCCTATGATCCCATGATCCTCCTGGCTATCAGAATCGTTCAAGCTCATACCTAAGACCTAAGATTTGCACATTCTAATATTTCCTGTCCCATATTATTCCTCAGCAATCTTACTATAAATAAAGATGATCACAGAATCACAGAACGGTAGGGGTTGGAAGGGACCTTCAGAGATCATCTAGTCCAACCCCCTTGCCAAAGCAGGTTCACCTGGAGTTGGCTGGACAGGAACTCATCCAGGCAGGTTTTGAATATCTCCAGAGAAGGAGACTCCACAACGTTTCTGGGCAGCCTGTTCCGGTGCTCTGTCAACCTCAAAGTAAGAAGTTTTTCTTCATGTTGAGACAGAATTTCCTGTGTTCCAGTTTGTGCCTGTTGCCCCTTGTCCTGAGAAGAGTCTGGCCCCATCCTCTTGACACCCACCCTTTAGATATTTATAAGGATTGATGAGATCCCCTCTCAGTCTTCTCTTCTCCAGGCTAAACAGACCCAGGTCTCTCAGCCTTTCTTCATCAGAGAGGTGCTTCATTCCCCTAATCATCTTCATAGCCCTGTGCTGGACTCTGTCCAGTAGTTCCCTGTCTTTCTTGAGCTGGGGAGCTCAGAACTGGACACAGTACTCCAGATGTGGCCTCACCAGGGAAGAGTAGAGGAGGAGGATGACCTTCTCGACCTGCTGGCCACACTCTTTTTAATGCACCCCAGGAGACCATTGGCCTTCTTGGCCGCAAGGGCACATTGCTGGCTCATGGTCAACTTGTCCACCAGGACTCCCAGGTCCCTCTCTGCACAGCTGCTTCCCAGCAGGTCAACCCCTAACCTGCACGGGGTTATTAATTCCTAGGTGCAGCACCCTATACTTGCCCTTGTTGAATTTCATTAATTTCCTCTACGCCCAGGTTCCAGTCCATGTCCCTGGTCGGTCCCTGCTATTCACCCATGTCAGTCAGCTGCTGACATTGACTCAAGTGGGTCTAATGAGCTTCTTTGCTCTGTCCTAGCACTCAGCAATTAATTTGTCCCTGTGATTTCTATCTCCTCAGTCGGGTGTTTTGGGGTTTTTGTTGCTAATTCTTTTTTTTTGTGTGTGTGTGTGAAACTGATTTTTCAGGATGTACTTTTATTGCTTTTGACATGGAAGAAGTAGAAGAATATAGAAAAACTGCAAGAAAAAGGGAACTCATCTAGTATCTGCTGATCTGTAGGGTTTCAACATGCAAGATGCTCTTCCATGAAAGCCCATTATTGCTTCTGCAAGCAGTTGATCAGCAATGATGAACCAAAGGGTGAAAGTGTATCCCAGAACAATGACATGAAGTAAAATTAATGAACAATAAAGTTGCACAACTTTAAAAACACCAGTTCCAGGGTTTCTTTTTGGTCAACTCACATTTCAAGTTTAGTGTGTAAGTGTAGTTGAGGGATGTATGGTGGGGTTCAGCCCCAGTTACTCTTCCTGCTTGGCTGCTGGAGCCCAGCCAGGGTCTCTCTGTTAAAGGCTGGTGGTCACAGCTCCTTCTTCCCAGATTACAGGTTCAGCCAGTAGCGAGGTTGGGTGTGTAACCCAGAGACACGTACACATGTCCACACAAAGGACACTGACATGGCCAACTGCACAGTCTGCCACAGACAAGGTGCTGCTTTCAACAGGGTGCATAACACTACCAGGGGTCACAGGAAATACAAAAGTAGACAGCCAAGTCCCCTTCCTCCTCTCCAGATGATCAAGACTGAAGTCCACTAGTGAAAACATACACACCCTCACTCTCTAGATCCACAAGCACATTCACACGTCCTTCAAATATCACTGTGAGCCCTCAGCCTGTCCAATATCATGCCTGCATCTTGGCTTTCTGAGCGAGAGATAATGTGTCTCCTACTCACTGGCTAGACCAGCTTGATGCTTGCTAGCCAACCAGTGCATGCACCCACTTGTCTCACAAGCATCCTCACTCTCGTGGGTGCCTATGCCTGTCTAATATCCCTGCCTGCATCCTGGGTCTCCCACTTGCTGGCTAGTCCAGCTTGGAGTTGGATAGCAAATTACACCATTATGACTCATTTTGAACCAAAAAAGGGCTTGGTCTGATAAACCTAATGAAGCAGATGGTCTCGTATTCCACATAGCCTTACAAGTATGACTTCTCGTACTTTGAAATGCAGAAACGCTACAAGCGTACAGACACAAAGAGCAAGACGGGTCTTAGCAGGACAGAGGGAGACACTTGTAGAGCTGGTAACTGAACGAGAAGAGACAACGAGGCTCTACAGAATAATTCGATTAGATTTAGACCTGTGCAGGATCCATACCTCTTAAATATGGTGTAGCAGATCCCATGCCCTGCAGCAGTTACACGTCAACAGTATCTATCACATGTCACCGCCCCTGTTATATCTGAGGTTTTAATGCAAGTCCATCCATGGTTTCCCTGTCAAAGCACCACACACTGCTCTGTCCCACACAGTATCCAAAGCTTGATGAAGACAGTCTTAGACCACCTAGTGCCATAGGTTTCCTAGGTCTCTTTCTTTATCTTTTCCCTACCTTGTATTTCTGACAGTTGTTGGGCTAGTGCAGACACTTTCTTCTCAGTGGACACCAGAGGGTCTCACATTCTTTCAACTAAATAAACAAGTAAAAATTAAAAAAACACCACCATCATTTCTTGTTTCTTCTGTGCTGCAAATTAATTTTATGCCAATGCAAGTTTTCCAGAAAGTTTTATGCGTTAACATAAACCAGGAAGATTTTAAACAGCTGATAAAGCAATGAAGGCTGGAAGCTGACTCTGGGAATTGTTCTAGTGGTGATTTTGTAATATTGTCCAGAAGGCCTGTTAATTAATTTCAAAACCAGCAGAGAGGAAGAACATCTTCTACTTGCACAATCCTGTGAAGCTGGTGCCCAGTGATAAATAATAAAAGACAGTTAGATAATATTTATGAGGAAAAATGCCAGGTTGGATGAGGCTTTGAGTAACCTGGTCTAGTGGGAAGTGTCCCTGCCCATGTCAGGGTGGTTAGAACTATATGATCTTTAAGGTTTCTTCCAACACAAACCATTCTATGATTCTATGAAAAACAATGTTTGCATACCTAATTCTGGAATTGACTGTAAGGTTAATTCAATTCAATAATTCATTAGATGATCCTTCTGGTGCTTGGTATTTGGTCAGCTACACCAGAGCAGAAGTGAGTGAAGCCAAAGCCCCTTGAAAGATGGTAACCAGTCAGAGGATGGGCTGAGTCCTGAGTACCCATACTACAGAATAAATTCCAGCAGAGTTTATGGGATGCTGTTTTCTGCAAGGAAGAGGTCCAGAATGACTCAAACTGTGTGATCAAGTAATGACACTCATCACACCTCAGTAAACTGTTTTCCCTCAGTGTTCATTGTAGGTTCTTCACCACGTCCAGCAGTTTTCTGGATCAGCACCATTTGCATTCACAGAAGAGTGTGCTTGTTTCACAGTCACAGGTTACAGCGATCACTGAGTTCTCAAGAGCACACCTAAGGTACTATCACTTGTGTGACTACAGAAGAAATACTTTGCTTCAAGAGCTCTCTGTTAGTATCAATTTGAATCGTATGATCATGAGATCTTTCAAGAAGATCCTTCAGTGCGCTGTTAACAGCTCTTTGTGTTGAGAGCAAAATCTGGCATTTGGGAGAACCAATAACTTGATGCAGGAGATAATTTGTACCCATGGATAGAAGAAAATAAAGGGGGATGGGGAAATGAGGAGAAGCAAGACCTGTGGTTCAGGAATTTAAAAAGACAGAAAATATGCTGTGGCAGGATAACCTCTGCTTTCATGTTCCATGGACGGAAATAGAAACAGTTGATACAGGGAAAATATTAACAAGAAATTTTATATGAAGTATTCAGAATGAATGGGGAACATGTTTGGAGTCATGCTTAGTACAATAATATTGTTGCTTGTCAGTTGTGTGAAATTAAATTATTTAATTTCAAAACAAACAGAATGAAGCATTATTTACAATATTTGGAAGTTACTGTAAATTAAAATGTCTGCAAAGATATTTGTTTTCCCGTGCTTCCACTTTAAAAACTTGACTTCTAATCTGTTTTTACACCATATTAATAGGTCTCAGTTTACACCTTCTTTCTGGGGTTTACATTGTGACCTTCCTTTCTGTTTTTAAGACAACGATACTGGTGCTTTTTATTATCATCTGCAATGGTACCATTACATCTATTACTATACATATAGATATGTATGATCACATATGGACATATAGACATGTTTATTTATACACATACTATTTTCATTTTACTCCAGAAATATCTCACCTTGAAAGAGAGAACTTTAAGAAAAAAAACAATCTACAGCTAGTACAAGGTACCTAGGGTACAAGGTCCTTCAGGGTTGCTTGACCTCTGCTGCCACCCTTTGGAGAGAGACAGGATGGAGCTGCAGTGAGCTGACCCTAAATAGGCCTCCTTTGCATAGTTTTTTTTTGGGGGGGGGGTGTCACTGTTAGTAACAAAGCTTGGCTTTCGTTTGGGCGAGGGGGGAACAACTTTTCTATGATGGCCCTGAGTGGAAAGAGGTGGGCAATGAAGCTTGGGCCAGTGTGACCCAAGGAACTCGTTGCCACCGTGTGCATCAGCTTTGTGCCTTTGGCCCTTGGGCCAGCAGCCTGACAGCAGCAAGAGGATTTTAGAGAAAGACTTAATATAAGAAACTCCTATTTACTGCTCTCTCATCGTGTTTGTTAGAGAAGTTAAAATGTAAAATAAACATTTCAGGAATACCCTTATTTTCATAGTTGACACAATTAATCCTTAGCTAGACTATCAATTGCAGACTACAGCGGCCAGTATCAGATGATGTGGTGACTATATAACTGCTAAATATCTGCTTCCTAAAAAAATAAATAATAGCACTCACTGCCTCTGTGGTTTTGGGTTTTTTTCATTGTGCTCCTGGACAGCTGAAAAAGAATGGGGAGAAGAGGGGATGATAGGCTCTTTATCAGGATTTTTACTTCATCCATCCTTGCAGTATTTGAAGAAAGCTCTGCTATACTTGCCCAGAATTTCTGCAGGACTCTCTATTGCAACATCATTTTGATTAACAAGGTGTCAAGGATTGATGTTCAGCAAAGATGACATGGTCTGACCTTCAATATACCGTTGGATAAAGTTAGCACCTCATGGTGAATGAATATGACAGGAATAAAAAGGATTGGTGATGGAAACAGCTCTCAGTCAACAGCAGCAGCTGGAAAGAGAAGCACATTGAGATACCCTCTGAGTGAGAAGCTGGAACTGTAAACACAGCTAAGAATTCATTTGTAATTTATCAGTTGTTCATGGATTTTCGTGTTATCAAATCAGTGGAGCATTGTTCAGAAACTCTGCTTCAAGAGGGACTATCGACCACACCACACCAGATCACTGGGACTTTATCTAGTCAAGTGTTGAAAATAGTGATGGATTAAGAAGTCTCCACTACCAGGTACCCGGTCCACAGCTGCACTGACTCCTAGTGAAAAAGTTTTTCTTAATGTCCAGTCCAAACCTTCCAAATCACAGCTTGTGTCAGGACAATTATTATTATGAGTTGACGAAGCCTTGTGCAAACACCAGAAGGGTACAATTGTTGAGTGACACGTACTGAGATTATGGTTAGCGCAGTCAGTGGAAGACCATGTATAAACACCGACTTTGCGTGAGGGTTTTCCACACCACAGCACTGCATTATTTTAGCTAAGGAGTTCCCTACACTACTAAAGGCTGGGTAGATGTAGCTGTTTTCCCCTAGGAGAGGTACAGAGTATGATAAGAAGAGCGTTGCAAAAATATCTCCCTCAGTAACTGAGGGAGACAGACACCTTCCCTGGGTGAGGGACACCCACGCTAAGCAGGGCTCAAGGGAGTTTATTTCATGTTCTTAACTTATGTAATTATGCCCCAAACACAAGGGGATGAGCTCAGGAAAGCCAAGGCCCAGCTGAAGCTGAATTTGGAAAGAATAATAAGTGCTTTGACAGGTACATTGGCCGAAAAAGGATGATTAAAGAAAACGTACACCCCTCAACCCCGATAAATAAGACAGGAGAACTGGTGACAACTGACATGGAGAAAGCTGAAATACTCAACAATTTTTTTGACTCAGTTCTCTCTTCCCACATCTCTCAAGCCCTTGAAACTCAAGACAGGGCCCAGAGGAATGAAGTCCCTCCCATCGCAGGAGAAGGTCAGGGTAAAGACACAGCGGTGGACACAGCTGCTTCTTCCCAGATTGCAGGTTCAGTCAGTAGTGTGTAACCCAGAGACACGCACGCATACGTCCACGGAAAGGACACTGGCATGGCCAACTGCACAGCCTGCCACAGACAAGGTGCCTTCAACAACACCCACGTGTAACACTACTAGGACTCACATAAAACAGGCATCAACAGCCAAGTCTTCCATCTAAATGCAATGCTAATTACAACACTGCAAAGTTGTGACATCAAGAACATCCTACATATTTTCTACAGTGGTGGCTGAGTTACTTATCAGTTCTATTGCTGTCATTCTCTTTATGTTTTATTGGAGAGAAAAACCTTGTGTTTACAGTTTTAAGTAACAGACTCTTTCGAAGCCGTTCCTGGACTGAGGTGAATCTCAAAAAATTTCAGCCTGGCAGAGGAGATTGTTTCTGGGTAGAGATGTGAATGCCTACCTAACGCTGCCGACACGTCAAACCTCACAGACTCAATTGATTATAGGGAAAGATTTCTACTTGTGGCTTATTATCCAAATGTTCAGACTTTGGGTATTTTTTTCTCCAGTGTATCGAGAAAAAGAGGTTGCTCTATTTATCTGCCTGGATGTCAGCACACTATTCTGACCTCTGCAACAGTTTTCAAAATTCACGCTTTTACCCAGGATTTCTCCTTTGAAGAAACGCCCCATGAAATAAGTAGCAGTGCTCAGGCTTGCTCTGCTCTCAGTTTTACCACTCCTGTTTTGACTAGGGCCTCATGTTGTGAGACATTTACAAATCCCTATTTTCAGTGACTTCACTGTTTGTTTTCAGGGTGGTTTTCTGTCCTTTTTACTTTCCATGGCACGTGTAGCTAATTGACAAGCAGAGCCATAATTTGCATCTTGTATTCTATCCACTATGCGGAATTTCCATTGCTCCACAGTCCTCAATGTCTGACACAAAACGGGTAGTGTTAAGTCTGATATGAACAACACCTCCTTAAATGAAAAATTGGTAGGAAGGCTGTTCACTGGGAAAGCAATGGTGCTTATGGAAATAGTCATTTAACTTCCAAAGTCAGACAGGGAAAGTAATGACTTGAGAAAGTATGTGTATTATTGCTCCATCCTGGGTAAAAGTGAAAGCCTTGGTTTGGAGCATCTTGAAAAAAAATCATTTGTTTAATAGTTAGATACAATTATATGCATTACTTAGTTCCAATGAACTCGATCTTCTGATTTTAGTGTCCAGCAGAAGTGTTGAGAGCCACATGACAAGACTCCTATCTCTGGGACCTAACTTATTTGACATTAATCCTGTTCTAAATTTCAGACGCCAAAAGGCTGCTCTATCCGTCAAAGCCCAGAATTAATAAAATCAGGTTTTCATAACATGCAAACTTTACAGAGTTTCATCTCTGGTATTTCCAGCTGGTGTTTAACTGATTTCTGTAATTTCATATCCTTCAAAGACAGGGGTGCCCGTCCTCATCATAACTAAGGTTGCATTCAAGCACTGGTGAGTATGGCTGTATCTGTTAGAGTGTAAATTAGGATCACCTTTTCCAGTTGACTACTCACCTTTTGAGACTGTAAGAGCTGTTGTAGGATGATCTTCATTTGTCTAGATCTTCAGCAGAGAACAGTTTCCATCAATGCCCTTCTGATAACAGAAACAAAATGTATTCCCAACTTTCATTTAACTCATTAATAAACTTTCATATCTGCAGCCCCTTTGAACTGACTGCTCTGTTATTCTGAAGACCTATGCACTGTGAACTGAAAGTGGTGAACAAGAGATACATGTTCATGGACATCTGCACTAGGATTATTTTACTGCATCTCGCCCTTTATTCTGCAGTGGTGCTGCACTGCTTGGCTTTGTATTGAGGATAGTTTGCTGAATTCTCAGTAATGTTCTAGTTTGGCTCTTATGCTACATGAGTATACAGAGATGTTGTGAGCACAAGAAACAGAATAATAGAAGTAGATAATGCGTACATCATTGTGTGAGACAAGAAGTAGAAAAGATGCTAAACAATGCTGAAGTCAAGAGCTGGATGGCTTTTCGATTGAGCATCTGCTCCCTTGGTATCCAGTCCAACAAGCAGCTATATACGGTTTCTAAAGCAGGTTCTGTCCACCATTGCTGACAGATTTCTCTTTTCTTTCACCTTGTCCACTTAATTTGCTTGAAACATAGTTTGAAACAAACTCAGGAGTCCAGTGCTAGCATGGATTCTGCAGCCTACCTGCTTTCTCTGACCACACATATATTGACCGCTTACCACAGTTCCCCTGTCTAGAAAAGCTCCA
Source organism: Numenius arquata (assembly GCF_964106895.1). NCBI lineage: Eukaryota > Metazoa > Chordata > Aves > Charadriiformes > Scolopacidae > Numenius > Numenius arquata. The sequence goes on along the minus strand of NC_133576.1, from coordinate 9,869,795 downwards.
GTTCACCTGGAGTTTGTTCACTCAGTCTGGGATGCTGGTTGTCAGAATTTACTTTCTGCAATAAGCTTCTTTGGAAAAACGTGTTGGTCTAATACTTGCCTTGCTACCCTGAAAATAAGTCTTAGTTTCCTAAGTGACATAGGCGCAAAATGTTAACCTAGGTGGCCAAACATGAGATGGGAGGAGGAGGAAATGAGGGGTAGCTTGGGTACATTGTGGGTAGAGCGTGTGCAACATCAGCTTGGGATGGTGTCTCCTGTGGAAAACCTCATGAGCTTTTCTCCCATCCCTCCCAGGAGCTGCAGTTGCATCAGATCAAATTAAGTAAAAACAAATGATGTCCCCAGGTGGAGTGTCTCAGCCACTGCCACCCTAAGGAAGAGCTCAGGTGGGACAATGCCTCATTTACCATTGCACAGGGGACAAAAGGGGGCAATAAATACATGATTTTCAGATGTCAACACCAGTGGTTCTCAGTTCTCAGCAAGGGCCCAGGGTGCTGTGATCACAGTCCCAAGAGGGGCTGAGCACTGCTGAACTCCTTTAAGGTCTATGAGAGATGCAGCCACTCCGTTCCTTTCCAGATGAGCCCTTCTGGCTGCAACTTATAAACTGGCAGTTAAAAAACAAACTTTTAATTAGATCCACAGAGACATCCACAAAGTTGTCCAAATGAATCTGAAACTAACTTCCAATAACATTAAGAGTTGCACTCCCCAGATATCTCCTCTGGCCAGCATTTTAAACAACTGGGACAGGCTTCCGGAGTAGAGAGGAAGGGAATTGCAGGCCCCATTAACATTGCCAGGTGTCATGTATGTACTCCTTTCACATGACTGGGGTGGACTTTCTCATCTCGTGGTCTCACAGTGGTCCAGCTCCAGCTTCCTCTTCTCCATCCCAATATTTCTAAGGTTCTTATTATTCCCCTGGCATTTTTTCACTCTTGTGTGTCTTTAGTTACTGATATGTGACTATGTTGTTCTTCTTGTGCCTTACAGCAATACGAGGCCACGCCATTTTGTGTCATCAAGTCCTACCATCTTAGGTTCATGGGATTATTTTGTTGAGTACTTGACCGATGTAGATGAAGTGGAGTGGTCACAATGTGACACCTAATGTGACCAGCTATCGCACGGCAAGATGAAGAGTTGAAAAGCGCAGCTAACAGGAACCTAAAATTTTTCAGAATTAATGGAGGGTGATGCCCCCAAGGGCTGTGAAGAGCTGAGGGCATCTATACTGATTACTTTACGGAAACAACCAGATGCCCAGGAAAGCTGAAAACCCAGAATAATCATGAAGCAAGTTCTCAATCAGATAAGAAAATAGACCTGTCTTCAGGATGTCAGCTTTCCTTACTGCCTTCACCACCTGTCTTATGTACAGGAGTTCAAGTTAATCTTTTCCAGGACCTGTAGCTTAATTTTCAGTTTCTCTGTCTTTTTCATTTTCACTTGCTGTTCTCATCTTAAATATTTTCATCCTCTGTTTCATGATTTCCCTTTTTAGATTTGTCCTTTCTCTAGTTCTAAACCAGTTTTCTTCCAGTAATTTCATATTTTTCTAACTAGGAAAAGCTTGCATGTTTATGGTGGTATTAACTGACACATGCAACTATTTTCTTAGCAGAGATGCAAGACAATGCCTGTGGCTGGGTTAGAGTATGAGTAAGTACAATGAGGTGAAAGAAACGCCCCACCTCTAACAAACCATGAGGAGAAGTCAGCTGCCAGGCTGCCTACCCTTTTTTTTACAAAACTCTCTTTGGGTTGGTTTACAATTCAGCATCTTTCCCAGAGTGAGTTCCCAGCCAGTGTTTATCAAGCCAAACAACAGAAACCCAACGAAAGCAGGGTGATACCTTTTCTCACCAAGGCAAATTGATGCCAGTCGCCCTGCTGTTACCACATTGGCTAGTTTCAGTTCCCAGTTCCCAGAAAGCTCTCAACATTACAGGAATAAGGAAACGCTGCCTCTCCTAAAGGCTATGCACAATTGTGTCAGTGTCTTGCCTCTGTGGTAGCAGCATTTCTTGCCTCCTATTGACTACAGAATGGGGATTCAGTACGTGTTAAAAAGTCTCTTTCAAGGTGCTGCAGTTTCCAGACCCTGGCCCAGCGCCATACTGATCATAATCAGCCTCACCGCAGTCACACGTGCACTTTCTTAAATTTAACGTTTATTTTCACATTGCCACTGTCGTATTTTCATTAGAGTGAATCTTATATTTCATTAATCACCAAAAACAATTGAAGCAATCTGCCTTAAAACTGCAGAGTTTTCTCCAATTTCTCTAATCAGTCAAGTCACTATAATGTTTCTGAATAACAAAGTAGCTTCTGCTTGTGAACATACCTGCAGAAGAATGCCAATGAAGCTGCTAAAGCCAAAATCTTTGCTTTCTACAACAGTATGATACCCCTAGAGGATCGATATCGGCGTGCTTTTGCACGCAAAGGAGATCTGCAGTTTTTCTTACCCTCTTTATTCTCATTTACCACTGGCTAGTTGCTTCATGTTGCTCAAGCGTTGTTTTTGCCTGCTGAAAAGTTTTGCATCTCTCCGTCACGTCAGGGCTGCAGGGCTCTCTGGGCTGAGAGGGCCATTGCCTCAGCTGTTGCTGGGACTGGCCGTCCCTCTCCTCCGGGTTTCCTGGTGCCTGTCTCAGCCGTTTCCATTTTTGTCCAGGTTGCCCCGGATTAAGCTGCGATTCCCAGCAGTGCTTCCCGGGAAACTTCATTGTTTGTCTCTCTCTCTTTGGAGCAGGCTGGCAGCTCATGGGTGTGGGTAGGCAAGCCCAGCGCTGGTCCTTTTTCTAAAGACTGAGGGGAACATCCTCTGAAGTATGTTGCAATTGCTGATAGAAACTGATATGATGTGATTCATTAACCGTAGCTGGATTCCAAGAAACTCTTTATACAAATGTGGGCTAAGGCAGGCCAGTCCCAAAGCCTTGCAGGCGTGTAACGAAAGAAAAAAAAAAAAAGATCACATGGAGAGAGTGCGGGGGAGGAGAGCAGGGCTGAACTCTGCAGCAAGGAAGAAGGTACCTCTCTCTAACATGCTGCAGACTCAAGATGTGCAAACGCTGATCATAGAATCATAGAATCATAGAATGGTTAGAGTTGGAAGGGACCTTAAAGATCATCTCGTTCCAACCCCCCTGCCATGGGCAGGGACACCTCCCCTCGACCCGGTTGCTCAAAGCCCCATCCAGCCTGGCCTTGAACACTTCCAGGGATGGGGCATCCACAACTTCCCTGGGCAACCTGTTCCAGTGCTTCACCACCCTCACAGTAAAGAATTTCCTCCTAATAACTAATCTAAATCTCCCCTCTTCCAATTTAAAACCATTACCCCTTGTCCTGTCACTACATTTCCTGACAAAGAGTCCCTCTCCGGCTCTCCTGTAGGCTCCCTTCAGGTACTGGAAGGCTGCTATGAGGAGCTCCCCGGAGCCTTCTCTTCTCTGGGCTGAACAACCCCAGCTCTCTCAGCCTGTCTTCATAGGAGAGGTGCTCCATGCATGATGCTAACGTGCAGCTTTTATTAATCTCTTACAAGTTTGGCTGCAAGCTGACGTGAGGAAAACACTGGAAACCCTGAAAGGTGTGGGCTAGGGGAGGAAGTCTGGAGTCCCTTTGACATGCATGTTCTCATCCTCTCCCGCTCGTTGTTTGTCTCGTTGCTGTGTGTGCTGGCACGGGGCTGCATACCTCACTCCAGCTAACACCCCCCCGGTTTGGTGAGCCATCTCTCGGAGGTAATGCGTAGGCGTGTGTTGAAACCTTGCGGGCAGGCGTTAAGTTGCATGTTAATAAATGACAGCTTATCTACACACAACCTGAAACAATGATTTGCTTCACTTATTTCAGTGTAAGGCTGGGCACTATGGTAAAAAAAAAAAAAATAATTAAAAAATTAGTGCATATTACTGCTGACTGTGTGGTATTGGTTACTACATGCTAACTCACCTAGGTTCACCTCCAGCCCAGCAACAGCAAAGGACCATCTTCAGATGAGAAAGTTGGAACAGGCTTGTCAAAACAGTTTCTTGTAGTTATTTTTTTGCGATGTTACCGAGGTAGCAAATTTTATCCTTTGGTTTGGGTTAGAGAAGAAAATAAATATAAAGTAAATGAAAAAATGGCACTTAACCCCCTATATTTTATTATAAACACAAAGAGAAACTATACCTGATTTTATCAGTTGGTGTTCTGAAACTCTCACACAATTTGCTAGAGGGAGCAATCTTACTCTGCAAAGCATTTGGCTAGAATAGACTCTTCACTGTAAAGACTTACTTGCCCTTATAATCTGTCCAATTTGCTAGGTGGAATTATAAAATCATTCCTTGATTTTGCTCCTGTTACAGCTGCAGAGACAAGGTGCCACAGGGAGAGGCTTCAGGGTTGTTGTTTTATTCATTATTATACAACAGTACCTAGAAATTCCAGCCAGGTTCAGAATCCATTCTTGTAAATGCTTTAAGGACATTCTGTGCCCTGAATTGTTTGCAGCACCTTAAACAACAAAAGAAAAAGTGTAGGGAAAAAAGTTGAAAGAAAAAAAAGGTTTTAGAAGTCAAAAGTTCAGGAAGTGAATTGAGAGAGTAAAGAGGATAGACTCTACCGCCATAGCTTTAATTCCAAAAAGTTACACAACAGGTTGAAAAAAGGGTAAAAACACTTAAAAGACAATTTGGTATTTAAGTTCTGCCTAATTTCAAAATTGTGACACTACAGAATCCCAGCTAATGGCCTCGGAGGAGCCAAAACTCCACAAGTATTTCAGTTTGTGACAGTGAAGCTCCTCAGGTACACACAGTTCTGCTCCTGTCCATACTGGACATCTGACCAAGGCTGAACAGAATCACAGACTCAAAGAAAGATTTAGATTGGAGGGGACCTATGGAGGTCTCTAGTCCAACACCCTGCTCCCAGCACAGCTATCTCCAGAGCTAGATCAGGATGCTCATGGCCTTGTCCAGGCAACATGTGAACATCCCCAAGGAGGAAGACTTCCCAGGCTCTCAGGATATCCGTTCCAGTGCTGAACCACCCTTGTGAGAAGAAGTGTTTTTTTCTTCATGGCCAATCAGAATTTTCTTTGATGCAAATGTTGTGACTGTTTCACTGTGCCCCTGTGAGAGGACTCTGGTTCTGTTGTTTCTGTAGCCCCCCAATAGCTAGCTGAAGTCATCAGTTAGATCCCCCTTTGGCCTCCTCTTTGCCAGACTGAACAAACCTAATTCTCTCATCCTCTCCTTGGACATCATGTGCGCCTCTTGAACTTGTTGTCATATCTTGTATGGAGAACTGCAACAGTGGACAGAGTGTTCCAGATGTGGCTCCATGTGTGCCAGATAAAGGGGAATAATCACTTGCCATCACCTGTCCCACATTCTTGCTATTGCAGCCCAGTATGTGGTTGGTCTTTTTTGTGTCTTCCTGGTCTTCCTGGCTTATCTTCATCTTGCTGTCCACCAGAAGCCCAGGTTCTTTTCTGCAGACCTGCTCCCAACACAATTGGTCCCCAGACTGTATTGATAAATGGGGTGGGTTATTTTTCCCATTCCATATAGATAAAATATTATAGAAGAATATTTTGCAAGGTAGACTTCCTCTAGCCCATATTCTGAGAAAAAACTTAAGCTACCATATTTACATGTTCCTGTCAGGCTGGTTTAATGGAAAGCTGTTCAATTTTAGCAGTCAAAAATCTTGACTCTGCCTCTCTTTTCTACGTACATAAGCCTACAGTTCTCTTTAATGATTTCAGTGTAAGTTGCCAGGAATGAATGTAACAATGGTAATAAAAATAAATTGGGCTTGAATAATCTCAGTCCCATCCACTACTGAACAGTGATTTCACCTGAGTCAGTAAGAAATAATGGATTACCTGAACTGGTGAGAATTCCACACACAGTTCTACAGATGGGTTTAAAGTTTTTATATCTGTTTTGCTTTGCCTTTAAGTGTGAGTTTGGTTTAAACTTACTTAAAGACCCACCGTTTTATTTCTATTTAAGAAGAGCAGCAATTCATTCTGTTAATTAAACCATTGCCACTTTGGGTACAAACCAGCCTAATGAATAATCAGCTCCTTTCAATTGCTTCAGTGAAAGGAGCAAGAGCCCTCTACGAGGGTGTTACAACGCTGCCTTCCTCTGAAGGTGCAGTTACATTCTGTTGCTTGATTTAGAGAAAAACTGCAAACACCCTTTTCATGGGAGGAATGGAACTGCCTGTCATTCATGCGGGGAGGGCAGAGGCAGCAGGGAAGAGGAAAGACCTCTGTGTCAAATTGTATATAAGGAACTGGGTCCTGGAGAAGAGAAGAGAGGATGATTATGAAATGCTGAAAGAAAACATCAGCTCTAGGGACACTCGCAGCCAGAGGGACCCCAGACGGGGCAAGAAACAGAATCGCAGCCCAGACTGAACTGCACACATCATCAAGAGGAAGAAGTCTCTATTTCCTTATCTTCTAACCCAGAGACGGTATGTTGCCATTGAAGTGATCAGCTCCAAACGAAAAGAAGGGAAACCCCTGTTTCCTCCCCGCTCTTTAGCTTTGTTGTGCTTAGTAGAATCCTCTGAAAGTCTCAGCACTTGGAGCGAGGGGAGCCCCAGCGCGTCCCCAGTGATTGAGTCCACAGTCTTGAGATCACATATCAACCCACTACTCCTTTTATCTGTGAAGACCTACTACTTGCATACAGTGTCAAGAAAGCTTTATAGCTAGATTGTTTAGAATAGCTGTTGGGGAGGTAGTGCAGCAGCAAAAAGAGGATGTAGGAGTTAGCCATGGCTTTATAACCACTGGGAACTGTGTCTAGCAGTAGTCCTTATTGAGTTACCTGCTTTTGCAAGATCACTGCTCCATCTACACTCTCTGAAGAGCTCCTCTTGGTCTTTACTGACTGTTTTTTTCTCTTGGATCTTATGATAAGGTTTCTTCCTAACTCAGTCATTTTGCTGACTTATGCTCTGAAACACAGATTTAATTCCTAATTTTGCACCTGAGGTAATATAATTGTGGATGTTTTCATTATTCACTTGAGTCCCCAGACGTTTTGAATCCTGCTGAGATACTGGATTACAAGGAAACCTTGGGGCAGCAAGTTCCAGCAACTGAAGTGGCAAAAATCCAGGCAAAGGCATGTAGGCTTATCAGACTCACCTCCTCAACTTTATTGATTATTTGTTTCTGGAGCTTTTTTAAGATGTTCAGGAAATCCCTGTCTCCAGTAATAATTTCTTCCATTAACTTCCATTCCATCTATTTGGTCTTGATGGCATTGAAATATTTAATGTAACTTTCCAGCTTTTTTCATACTTAAATATTGCTTGGTTTTTGATGTGAGCAGAGGTCTGTAAGGAATCTCTGCTTTTATTCCTAGTTTACAGTAAAGTGTAGAAAGAGTTGGAATTATTCCTTGTACTAAATATTGCATGACATGATGAACACATGAGCAAAAAGCGCTGTTCACCTATAAGCAGTATAGCTAATTTATTATGATACGGCTCTCAAAAGACCTAAAGACCTTTTCTAGATCTTTACAACTTAAACAGTTTTGCATCACACCACATTCCTAGGAACTTGCCATTCTTCCTGTGAAAAACACAATCTCATTCTCTCCAAGTCCAAGATATTAGCTTTGTATTTTCTTTTAAAACTTGTTATACAGAGTATGCTGCTGTGAACATCTTCAGTTTTGAGATTGGAAATCGTTTACAACTCTGATGCCATAGTGCTGAGCCAAACATAAATAGCAGCAGCCAAAATGTCAGCTCCAGTTTTGGAATCCTCATGTCTAATGGCTGACTCCTTCCTTTTGAAACCCTATTTCTGTATGAACTTTGAGGCAGATCCATTGTAGGGAAGGGAGAAGCAAGTCAGCGAACACCTCAAATTCCCATTTATTGGAGTCAGACTGTAGAGCAGAAGCTTCAGAGCACTGTCTAGTTGTGTCTGTACATCACTGGCACAGATGTAGAGAACTACAATATTGGTGTGAATAGAGAACAAATGGGTCTGCCTGGGAGTGGAAGCACCAGAAAGAGCAGTAGCAGAATGTCTGCAGTGTCTAAAAGACCTAGGTGTTGATGGTCATCAAGATGCCAACACATGCATCTGCAGCTTCTTAGGACACTCAGATCAGGAGGGAGAGTCCAACGATGACTTTCAAAAGCAGAACAGGACTGAGAGACTAACCAGTGTCAAGTCCTAAAGGGTACCTAATGCTTTTTCAAAACCTGCACATGGTCACCAACCTAAGAACAACTCAGAAGAAGTGATGTAGACCCAACAGCTGACATTCCTTGTCATCAATGTCACAGCAAAGAATCCTAGGCAGATGATTTGGGCCCAAGAACCTTGCTGGTTGTGAAAATACAGGTCTGAGGGTGTGTCGAATCTGACTGAGTGAAATCAGTTTTGTTTTTAAATGAAATCACCTTCCTCCCCACAGAATGAGCTTTACTACACTGGTTCTACAGTACTGCAAGACTATTTCCTATATGGAATTGATTGCCAGGCATCAGGTCAAATTCAACTGTCTCCCTTCTGTTTCTCTCCCCCTAGATGCCATGTGAAGGCTGCATGGAGAGGGACAATAAGAGCACTGATCCAACAATGGAGTTCCTCCTGCTCGGCTTCTCCGAGCTGCTCTGTCTTCGGGTCCTCCTCTTCCTTATCTTTCTCATTGTCCATTTGGTCACATTGGCAGGGAACGTGATGATCTTCATGGCAGTGGTTATGGAGCCTTCCCGTCCTCCCATGTTCTTCTTCCTCTGTCAGCTCTCTGTCATTGAGCTCTGCTATACCTTAGTCATTGTCCCTAAGGTGCTCCTCAGCCTGGTAGTGGTGGACGGCAGCACCATTTCTTTCATAGGCTGCGCTGCACAGATGCACCTTTTTGTGGCCCTTGGTGGGGCTGAGTGCTTCCTCTTGGTGGCCATGTCCTACGACCGCTACGTTGCCATCTGTCAGCCCCTTCACTACGTAGCTGTGATGAGCGAGGGGCTCTGCCTCAGGCTGGCTGTGGCATGCTGTCTGGGAGGCTTCGCCGTTGCCCTGGGGTTGACGGTGGCTGTTTTCCGCCTGCCTTTCTGCCAGCCGCATCGTATCAACCACTTCTTCTGCGATGTCCCCGCTGTGCTACACCTGGCCTGCACACAGAGTTACATCCCTGAGCTGCCCTTGCTGGCTGCCTGTGTGCTCCTGCTGCTGCTCCCCTTCCTTCTGATCCTGACCTCCTATGTTTGCATCGCTGCTGCTTTGTTACACGTCACCTCCTCCGTGGGAAGGGGCAAAGCCTTTTCCACCTGCCTTTCACACTTGGCCATCACCTTGCTACATTATGGATGTGCCACCTTCATATACATTCGTCCTAAGTCCAGTTACTCGCCGACCCGAGACAAGATGGTGTCTCTGGTCTACACCAACATCACTCCGCTACTGTATCCCCTCATTTATAGCCTCAGGAACAAGGAAATCAGAGGGGTCCTCAGGAAAATGTTGAGGAGGAAGAAAATAGCTCAGCTGAACTGGGATACTATCAGGGCTGTGATGTGTGTGTGTGGTAAATTTTACTAGAACAAGCATGCGTTTGTTGGAAAACAGCCCCATAACCCATGTTAGGACCGGATTCTCCATTGACTTCACTACGGCAAATATCCAGGCAGAATTCAACATGTACCAATACATTTATGATAAAAAGACATCTCTGCTAAAAAAACCCACCCAAAACCCCAACCTACGAAAGGTCTCTAACATAACACTTTTCCTAAAGGGAAATGCTTTAATGACTTGTGAGGAAGAAGAGCTTTGATCAGTTCGTGGTCTCACTTCTGTGATCACGTACATACTCATGCTTACATTCATGGTCATCTGAGCACAATCAAAAGATCAACACAAATCTATTTAAAGCTGCTGTACTGGTTTCATTATTTTTCTACAAAGGTGAAAGTAGAAACTGGAAACTGGGGAGTCAATAAAAAGATTTAGACTGGTAAGTTTGTCAGCACAAAAAAAATCTAAGGAGGGTTATTGGAAGTTTAGAAGAAGAAAGTCCATGCCTAGAAAGAAATGGAAATTAAGCTGTGGTCTTCTCCAAGTTTAGCAGAAGGCTGTGTTCCAGCATCCCATCACAAGTGGAAAGATCATTAGTGTAAACTCCTCTTACTTTGAATTACTCTAGATAACGAAAATGAAAGTGCCATCAATTTGACAAGAGTATGACTTTCCTACGCCCGTTTTGCAAGAAGCAATCTTTCCTTTTACAGGGAGATACTTTAGGTTTGGATTGTTCCTATGGCAACATAAAGGCTAAGGTACTGGTCTTATCATGTGACTTTTATCAGGAAAGACTGGATCATATAAATAAGGATGACTGAGGAGTGTTAGAATCTATCATGGCAAGATTAATAATCCCACCGCTGCAGTCGTTTCTTTAGCAAAACCAGTGAGAGTTACAGCACGAGCTGGACTGCAGCAGACATAAGAGTCTGAAAGGTGCAAAGGAGTGTTATTGTGTGTGTTTCCTACATGTAGGTGGAACAGGATGATTCACACAAATTAGGGAAAATCAGTTTTGGACAGGAACGGGGCGGGGGGGGCAACTGACTTCATTATTTTATTTAATACTTCACTCCCCCATGGCTCTTTAAAGGCCCAAACAGACCCTATGATTCAGAACCCACCTCTTACATATCAAATTGTTGAGGAAAAATTAAAAAGCTTGCTTCTGTTTGTCTGTCTAATCCAAAAGAATTTCGGCACTCCAGATGCCCTCAGCTCTCTCCCTTGGCAGACTGAGAGAGCAATTTCTTTTTTATTTGCTTTCTCTGGGAAAAGAAACACATTAAAAATTATGGTAAGTGGATTTGATTAATGTAAAAAAATGGCAGTGTAACTAAGGAAGTTAACTTGGAGCCATCTGACAAAAGAGAGATGTAGAATTTAAAACTCACATTAAAAGCTGTCTTCAAGTTGACAGTATAGCCAGGCTAAAACAGTAACACAGAATATTGGCTCTCATGTCAATGAATACCTAATTACTGCTGTAGAGCAAAGGTTTAGCTGCATTATTTGAAATGATCAAAGCTGTAGTGAACATTTTAATCACCTGTCTGGTCTTCCAAAAATGAGTAGGGGAGGGTCTCAATAAAAGCACATTATTTACTAATAGAGAAGTACTTTAGAAGTACATTAGAGAAGTACTTTGAATCAAATACTATTAAAGGATTTGAAGACGGTAAATAACTGTAAAGAGCATAGGACAAAACTGAAGCATCAATTCCAAATCCTGTCAAGTCAAATCAAGCTTTGAAGTTAATCCTGCTGTAAACAGTGGGCTGGATTAGAGACCTCCAGAGGTCCTTTCTGAGATTCTACAGCAGAGGTTTCTAGAAGGTATTCATATGCTCAAAAACCTGGCTGTAATACTAATGGACAGAAAGACACCGAGGTTTATAATACTGAGCAAACCCTTGGTAGAGGCCCTCACATGTCTCTGGCAGTTGTGGGCATGGGGTAGCAGAGATACAACTACCATCTGCTGCTAGCTGTGAGAAGACAGCAGGGTTGTGTCCTGAACTACAGCTATTTCTCATGAACAACTCCTGATTGAGAGCACACTTCAGCAAACTTGTCCTCACTGCAAGGATATGGATGATGCCTTTGGGAGGGGTGACTTGACTGAAACAGCAGCCAGGTGAGACTCCCAGCTCTTTAGTTCTGAGATACGTGTGGGAAGCACAACAAGCAATGGAGGCTTTCTGTGAAGACAACAGTTTCCACTCAATATCCTTGTAGCTGAATGGAGTGAGGAGCTATCACAGCGCCCAAGACCCTCATCCTCATCCCTCATCCTGTCCCTATAGGGTATTCCTACACCTATTCACGGCACACTGCCCCTCTCCTATGCCTGGCTGTGTTGAGTGCTTGGGGTTTGACTGTATAGATCTGTAGAGAGCACTCAGGGGTAAGAGTGCCAAGAGGGAAGCTTATGATATAAGAGAGGCAATAATATGTATGAGATGTCAGAACTCTTTTTAAATATTACCTTTCAGTTGCCAAGACCTGCCTGATGTCCCTTTTCCACCCACCCCCACCCTCCTTTACAAGTGGCTCTTTCAGTCCTGTTGACCCAGTGCACTGTATGTTGAGAGCTGGAGAGTGCCCAAGTGAAGTAAGACAGCAACATCCTCATGTAGGGCGTGAGCACAGAAAAAATACGAAATTTTTTAAGTCCTTTTCAGAACTTCACAGGGAACAGGAAGATCCATCCAGGCAGTGCAGAGTTAGACCACTGCATACTCCACCTCCAACCAAAGATGGATAGGGCAAAGATCTTTCCATGGGCATCATAACTGTCTGGGTTGGGTAGGGTCTCAAGACCCCCCAGTGAATAAGTAAGGTTGGGGACCTGAATTCCACCACAAACGGTCCTGTCCTTTCTTGGAAAGAGAATGCATACATCCAAAAATTTGCAGAGGTCTGAGATCTGGCAAACACAGGTGTCATGAGGGTTTCCAATGAAACCAGCTAAGACTTCTCCAAGAACCCCTTCATGCTTTGCACAGCCATAAAAACAGAGTATTCATCCTCACAATTAATTTTGTAAAGGCTGCCCTGAGCACGGCACTGGATGAGAACACAGATCTCATCAGTGGTTGAGCGCCAGAGCTCAACCTGTAAGGCCTGTAAGATCTCATCAGTGTGGTCCATGGGCTCAAAAATGAAGAGGGAGGAGACGGAGAGGGACCCTTTGTCAGGAAATGCAGTGACAGGACAAGGGGTAATGGTTTTAAATTGGAAGAGGGGAGATTTAGATTAGTCATTAGGAGGAAATTCTTTACTGTGAGGCTGGTGAAGCACTGGAACAGGTTGCCCAGGGAAGTTGTGGATGCCTGTTATGGTTTGAGAGAGCCCATAACAATCTATTGTCGTTAGACAATTATTCTATCACCCGATGACCCCTCCCCACCCGGAAAGGGGAATCGGGGAACACAAAGAAAACACAAAGGTTGAAGTATAAATAGATTTAATAGACTAAGACTAAATAATTAACAATAATACTAAAGAACCAGTATTAATCCCAATACTGATATAAGATATACAGAAGTTATACTCAGCCAATCTATATCAGTAGGAAGCTGTGCACTCCCAGCAGTGGATAGCAAGTATCAGACACTGCGAGCGCAACGGCTTCAGGAGGAAGGGAAGGCCTCAGGGCTCCGGCACCGGGGCAAGGAGTTGTCCGGACCGCCGCCATCAGGGAGAGAGCCCGCTACGCAGCAAACTTTTCTAATTTATATTGGATGTGACGTTCATGGTATGAAATACTCCTGTTGGCCAGCCTGGGTCAAATGCCCAGGCCTTGCTCTTCCTTGTCCCTGCACCTGGCCAGGCTCGAAAACACTAACCTTGAATCCCACAGAGCCTGGCTGGCTATAAAATAAATATTTTCACAAATTCAGACACTAGAGTCTTCTAAAAGTGTAATTTTCCCCAGCATTAGAAGAAAAGTTAGTCCTGTGTCTCTCAACCCAGGACATTGCCCCATCCCTGGAAGTGTTCAAGGCCAGGCTGGATGGGGCTTTGAGCAACCTGGTTGAGGGGAGGTGTCCCTGCCCATGGCAGGGGGGTTGGAACGAGATGATCTTTAAGGTCCCTTCCAACTCTAGCCATTCTATGATTCTATGATTCTATGAAATGCAAAAAGTTTACTAAGGGGTTGTGTTTCTGTTATGGATTAGGGAAGTTAAAATTCTGCTGGAAGTCCAATTTTAAGAACATGAAGAAGTTTTAATGTATTCAACTCCCCTTGGCAGAGGCATGGTATCACAGCCTATCCATTTTGGCTTATGTGGAACGTGAGTCCACCAGCACCCCTTCTTTTGGATTCTTTCAAAGCTTAGAAAACCTGCAGATAATCCTGTATTTACCTGAATAGCTTCTTTTGTCCTTTGATCTGAAGCGGAAAGAAAGCATCAAGGTGAAATTAATACATCTATTTACAACAATGGAGTTGTAGCCAGTGAAAATGGGTGTAGGGGTAGGATTAAAGCTAGAAAGCAGACTTTAATATCATGAGGGTGAAAAGCTTTCAATGGTGGTGATTTACTTTATTGAGAAAAGGCCCCCTTTTTCCATATGTTTCTTATTCAACATGCTGAGGACAATAGCCATATTGACTTTACTATGATAAAAACTAGAATGCTATAGGAGTGTCTCTCTAAGATATTTATAGATAGAAGATTTACAGAAGAAGGGAGATAAGTCCTTCCTGAGATTGTTTTGTGACATTATATGAAATTACTTACCCAGCATATAAAATCTGATAGGATCCTATATGAAAATCTATATCCTTTATAAACCTATATCCTTTATAAAAAAATAAACTCCACACTTCTATAAACAGGCTAATGGGGAACAAATATGCTTAAATATTCTGCCTTTCCCCTCCCAGAATCAAAAATTTCTAGAATCTAAGAGCTTTTCATTTTCCATCTGGGTTGTTGTGCAGGCATTAAGTCCCCTTTACAGGACTGCCTCAGGAAGCAACCAGGAACGTAGGACAAGAAATAATCAGGAAACCAAAGTGGAGTTGAGGAATGAGGTGAAGCTCCGTGCCAGCTGGTTGGTTTCAGAGTCAGTTTCACTTCACCCTACCATCATCTCCACATCAAAAAGCTGATTGAAGGTGCTATTAATAATCCCAGCACTGTATCCCTAACCTAAAGCTCTTGGCTCTAAAGATCCTGCCGTGCCCAGTTATCTTCTAGACAAGTCCGGGAAAAAGTGAGAATGGGAAGGTCAATACCCACCCACTGTGTACCCTTGGCTTTATCTGCATAAGTGCAAAGATATGAGACAGTCTGGCTTTACAAATTGGTATGTAAAGATATCAGACTGTCTGGTTCTACAAATTGGTATGTAAAGCTGAGGGAAGACCAGATGGCTCAGCAGCATATGGCCTCTAGCCTAGTCACCGCTGAAAACCAGGTCACCTAAAATCTGTGTCGCGTTTTATTGTGGTTTTGGTCTACACTTGTTCTCAGCATTCGTTTTGGTTTAATTAAGAGTTCAAGTTTCATAAATCAAGTTGGAAGCTGAACTGGGAATGAAGCTGACAGTGAGTTGGGAAGATGTTACCACGATCAACATCCTCTTTCCACCTGCAAGACAGCAAGGTGTCTGTTTCAAATATCTTCTCTTGATGTCAACACCGAAACCACTCAGGAATAACATAGGTTGTTAACACAGCGACCAGTGGCGACTATTTAATTTCTGCACAGGACAGCAACACTGCAACACCAAGATTAAGCTACAACAGCAAGAAATGAGGGTGTTAGATTGTGGAGGCAACTCTAATTTGTCAAGAAGAGGACCATAAATATAACTGCAGATTTGAAACACACATAAAAGCTTTAAAATTTCTATTAAAAAATCCGGAAGTTAAAAGATTAACTCACACATTCAGCTATCAGTGTAGAAAAAAGAAATGACACTACCAAAGTGACTGGTGATACAGGTGCTTACTGCATATTATTAATGTTAATGATTTTTTTCAATGTTAGTGAGGTATTTTCACACTTATGCATGATTAATCCAAGAGTGGGAAACCACAACTAGAAAAATAGGAACAAATTACAGAGAGGTATGTACATGTCATGCAGAGACTACTATTGCTGTATTTTGAGCTGCGATTCAATTGCTAAAAATATTATAATCCTATTTTTCTACAACTTAGTTGAAGAAGTCCTGAGCATCTCTACCAGAAATCAAATTTCTCTGGGTCATATGTTATGTTTATCATACATATGCTGTTGTGTTAGTAATGCTCAAGGAGAAATTGAATTGTGCTTTTTTTTCTCCCTTTTTTTTTTTTCCCCCGAGGTCCGTAATAAAAGTAATAAAAAAGTGAAAACTTAATGCCACCAAGATAAATAAATACGTTCAAATGTGCCCAGAAAGCATGTGCTCTCAAAAAGGAGCGGTAAGTGTAGAACTGCACTTTTTTGATGAGTAAGTATATAAAGTGCTATGATATCCATTTGAAAGTAACTTATTCTTGTGACCCAGACTTGTACCACATAAGGCAACTTTACGAATGGGAATATGAATCATATTATATTATGGCTGGGTTTGCATTTCTTTCCACTTGCCTATCCAGAATGTAGCATCTTGACATAAGAGAAGCCATGTTTTGGTGTTTTTTTTTTCCAACAGGTCCCTCGGTTTCTCACGGTTTCACTGTGGACCAAAAGTGTTAATTTGGGAAGTAACAAAATCCCAGCCATCACCAGAGAAAAAACTGGTTGCATTACCCTCAAGCTACGGGTAGTCCCAATGGGTGGCATGGGCTTGCTCCTGGACCTCTCGGGCTCCGCATCGCTGGACCGCCAGGGGGAGCAGAACTGGGATATGAAGGCAAGAGAATTTTCTCAGATAATTTCTGGGGAAAAGAAAGGTCCTCCTCCTCATTTTCAGGATGGCACAATTATTTAATTTCCTCCTGTTTTGCAAGCCAAATAATAGCATGGCAGACCCTGTGCAGGGTGGCTTATCAAGAGACAAAAGCCAGAAAGCCTGTAGATCAGCCAATGGTGGAAATACACTTCTTTGCTTAAATAGGTGCCCAGCCAGGGCACCAGTAGATAGAGAAACACCGATGCGTACGTTGCTGATGAACAAGTAAGTGGAGTTTTACACAGGGATACTGGACTTCTAGTCCATGTTTAGTCCCTCCCACTAGTGTGCTGGCCGTCAAGTGCGCTCAAGTCTTCAAGTCCCTAAGCTAGGGGTGGCCACTTTATGACCAAGAGTTGTCACTTGTGCTCCTTTGTAGGAGTTTAAAATGAATCTAGAGCTTCTGAATGAAAAGGTCCATGTACAAAACTAATTTAATGGCTTAAACCACTAGAAGGTAGGAGTCTATTTTCTGTAGAAAGACTGCCTGAAGTCAGCTGTTTGAAACACTCTAAGATAATTGTTGGTGGAGTAGAGTCAGAAAACTTTCCAAGATAAAAAAAGAAAACACCAGAATATCAAACTGTGGTCATGAAGGTGAGGATAAGAGAGAGAGTGCACAAATTCTCTACAGGGAATAAAACATCGAAACAGAGCTTCCCCTGTGCTCTACAGAGCTGTCACAGATTTTTCTTAGAGCTGTAGAATCAGTGGATGAAAGGAATGAATCAGAGGCCACACAACAAGGACAAGTGTCTCCTTTAGTCTGAAGTGGGCTTGTTGCTGAAGGTGATTGGGGCCCCTGGGAGCCCTATACATCTATATTACTATAACACCTTACTGAAAGCCAGTTCAAGACGCACAGATTCAAGTTATCAATACTAAAGGCTGTCAGATGTTGGGATGCTTTGATAGTTTGGGAAGTAACATCAAGTGAGGAACTGTAGAGATTGTTTCTAGGTTCGGTTTCATTCACCATCTAGAAGGACATTTAACAGCACAACGGTGAAACTCACCTCTTTCTAAAATGCGAGGAGCAGCAAACACAGTAAACAACTTATAAGAAACAGATGAAAGAGTTCTGTCTGAACTGCAGTTCAAAAGAAGCACGTCCCAACTCAGTCTTGGGAGTGCACTTTTACTGTCCCAAAAGTATACCAAGAAAAGACCTGGTGCATACCATTCCTCCTCAGTTCCCTCACCACAAGCCCACATTTCTGTGGGAGGAAATCCCAGGTGTGTTGTGTAGTGATATTTTCCACCTAGATACCTAATCTCAGTGATACACAAAACAGGATACTGGGAAATGGAAGGAAAAAATACGCCCTGCAATTCAGAAATACTCAGAGGGACTAGAAACACAGGATGAAACTCAACTCAAAGACATGCTGAGAGTGAGTTTAAGAGATGCAGCTATCTTCTTACCATTGAAAAGCATGCCAGAGTTGGGAAGCTCACTGTGAAGCCATAACAGTGAAAAGCTTGTGGAGGTGTAAATCATAGAATATGATAGCAAAGATAAAGATTTTTTGAAATTAAGTTATCTCAGATTCTTTTTTTTTTTTTCACTAGACATTCCAGGAGTTAGCTTTGTCCAACAGTTTATTAATTAAAAACCCAACCTTGGGATGCACGAGCAAAAGGATCTTGTCAATGAAATACTCTGCAGAGTTGTATGAATAATCCACATGTAGTACTCCACTGTACTGGTGAAGTACTGAACAACAGGCCTCAAACTAAAGTTGACCTCTAGATGAACCTGACAACCCAACAATATATGTAATATGCATAGTATTAATCATATATGCAATTTAATCATATATGTAATGTATTACTAATCTATTTTAGTATGAATATATATATATATATTGATGCTACTCTATAAAGCTTTGCTGTGACGCTTATTGTGTAACGGTAACCAGCAGAACAATCTTTCTTTATTTAGAAGCATGTTGCAAGGCGGTGAAACCAGGTGTCTGGCCTTGCTAAGTTCTTTATTTAGAGGCACGTTACTTGTTGAGAGATATGTGGTCAAAGCTGAAATAGATAGAAAAATCCCCATGGGTTCCTCCTTAAGCCCGGGCCAGGCTTTGGGTGGAATCCAACAGGGAGGGTGACACCAGATGTTCCCACACTTGAAGTTTTGAAAGACGCTTATTGTTTATTCAACTGAATAAAAGATGGACCCTCTTGCAGCGACTTTGGAGACCTCACCTATGAGAGGACGCACCGCATAGGACCTCCCAGTTGCTGGGAAAGGCTCTCCGAATCCTCGCTGCAACCGGGGCTCCCCAGCAACTGCGGATCTGGATGATGGTAAAGTCTTAGGGCAATTAGTGATGTATCTTTTGTAATCACTGTAGTTAACCTTATGTAGTAATGATTAGGTGCATTACCTTACTTTGGTTTACTCTTGCTATATTATTTCACGATTAGGTGGATTACCCTGCTTATTCCCTTTGCTGCTTAAAACTAGAGTATAATAAGCTTATTGTTTAAACTAAATGCATTACATTATTTTTGTATTACCTTGAAATAGAGAGTAAAATAAGCCTACTCTTTCTGTTGGCGTCTGTGTCATTTCTGTTGACCCCGTCAATCGGCAAAACAACTGGGTACAGCCCCTGTGTAGACTCCCTCTTTCTCCTTTTGGATCTGCATTTCGGTGCAGAAGACACATGGCAAAGCAATGCAGCAGAACTGTTGCAGATATCAGTAAAGTTCCAGGCGCTTGGGGTTTCTGCTTTTTTATGTTTCCACTTGTTTATAGATTTGCTGCAGATTTTGGTCTTGCTGTAACTTTAGACTACTTTGACTATCATTGTACACATTCTTACTGGGAGCTACAGTAGGTGAGCTCCAATCTACAAAATAACAAAGTAGTACATACAATTTCTGACCGCTGTCAGCTGGAATTCTGACTCCCATCAGCCAAGGGAGGTAAAGAAAGTAAATCTTCCTTGCATCATCCTCTCCAATAAGCCCTAGTAAGTCTGTTCCTGCCTGTTCCAAACAGCTTAGATCAAATGTGCTGAGTATCTGCCCACTAACAAAACAGAGACAGAGAATCCTCAGGTTCTTCACCCCAGACCTTTTGAACTTCTGAGATTCTCCACATGCAAACTTGGGTAGTTCCAAGGAACTGAATGTAAGGCTGTAATATTGATTTATTTTTGCCTTAGGAAGGATATGAGCTCCTAAGCTGCCCTACAGCCTTACCCTCCAGTTGCAAATGGTTCTTTCCCATTTCATGCATAGGTAGGCCTTGCCTATGTTGTCCCATCACAAAGGAGAAGCTAGCTGTTGGCCCATCTGCCCCATTGCTACATCATAGACTGAAGAAGGCACAGTATTGTACAGATGAAGACTGAAATGGATACGTTGCACTAGTGCAAACTCAAGGTATGGGATGTAGGCAGGGAAACCTTGTACGGGTGCTGCAATGGGAGTCATTCAAATGTGAGGGAAAGGTGGGCATAAAAATTTGAGACTTAGCACTGTAGACTGAGACAGGTCACTTTAGACAGGATTAAACTGGAATAAATTTAAGATATAACTACTCTGAATGACATTAATGTTTGAGTTATTTGTACTGATATTTTACTTCATGTGCTATGTAAAATTTAAAGCTTAGTATTTTAACCATTTGGTCTCAATTTTCTCTTGCCTGTGTTCCAACTTCTTGGGATAGATTTTGGTTTTCCAAGATGTATGGTTAGAGAATCACAGAACTCATGGAAAGATTTAGATGCAAGGGACCTTGGGAGGTTCATAGTCCCAACCCCTGCTCGAAGCAGGGCTGACTCAAAGCTAGATAAGTTGCTCACGACTGTGTCCTGTTGAGTCTGGAACATCTCCAAGGGTGGAGATCCCCCAGTTTCCCTAGACAACCTGACAAAGTCCTTTCTTTAGCCTTCCTTGGGGAGGAGGAGGAAGAGAGCAGGAGGAAAAGCAGCCTTACATTAAATGGAGGAATAATGTCACCTGTGTTTTATGGGGAGTGACATCCTTGATGAATGGCAGAAGAGATATCACAAAAGCAAGTTCTTTCATATTTATGTCCCTCAAGGAGGAAACACGTCCCATGAGGTCTTCCTACATAGAGAGAGTATCCTTCTGGCTTGGTTGGTCCCCCATGATTTTTGTATTTGTCCCGGTTTGAAGTAAAATCGAACCAATTTTCTGTTCTGTAACTTTACATCCTAGCTAGGCCTCCTCTAACTCTCTGAAATTAACGGCATAGTGTGGAGAAAACTGCTCGTTCTCAGAGTGATAAGCCCAATGTTTGTGCTCCATGCCAAGGAATGGCATGCAGGGACGCCCTTGCTTACACTTATTGCTATAACAACCAAGGGCAGCCAATTTTGTTATTTGCCCCCTTAGAGGGTCAGAAACGGAAAAAATGTAGAGGGGTCACATCGGTGGGGAGGAGCGGACAGGACAGGTGACCCAAACCTGATCAACTGGGGTATTCCATCCCATCTGCCCCATGCTCAGTATAAAAGCTGAGGGATCAAAGGGTCAGCCCCTTCCTGCGATGGCCGACATCCGGAGAGGACTCTGTTCATCTGCCTTTGATCCCGATCCGTGTGTTCCTGACTCCAGAGCTGGAATCCAGTTCCCATCCGTCGCTGAGTCCAGTCTGGGACTTCCCCAGTGCCTGCAGGTGACGTGACTGTCATCCTGGGAGCTTGATACGGTTTTGCATATATTGTATCTATTTCATTATTTTCTTCTTTATTTTTATTTTAATATTAATTCTTCATTAAAGTAGTTTAGTTCATTCTAAACTTATAAATCTCCTTATCTCTTTCTCTTCCTCTCTCCTCTTTTGGGGGGGGGGGAGGAGGAGGGAAGGGCCATCTATTGCTCTGGTTTTGGTAAATTCGGCCAAAACCACGACAGTGTTGAAAAACAGGCACCTTCCACCGATGCTGAGGAGCTTGCTCAAAGGAAAAAGGTAATTCTGCCAGACTAATGGCTGTCATAGTTTGAGGAACAAAACGGGTGGCTACCACTACCTACAGATGGATTCCCCAAATATCTACCGCAAGGGTGGCTGGGTGGGTGGTTTTAGCCACATTATCACAGCGAGAAGTGGACCGAGCCGCCTCCATCGCAGCACCTGGGCTGTTTTCATCTCTAAAAGTTTCAGGTGGCCCCCGGGGGGAGGAGAAGGAGGAGGAGGGAGTTCCGGGGTCAGAGGCGGGGGCCGGGCCGGGCATTGCCCGGAGAGTCGCCCGTGGCCGGCGGCGGAGCGAGAGCGGGGACGGTGGCGAGCGCTGCCCAGGAGGTGGCAAGCGGGAGCCTCTTACGGGACTGGAGCAAAGGTGGAGGGAGGTTCCCAGGAGGAGAAAAAAAAAAAGGTGGCTGCCTTTAAGGTGGGTTTATTTGCCTGCCAGATGGGAAGTCTGTGACCAGCCCCTTTAAAACAGGTAAAGGCAGTAAGGCTTCTCCACCCACTTGCCTTGATCTTTCATCATAACTGTGGGCCAGGCAGGGAGGTTGTGCAATGTGTGCGCTCCCGTCAGGAGGCTGCGGGAGAGGTTCATGCACTGCCAGCGGGAGCCCGACCTCGGAGGCCTGAGCCGGGAGAGCGGGCAGGGGCTGGGAGCCAGCCCCCCTCCCCAGCCGGCATGGAGCTGAGGACCTGGAGCAGCGGGATGAAGCTCTCCCTGGGGCTCCTTCTCTTTGGGGCTCTCCTCCTTCCCGAGGTGCCTGGGAAAGAAGGTAAGCGTGGGACCGGCTGGTCCCTCCGCCTGGAGGGTTGGGGTTGGGCAGGCAGGGGGAGAGGGACCTCTCCCAGGGGCAGGGAACCGGGCCTGGGACCGCAGGGACACCACGACCCGCCCGGAGGGAGCAGGGTGTCTGGGGAGGGCTGGTGGGTGTTGGGGGGACAAAGGCCAGGAGCAAACCCCATCTGACTCTTGGTGGCTCAGTGAACTGAGTCCAGGTGTGTTCTCCCCCTCCCTCTCCACCCTCTCCCAGCTGAAGCAGAAATGCCTCTGCATCTCCAGCGATCCAAGAGAACTCGGTCTCTGTTTGCCTTAAATACAAGCGCTGCAGATAACAAGTTTAAACACAAACTCGGAAAGTTTCTCCCCCCCCCCAACACCCCCGCAGTTTCCTCAGGAAGCCCTCTTGGGAGTTAACCCTTGTGAGCAAGCGGACAGTCATTTTTTTTGGAGGCTTGGAAGGTGAGATAATCTCTTTCACCTACCCCAGCGTTGGAAGGTAGAGCTGGGCTTTACAGTTTCCTCTCCCACCTCTTACTCTTAAGACTCCCTTCTTTCCCTTCTCTACTCCACTAGTCCCTTTCGTTAGATGTAGTGATCTTTTTTTCTTCCATCTTGGCAGTTGCATGATGGTTATGAAATATCTAGGGAATGGGAATTTATTAATAGAGAGGTGAGGAAGCGTAAATCTTTGTCCTGTTCCCTATCTCCTCCTGCAGCTAATTCCTGCCGGAGACTTCTAGTCTCTGTTTTAGACAGCGAGAGGTGTTGAGGCTTTTCCATCCCCAGGACAGCCCTCTCCTTTGCTGCTGCAGGCTCTCGATCGAGAGGACTTAGTCATAACCGGCAGTTCAGCCATGAGCTCCTCTCAAGACTCTGGTGAGTGCCGCATGTTCTACCAAAGTGTTCTTGACAAGCACATTTGTATTAAGGATCCAGCTACGTGGATGCAGCTGGGAGATATTGTGGAGAAGGCCAGCCCAGGTGAGAAGTACTATAAGGTAGCTCCACACAAGCTGTGGTTTCTCTAAGTGTGTGACCAGTAGTTGGCAGTAACGCTCAGGGACTTCTCTCCCAACTTCTCCCCTATCTCAGCCATCTCATTTGGGCTGTGTCTGTGATCCATTCTGCCTTAACGCGTCCATCTGGGAACAGCTCATTTCCCTGGCGTCCTCTCTTATCTAAAGCCTTTCTTCTTTTGGGGGAGACCTCCTCCCATGTGGTTGGGCAGCCAGGTGAGATTCCTGGCAGTGAGGCTCTGGACTAAAGAGCTCATAACCCCAGAGTACTCCTCGTCCTCTTGTAGTCTTGCTGACTCATTCTTCCTTTCTTTGGAGGATCCCTGCTGTGGGGTTTCATTTTGAGAGGTGCTCCCCGAGAGTGGACTTCACCCCCTCCAGTTGGCACTTGGCAGCTGAAGGAGCTGCTGCTGGCGGTGCAGTGGCATGGCACACGGGTTCCTTTTTCCCTTGCTCTGCTAGAACTTGCCATTCAGCCCCTCTCACTTCCACATCACTGCTTCAGGCCTGAAGTGCGTGGGATAGATATTATCTGGGTGACGGTTCTGGAAGGACAGGCTACCTCACCCTAAGAGTTTTTTGGAGCCAACGACACCAGAATAGTATCTCAAACGGAGAGATTGAGAGCAGAAGGGAAGCGAGTGAGGAGCCTTGTCTGGACAGGGAGTCTGTGGCTAGGACGGTTTTGCCGTATGACCACGCTGTGAACACCGCGAACTTGCAAAACCTGGATTCCTGCTTTTCGCTTCTCCCAATCCCGAAAGGGTGTTTCAGAGGTGAGAACAGCAGTGCAATCCCTCTTATCTCTGATTCTGGGCCCACAGCCTGCTTCCTCATTCCACAGGACTCCTGCTGATCTGCACTTTACACTCTATTACTTGTAGTTGGCAGGCAGTATTTGTAAAGCAGTCAGATGAGGGGGAGGGAATCTGCTTATTTAAATACCATTTAAATATTTCCCCCCTCCTACCTTTCGCCCCCAAATTCTTCTCTGAGATGTTTAGAAATGACCCCTCAGAATACACCCGCAGGAATCTCAAAGGGAATCCAAGGAATTTTTCCCGTTTCCTGTGTTCCCAAAGTGGGGCTGCAATAGGTGCACCGAAACCAGTAGCCTGTCCTGGCGGCACCGGCAGACCCAAAAGCAGGCACAAAGCTGCACATCCAGCAGTACGACTTACTCCAACTCCTCTCCCTTCTCCCCGTTTGCCTACAAAGTGATAAATTTTTAAAGTTCTCTACGGATCAAGACTTGAGGGCAATCTCTGATCACGTTTTCAAATTTCTTTGAGAACTAAAAATGGACGTGCTGCTGAATTTCTCCTTTGTGACATGACTCCAGGAGCCAAGGCTTAACACAGCCGTGTGGGGCAGTTCTACAAGAGACCTCGATGCTATGGCTGAGAGCCACGGTTAATCTCTTGCTGCCCTGGCTAAACCACTGGTGGGGGAGAGGGAGTGAAATGATCTTCAGGCCACCATCAGATGGTGGGCAGCCTGGGTCAGAGGTAGAGGGCCCAGCAGTTTGAGCAAGTGATGCATCTCATGGCTTTTGGGTACTGTGAGGGTGGAAAGTCCCTTCTATGACTTCACACTGCCTCTGTAGTTTCCCCACTGTGCTTCAGGCACTGAATAGTACCTCTAGGCGACACCGATTGATCTTTTGTGTTGGTAATTTATTTGATCGCCTGCCTCTTCATTCGTTGTGTCTGCTGTCTTCCCATTCCGAGCAAAGATGTGTTCAGCTGCTAATGCTGGGTTCCCATTTCAATAGGCTTCAGCCTCCTGCTCCCATTTTGGGGCTGCTCTAGGAAGCAAAAAACTTGTCAGGGTTGCATTTTTTGGATGTGTGTGGGTGTTACTTGAGAGAAGGGTGGAAGGGAAGGGGTTCTCTTATATGAGGGAAACCTTTTAACTCCTGACTAGCTGCACTGTCTTGTATCTTCCCATCCTTTTTGATGGTAAAAGGTCACAAAGGGTACAGGGGCTGTGGGCTGAGAAAGGAAGTGCAGGCTTTGTCTTCTGTGACAGGACAAGGATGAAGCCATTTCACAGGCCTTATGAGTTGGGTCACTGATTTTATTATTTTTTTTCCCTTCTGGTTTTCAGTGGATCTGCTCAACACAAGCACTGCGCAGGGTGAACTGGGCTGGCTTCCAGACCCTCCAGAAGAAGGGGTGAGTATACATGTCCAAGGAAGGGCAGCCACTGGGAGTACTAAATGATGGAAAAGCATAATCCAAGTTGAAATTTCACCCTGCCTCCCACAATTGGGCTTCTGCAGCTCCACTCTCTTCTGGATATTGTATGCTTTGTAAGTTTACCTCCCTTGCAGCCCCTTCACCTCTGCAGCCTCAGCCACTAGCCAGCTGTTTGAGGTCTAATGCCTCATTGACTTCCAGTAGCTCTTCTGATGCCTGTTGACTTCCTTGTAGGCTCTCAGTGATTAAATGTGTCCCTGAAATACATTATTTCCAAGAAGTACTAAAACCTAATGGAGAAAAAGGGAAAAATCAAATCATCACCTAGTTTTTCATTCTAACATGGTGCAAATACATCTTATGTCTCCTTTTCTGGGCAAATAGCCGTGGGAGAAGTATTTCTGTCTCCAAGTCTCTAAAGAATTTAGAATCTTCCTGTTTAAGGTTGTTCTGTCTTTTTTTTCCTCTTGAGTACTGAACTGAATGATTCAGTTACACATTTTCTTAACTCGGCAGCTGACTGAAGAAATAACTGTTAACTCATAGGGCAGCATCTGGCCTACTGGGTGGGCTGCAAGGTCCTAGGACTTTACACCCAGCCCTAACGCTGTGTTTGGCCCAAAGAGCTGATAATGAGAGGCATTTCTCTTTGTTTCATGACTAAAATTGAGCCGATGGAAGTGCTTCAGAATCTACTCCTGAAACCACTACAAAATTGGACCCCCAAAACCAGCTGAGTTCTCAGCTATTTTTGTACGAGTACAGCTATTTTGTGTGAAGTGCAGTTGAGCAGTCCCTCTAGCGTCACAACCTACGTTATCGAAGATGGTTTCCTTTGTAACAGCAGGACTGTGGGAGTGGTGGAAGGATGGCACAAAGCAAAAGGCATTCAGGGACTACGTTGCAGTAGTTAGAAGGATGTTGCAGTAGTTAGAAGGACATATATTAATATATAGTTTCAGTACCTCCTCCATGCTCTTACCTTTCTAGCAAGCCCCAAGCTCTCCTATGGAGAAAGAGTCTTTCTTTACCTTTGCTGCTTATAAAGTAGACCTGGGTTCAGCCTGTTCCTAACTCATTTTCATAACTTTCCTCTGTAATGCACCGTGGCTGGTTTAAATTCACCCCAGCCTCCTACTCCTGGTACTTGCTGGGTGAACTGGACCCAGACAGCGAGGTTCTCCTATACTGGCATAACTGCATTTGTTTCATTCATACAGCTGTTTAGGTGGTGGTGGTTGTTGTTATTATTATTATACCTTACTCAAAACAGGTGCCCTAGTGAGACATACATGTAGATCATGTTTTGCCCATTGTTCCCTTTGTCCCCATCAACTGTCTGTGTGGTAATTTTAACCTAATACTAGGCTGCAGGCATGTTCAGGGTGAAGTCTGCCTCTTGAAGAGATCACACTTTTCAGTGGTTTTTTTTTTTTTTTCCAATTTAGAAATAATCTGATAAAAAGAAGACAAAACCTTTGTTACAGAACATCTGATTCTTGCGCAGTAGGTTCACAGCAGTGCTAGGAGTTGGCATACCCTTGTGCTATATCTGCTTTTTAAAATACGTATGCTTAAAATATAGTAGTTGTAACTGGGGAATTGTAGAAGATGCTGGAAAACATGGCCTGAGAGTGATCTAAACTAATAGGTCAGGATACCGATGGCTGATAAACTCACAGAGGGTGAAGAATAGATTCATTCACTTCTGATGAGCAACTCTTTTGCAGGGGTTTGTCTGATAACGTCATTTCCCAATAACTGTTAGGTGGAAGGCTGACAAATCGCCACAAGCAAAAAGGGAACAATGGGTGATTCTCTTGGAATCAGAGCTTTGAACAACTGTTTTTGAAAAGATTCTTCCAAAATGAAGAAGTAAATAAGTTTGAAAGAGAACAGATTAATTCAGGACATTTTTTTGACGCAAAAGAGCTAAGGTTAATACTGAATAATCTGACTAGCTTGATTAGTAACAGGCTGGAAACACCTGAGCTGTATTGCATACAGATTTGAAGGGTGTGTTTCGTGTAACCATGCTATTTGTACCTAACCTCAGATGCCACAGATCTCCTATCTGTGAGCTGGATTTGTGTCAATGTGCTTATCACACAGAGGAGGAATTTGCTGTGAGGAATTTTCGTGCTTTATATGGACAAGGTCTCCGAGGCATAGCCCAGAAGAGGTTGGATAATTCTGTGGAGACAGAATTACACCTTTGTTTTCTCCTCACTTTTAGCCAATGACTATGGATGAAGCAGCTCGCTGTCTGCGATTTGTTTCATGGTCAGACACGGTCTGTATCCAGGATAGACAATATATATTATGTATAGACGAGATATATATCTTCTGTTAACACGTGCTTAGCCTAAGAACACCAAGTTGTATAGCAGTCAGTTTTGGACGGTATGGGTCATTTTTCTAGAGTACATCAACCACCTAAGCTCAAAGATAGTCTTTAAGTGAGTGTCTGTACTTTAAAGTGTGTGTAGAAGTTTGGTGAAAGATTTGTGCTAGCTTGCTTTATAGTAGCTATTCAGAAAGGGTTTCATTCATTTTAGGCTGGTATTGGAAACTAGGTGGGTTTGTGTGGCAAGGTTTTGGTAGTGGGGGGGTGTTCAGGGGTGGCTTTTGTGAGAAGCTGCTAGAAGCCAACCCTCTGTCTGATAAAGCCAACGCTAGCTGGCTCCAAGATGGACCTACTGCTGGCCACGGCTGAGGCATCAGTGACGGTGGTAGCTCCTCTGGGATAACATAGTTAAGAAGGAGGAAAGTTGCTGTGCAACAGTGGCAGCTGGAGAGAGGAGAATATGTGAGAGAAACGATTCTGCAGACACCAAGGTCTGTGAAGAAGGAGGGGGAGGAGGTGCTCCAGGTGCCGGAGCAGAGATTCCCCTGCAGCCTGTGGTGAGGACCATGGTGAGGCAGGCTGTCCCCCTGCAGCCCACAGAGGTTAATGGTGGAGCAGATATCCACCTGCAGCCTGTTGAGGAGCCCACGCCAGAGCAGGTGGATGTGCCTGAAGAAGGCTGTGACCCTGTGGGAAGCTGATGCTGGAGCAGGCTCCTGGCAGGACCTGTGGCCCCATGGAGAGAGGAGCCTGTGCTGGAGCAGGTTTGCTGGCAGGACTTGTGACCCCAGAGGGGACTCATGCTGGAGCAGTCTGTTCATGAAGGATTGCACCCCATGGAAGGTGCCCATGCTGGAGCAGTTTGTGAAGAACTGTAGCCAGTGGGAAGGACTCACATTGGAGAAGTTCATGGAAGATTGTCTCCTGTGGGAGGCACCCCATGTCGGAGCAGAGAAAGAGTATGAGGAGTCCCTCCCATGAAGAGGAAGGAGCAGCAGATACAACATGTTATGAATTGACCACAACCACCATTCCCAGTCCCTCTGCACTGCTCGGTGGGAGGAGGTAGAGAATTCAGGAGTGAAGCTGAGCCTGGGAAGAAGGGAGGGGTGGGGGAAGGTGTTTTAAGATTTGGTTTTATTTCTCATTTTCCTTCTCTGATTTGATTGGTAATAAATGAATTTCCCGAAGTCAAGTCTGTTTTGCCCATAACGGTAATTAGTGAATGATTTCTCCCTGTCCTTATCTAACTTTCATTACATTTTCTCTCCCCATGTCCAGCTGAGGAGGGGGGTGATAGAGCAGCTTTGGTGGGCACCTGGCATCCAGCCAGGATCAACCCACCACACTAGGCGCTTAAAAAGGCAGACTGTAGTTCCTGTAATCACTTTCTTATCTTCCATCCACCCCTATCATCTAACAAAATCCTTGATAATTTTTTTTTGTCTTTGAACTTTTGAGATAGCAATACCAGTTGGGCATGGGGAGGTGTGTTACAGTACTAGTGATAGATTCCTTTTAACATATATTAGAGAGCGAATGATGATCGCTTTGAAGGTGGTCAGGAGTCTAGAATTTACTTGCTCTGACATTTCTTTAGGGCTCCCCGTGCTGCACAAACAGCCTGGCTACTTCAACTGATTTCAAAAATCACTGAAACTGTCCAAAAAGGACTTCTCAAATCCTACCATGAACAAAATCTGTTACCGGGCATAGTAGCATTGCTTCTTGGCAGCGTGTAAAATAACAGTATAAAAAGTTATTTATCTCTATTTTGTTTCCACATGTAATTGCACCAGCTTTGAACAGATGGTGATGAGGAGTCATGTTATCCTCCTGCATTTTTCCTTTAATAGACAAGGCCCTGAGCAACCCAATCTAGCTTTGAAGTTAGCCTTGCTGTGAGCAGGGGATTGGAGTGGAGACAAGCCCAAAGGTCCCTTCCCACCTAAATCTTTCCGTGTTTGCGTGATAGTTTTGCAGTGCTTGTTCGTTGGTATTCTGATCTTGCATTTCTAGCCTTGGCACAAAAGGTCCTTCCAGTTTTACCTGATTCAGTGTTTTGAACTCTGTAATATCTATTCCTGTTGATGTTCTCTCTCAGTTTATGTAGGGCTATGGTACAACGTATCGGGCAATCCGATATTTGTCTTTAGTTGCTATGATTATTTCACCCCTAGTTTGTGGGCCTATCTTGCAATTTTCCTTTTTTCCACTGTTTCCAATTTCTTTATGTGTCTGAATAGTACTTGCATAATCCAGTCATACTTTCATGAGTACATGTGACTAAAGTTCTTAGCCCTTTATACTATCGGATGCTGCATACTGGGCCTCTCAATATGACTTCCTGTCTCTACACTGTTGAATGTTTAATTTAGAATCCACACTTTATTATTTTTTAGCTGGTATGTTTTCTCGGGAGGCATGCTTTCACCAGTTCTACAGCTGTCTTTGCTTGTAAAAGAGTCCCTTTTCACAGTAACTTTGTTTTTAAATTGGGTATCTGTTATTTCAGAAATCCCATGAACTCTGCTGCTCCCACTAATTACCAAGCATTGTCATATTTATTATGTATTAAAGGGTTAGCCATGCTCTCTTCTCAACTGGTAGCTGGTTTATGGAGCTTATTCTTCCCAGATGATATTCTTGCATGGATCATAGTATTATTAAAGCTTTCAGGTGATTTTCTTAGTCTCCTTTCTAGGCGGTCATTGTTCTCAATCTCCTATGCATGATGAGATGGAGGACATGATTTTTTCTGCCTATTCCATACCCTTGCTTGCTTTCATACATACTTCAGAGTGTTGCTATCCGTTTCAAATTTTCTACCAGGTCTCCCAGTGTGCATGGCACCTGATGTGCTCAATTTTTTTCAAAGTCTGCCTTCACACAGGACTAAGGATCTGCATTTAATCCCATTGATCTAACGTATCCCAGATGATACTCGTAAATAGCCACTAACTGCAACTATTGTGGCTCCAAAAACACTTGAAAATCGTTGGAAACGATGTCATTCTTGCGCAGTTCTGCACCCCATGTTTCACAGGAAGTCTGATTGTGAACAGAGCAGCTGCCGAAGTTATGTGAATGCAATTTGAGTAAGCCAGTGCCTAGATCTTTATTTTTTTATGCTGTTATTTTTCTGTTAAGTCCCAGGTGTAGTACAAATTCTGCACTGCTCAATTATTTTCTTTAGGTAATAGACTAAATCAAGTACCCGTGACGTCTCAGCAAGTTTTATATCCCTGACCACACAACAATGTTTACATGCCTTCAGGTTCTAGCAAGATGAGAATACTGTTCCACCGGACTAAGGCGTCCTAGATGGATAGGCCTGGTTGCAGGAGTTGAATGCACTATTAGCAAGTTTGCTGATGATACTAAATTGGGAGGTGCTGTTGATGATTTTGAGGAGAAGGAGCCTTGCAAGAGGGAGCAAGGAGCCTTGCAAGAGGGATCTAAATAGATCAGAGCATTAGGCTGTGATTGATGGGATGAAATTTAACAAGTCCGAATGCAGTTCTGCACCTAGGACAGAGTAACGCTGGGCACAAGTAGAAATTGGGAGAGGAGGGCTGTAGAGCAGCCCTGCAGAAGGGGACCAGGGGATGCTAGTTGACAGCAGGCTCAACAGGATCCAGCAGTGTGCCCTGGCAGCCACAGGGGCAAACGGCATCCTGGGGTGCATCAAACACAGCATGACCAACCGATCAAAAGAGGTGATTATCTTGCTGTATTCAGCGTTGGTGCGGCCTCACTTTGAGTGCAGGTCTGGGCCCACAATTTAAGAAGGATGTAGAGGTCCTGGAATGTGTTTAGAGGAGGGCAACAAAGCTGGTGAAAAGGCTGGAAGCAATATCCTATAAGGAACGGCTGAGGACTTTGGGCTTGTCTAGTTTGGAGAGAAGGAAGCTGAGGGGTGACCTCATTGCTCTCTGCAGCTTCCCGAGGAGGGAAAGTGGAGAGGGAGGTGCTGACCTCCATGGTATCCAGTGGTGGGACACATGAGAATGGTTCAAAGCTGCGCCCGGCCTTCTTTACTGAGGGGGTGGTCAAACACTGGAACAGGCTTCATAGAGAGGTGGTTGATGCCCCACGTCTGTCAGTGGCCTTTGGACAATGTCCTTAATAACATGCTTTAACTTGGTCAGACCTAAAGTGGTCAGGCAGTTGGACTAGATGATTGTCGTAGGTCCCTTCCAAGTGAAATAGTCTATTCTATTCTACTCTATTGGTCATAAAGGAAATAGTGTTGTGGGCCACACAGCTCTCAACCTGGAAGTGATTCCAGCATGTGTGCATCTCTTCCCAAAACTGTTGACAATGCATGTCCTTTGTGATCTAACTCAAAGGGATGTCATCACCTCTGAACCTGAAATAGAGTAGCAGTATATACCTCAGCCTGCTTTCAATTTACGTATCAGGCATAGGGGGTTAGCTCTTCCAAGGGCACAGGATCTGTATAGAAATAAGGGACAAATGCCTAGTAAAGTCAACAACTAACTGGAAATGGGAACAGCTCGGGCTTCAGGGTCATATCCTGACATGCCCTGTTGCTGTTGATATGCAGACTGGTGGAGATAACTTGATGATACTCTGTTAAGTGAAAATTAGTTATGTGTGGATTTGAGAGAGAAGTAAAAAAAAAAAAAAAAAAGTTATGCATATCCAGATATACTTTACTCAAAGAGGTAGGAGAGGGGAGTTAAAAAAAGTGAGATGAGAGGAAGTGTAAATTAATCACTGTACTGTAGGCCAGATTGCATGAGCCACCAAGCAGGTAGCTGAGGCTGAAGTCACTGCCACAGACCCGAGCAGCAATCTCAGCTGGTGAACTCTCGTGTTGTGACCTGAAGGGCAGAAAAGACTGAGCCAATGCGACGATGCTGTACAGCTGTGGCATGCAACGCCACGGCTGCTCGGGCACCACAGTGATGACAGCACTGTTGCCTAGCAGCTTCAGGAAGCTGATTCACCCTTTTATAGCTGCTGAATGAGAGCGGACAAGGTTCACTGAACGTTCTCACGTCAACACAAAAGTACCACAAGTCAGATGGAGCTTTGAGATGAGTCTGCAAGGTCCTTTGAGAAGACTAACAGGCTATTTAAAGTAAAAAAACAAAACAACTTTTATTATAATACCAACCAAAGAACTGGTGATTTTGCAGGCAGGCAGGTTAGAGAGAAAAGGCTTTATATCTTTTGTTGCCTGCTGTGTCCTTGCTGGATGGATCTGTACTCTGAAGTATGATTCTTACCATCTCAGAGGCAAAGTTGCAGAAAAATCTGTCCATTCCCTCTGATTTCTTGAAAGGTTATTTCTGTTGCTTTTGAGGCCTAGTTCCTGGCTTCTCTATGTTTGACTTGGAGCCTGCCAGCTCCTCACTGTGAGTTTCATGCTGCCATCTCCTGCAGCTTCTTCTCTCCAGGCAGGTTTGATCATCTCAAAGAAAAGGCACAGCTACCCTGTCCCTGGGTGGTATTCCACCTGATCTGTCACTCGTCTTTAAAAGGAACCTATACAAACAGAGCAAGTATTGCCCATTGTCATCACAGTAATTTCCCGGGTTCTCTGTAAATATTAGTATATTTCACACACCATACAAAACCATAGCTCACACCACACAAAGACCTTTGCCTTGGAAAAACCAAACCAAAACAAATCACTTCCATTTACAATGGATCCCATGCAATGTACGGTGTAATGCAAAAATAACATGAGCACTAACATTTGCTTTATTGGTAATATGACTTTAGCCAAGAACTCTGAACTTTTAAGGTGCGCCATCTGATTTTCCACTCCTGTCCTTTTTGTAGTTATTGGTATTGTTAGTGGGTGTTAGCAAAATGGATATATACGAAACAGGTGTTCCAAAATACCTAGATGAAATGTTGGAGTATCATTATTCCTCACCTAATAGCATCTGTTGTGACCAGAAGTGTTTTCATGCAAGACCTTAATGTGGCCAGACAGTTCAGAGAATGAGCAGACAGCAGAATCTAGGTTTGATAAACAGGTTCTGCAGTCAATGCACTGGAACTCTGTGGCTTGCATTAGCACCTTATCTTCCCATAAGAACTTGAGTACAAGTTAAATTGGAAGGACATGGGTGGGATGGAGACCTGTGTGCTAGTGCCCTAAAGGACAAGTAATTACATAATGCAGTTGCTCCTCCCTGACAATAATCAATTGATCATTGTGGGGTAAAAGTATATCATCCCACCCAGAAAGATACTGTAGGCAAGTAAACATTGCTTCTGTGTTCAGTTGTGTCAAAGGCTCCATGATGATGTGATGAAATCAAACTTCCCTGACCATTGCCAAAAGATCAAAGAAATAAAAGCAGCCTCTTTGCTGTTCTCAGATCTAAAGTTATAGGACTCATGAAGTTAAGTGTCTAGATGTCACCACACTCCTTTCATCATCATCATCTAAATTGTCTTCCACACCAGCAAAAGAACTCGCAAGAGTGTTGAGAAACGTTCAGTGAAGGGTCACGGAAACTTCATTCTGGAATACTGTCAAAACACCGCTGTGGTGCTGTTGTTTTTGACTGGCTGGTCTAGCTTTACCTATTGACAGGTTTTTGCGAGGTGTATTTTAGCTGAAGAGAAGCTGTTCATCATCTCATGGCAGGTATCAGCAAGATGACTCTATTGTCGTAGTCTTTCCTCTGAGGCACTACGCTAAGATTGCAGTACAGCTGAACCTGTAATGTACTACTGCCTTCAACTCTGAATCTATTCCAGGAAGAGTTTTTTTGGTTATGGTAGTATGCAAATGCTACTGTACAAAAGTCAAATAGACTCCATAAGCAAAAGTACTGCCGCTGCCGGGGGAAGGAAACAGAAGCCATTCAGCGCTGAGTGTTCTACTAGGTGGTTTCAGGCTTGGGACACCACTGCTGTATTGCTGCTGAAAAAGGTTGCTCTTTTGGGGCTCTGGAATTTTTCTTTAGGAAGAGATTCCATGGATTAAAATAGCTCTCTGAATTCTGTTGCAAATTAAATGTGAAAGAGATGCACATGCTTAGCACGGGTACACTGTTGCTGGCTGTACTAACTCGGCAGGTCTTTTCATCTTAGTGCAACTCTCTAACCCAAAGTTAAGCAAGTTACTGGTTTTTGGCAGATGAGCTCCTAACTTTTCCAGTGGAGATGCACATCTTAGTTTAGTAACCTTAGGCTAACTAGCAAAATGCTTGCCTTGTTGTTGCCTTCTGTAAGTCTCTCGAAAGTAGCGCTGTGCCTTTCCCCAGCGGTCTGCAGGCCACAGACTGGAAGCCACTGTGCTAAGCTAATGTGAAAGCAAATGAAATACAGGTCACAGCAGGCAGGCTGTTATCTGAAAGGAGACAGGGCAAGTCCCTCTCAATCTGGAGATGGAGACAGCATTACTGTTGTGAACCACAAGCTCTTCTGAGCCTAATGATTTTCAATACTGTCACAGCCTGTTGCCTCTGTCACTGGTAGCCTACCTCTTTAATAGCAACAATGAAATTTGTATTTGTCATAAAAAGTTTGTTGTTTTTTTTTTTCCACATAAAAAAGATTAAACCCAAGAGAGAGTGCTCTATTGATGCCTGCAGAGCCTGAGACAGTAGCTCCAAGAAGACATGTGCACTGTCTCTGTTTCCATTTTATGCCTTATGTCAGATCCTAGGAAGAGTAGCCCACAGATGGATGGAGGAATCGTGGGTTGTCCTTGATAGGTTCCTTGACACAGACTTGACACTAGAGAAGGCTCATTTATAGAAAAAGCAAAGCAAGCCTTCCTTAGGCCTCAGAACTTCAAACTGTATAATCAATTCAGAGTTGATCAAGGCGGATACTAAAAGGCATGTACTTTATCTTATCTTTGGATCTTTACGCACAGGGCAGACCAAACCAATACTGTTTACTACAAATATCTACTGGCGCCCTTCCAGATTGTCATTCAAGTCATTCTGAACTGCCTTCATAAAGACAGCTTGTCTCCACCACTGCTTTCTTCATATTTAATACAATCTAGCAATGGGAGGAAAGTTGGCTTCCTTTTTTCCCAAACTTGCAGTGTTCCGAGGTTATTGAGATAGTACTTTTGCTTTGACGTTTTCATTCACTTAACATTTGGTTGGAGTGCTGGAATTATTTTGCTCTGTATTATACCACCAGACCAAGACTTTCCAGAGCAAATCTCTGGAACTAAGTGCCTGTGTTAATATATGGGTTCCTGAGAAATACAGAATACCCTTTTGTTCTCAAATCCAGTGGCTACATCCTTAGACTTTTTAGAAAGTGAAGCTTCTAATTTAAGGCCCTCCTGAATGCATTTGCTTTTGTTTTCTTAGCAACTTGTAAAGAATTCGAAAAGATTTTAAAAGTTTAAAGACTGGTTAAAGACAGTTTGAACTTAAGAATTTAAATTTAAAAGAGTTTAAAAGGAGTTTTTAAGAATAAAATTTGAACAAGTCTTTAGCTTGCTTGGTGATACGCTAGATGATCTCCAAGGGTCCCTTCCAGCCTTAGTCTTTCTGTGATTTTAAATCTCATGACAAAGTTTTCTATAGCGTCATAAAATCAAAGTTCGCTCACTGCTAAAATGAAGAAGTTTGACTCCCACTGGTACCCACTTCTCATAGAAGACTGTTTACCATCCTGTGGCCAAACTGATGGCTGGAGTAAGGATACAGTTCTGGAATGAAATGGGTAGAAAGTTGTATTATCAAAGGAGGGTTGACTCAATGTCATTGGCAGACAAACTGGAGAGCCAAGTAATTCATATTGATTGAGCCAGACTTTACCACACATGCTCATTAAGAGCATTACATTAAAAATCTGAGGCATACATTTTGATTTTGCAGCAAATTCTTTGAGGATGTGAGACAGTTGCCTAGCAACTTCTGGACTCCTCACCCTTTCATTAAGTGTTATATGTAACAGTTTTCCTCTACTACTTTGAATTTAAAAGCTTCACTGAATAATGAAAAGAAGTCACAAGCATATTTAACAATAGTTCTGTATTGTTAGCATAACTAATATCCTCATTTTACTTCCTTTACCCATCAGCAGTAGAGTCTAGAAAAACCAAGACTGACTCCCTTGTTATTTCTTTCCACCACACTGCATATGAAACTGTGCAATAGTCAGTGCTAACCATCTTTGCCCTGAAGAGCTCAGTCTGGAAGAAGCTGGGCTGAGATGAGCTAAGAAATACAGGAGTTAGCAGTTGGATTTTTTCCAGCAGTAGAGTTTAAACAAATTTTTTCTGTTAGAGTTGTCACTGTTGAAAATGAAATTTTGGTCCTGTGTCACTTAAGTTTTGAAAATGGTATATTCAGGACATGCATCACAGCAGCTTGTGTCTTTTGGTGAGACATGCAAAAATCGCTTTCTGGTGACACTTGTCTGTGGCATTGCCTTAGGATAAACTGCTAATGGAAACTTGTCTGACTCTCAGCCTTCAAATGCAATTATGCATTTCCCGTCAGCTTGGTGGAGGCAGACACCCATGGAAAAATGCTTCTAAAAGCCAGTCCTAACACTGGCAGTTTCTTATGAAAGCTACTTTGCTCTTACTCCCCTTTCTAACTTCTTTCCTTCTATTTCAATCTGCTTCAGGATGTGTTGTAAATTCAGTTATGTAGCATTTTCCAGAAGTTCTTCAATGAAATAGTGCAAGGGGTGATTAAGTGATTGCCCCTTCTAGTTGATCAGTTGGGACTGATCAGTGCGTTTCTCTCACTATCTTAAGTCCTTTGACCTCCAGTAAGTGAAACAAGTGTAAATCCTGTGTGGTGCAGGTATATGCCAGCTGGATCAGATTAAGAGGGTGGGGTAACACTGAAGATTAATTATATGGAGAAAAAGGAAACAAGAAGGGACACATAGATATCATCCGGAGAACTTCCTGGGAGGAGACTGTTAGCATGCACCTAGGTAAATGTCTGAAATCGGCCAGATAGGAGCTTGTGCTGTCGGCAGGGCTTGCTAGCCTGGAGAAAGCACTCTTGATAGTTTTCGGAGTGGGGCTGTACAGGAGGTGTGCTCGGAGTCTTGGCATGAAAGCAGAGGCCTCCTTTGGCAGTCTGTGGGTCCATCTCGTATTCCACTAGCAGAGTGACCTGGTGTGTGGGAGGAGAGAGGCTGCAGGGTTGTGCTGGGAGTACAGGAGGTGGTGGTGGTGCTGCTGGAGAAATGTGTGAGTCTCACGCTCAACCCATGAGACTTGACAAGCCTAGAGTAATATAGAGACTGAGGCCTTGTTTAAATTGCATCTTAACCTGGGGTGTGATTTAAAACCAAGATGCTTAAACTTGTGCCAGTACCTATGTGGGCACTTGTTTCAATTTAATTTGATTAAACACTTAAAGCATAATGAGAAAGTCAGTCTTAAGCACAGGGGGAAAAAAGGATCTAAGTTATTTTCCCTGTGGACAAAACCTTGCTTTCCAAGTTTTCAGTTCTCATGTGCGACTTAGTCAAAAGTGAATATTCTTTGCATTTTGTATTTAACCTGTGGTGAGGAAACAAAATTAGAATCACGTAAAATTCAGCGAAAGTGTATGTTAAAATATGTATCAAACCGTATTGGATTCATACAAATAGTATCAGTGAGGTCATATAACCAGCTGAGCCCGTGTCCTCCTCTCAGCCACAATTTGCCTGGGGATGAAGCAGAACCTAGTGTGAAGTCAGGAAAATCAACTGAGTTTTAATAGTTATATTAGGGTTTGCAAAATATCACACATAAAGAAGCATGAACTCCAAATTAATGAGTGCCTGCTGTAGCACAGTCTTTCTGCAGCTGACCTTCCCATTGTGTCAGGCCATGTATTCTCTTACTCCAAAGTGCTGTGCATTATTTTCAGGGGCAGGTAATGGTGTGATGTCCTACTGTACACACTGAATGTAAATGGTGACCAGAGAGATGTGGCCAATACATGGGAGTAGTGGGTCTTTTTCTCAATCTAAGATAAGACAGTGTATGAAAGAAAGAGATTGGAACTGAGATAGGATGAAGGGCATGTTCAAGGTTCATGCACTGCTGTTCCCTTCAATTTGTCACAAGTCAGAACCTGATTACAGCATCCTCTTTGCTCCCTATGTAAAGAGTTTAGGCAGATATGGGGCTCAGGGTAAGAGACCTTTTAGCTAACCAGGCTCTGAGCCCTGAATGCTATGTGGGAATGGATCTTTTAGGCCAGATTTTGTCATGTTTGAAGCAAAACTTGTTTCCTCACATCTGTCTAACAATGTGTGTTTTCTTCTACCCTGGAGCAGTGGAGTGAAGTGCAGCAGATGATAAATGGTACCCCGGTCTATATGTACCAGGACTGCAGCGTGCTTTCCGAGGGTGACACTGATCACTGGCTTCGCACCAACTGGATTTATCGGGGTGAGGCAGCCTCCCGCGTTTATGTGGAGCTAAAGTTTACTGTGAGGGACTGCAAGAGCTTCAGAGGTGAAGTGGTGACCTGCAAAGAGACCTTCAATCTCTATTACATGGAGTCTGAACAAGATGTTGGGATCCAGTTCCGCCGCCCGCTGTTCATCAAGGTCCGTAGTGCTGGGGGTGAAGACTGAGTCATATCTTTCTGCTTAAACCAGTCATATCTTTCAGCTTAAACTAGGTGTGTCTTGCTGGCTGGGGAAGGCCAGGAGAACCATCATCTGGGGAGGGGCATGGATAGTAAGTGCTGTCCTTAGAATAAACTTTGCCCTCAGTGCCCTCTGTCATGCTCTAAGCAGTCTTTGCCACAGGAGGCACAGGGGTTTTCAAATGAGATCAGACCTCCATTCTGCATAAACACATATTTAACTCAACACCATATAGGTAAGGATTCTAAAATGCTAGATGGCTACACCAGTTTTTAGAAATAGTAAAGCAGAGACCAAAGGAATTTGGCTTGCCATAGGTAACAAAGCAAAATTAGACCAAATGAAGAACAGAATCCAGTTCAGGTCTCTGTGCTCCTGACCATTTACTCTTGATTGTTACGAGATGCAGGGTCTTTTCTTTCTAAAACTGGAGGTGATGACTTGCTATAATGAAATTGTCCCTTGTGTGAAAGTATTTAGCACTGCTATATTTTAACTGCTGTTTCCCCCAACCTAGTGCCCTCTTGCCATGGAAACATTTGAATTGCAGAACAGGCAACCTCAGATTTTTTGTAAAGGAACTTCTATACCCCAGTTCTGTCCTAAAAGAAGCCACAGGCCTAAATTATTTGACTGCCCTTTCCTCTGCACTTTAAATGATGAGATGAAAACAAAGAACCAGCCACCACGGGCAGAGCAGGACTCTGCTGACGGATTCCCTTCCCTCCCCAATGTTCCTCCACCTCTCCTGCAGCTGGGACCTACCGGGTAAATTTGTGCGGTACTTCCACAACTCCTAAAGCTGCCTTAGGATCCCACTGCCAGATGCAGCTGCTGTGCAGATCCTTTCATCTGCCACCCAGCTACACAGAGCAGGTGGTGTCATGCAGTGGGGAGGGGCCTGCAGTGAAGAGGATCAGTTATCAGGTGCTTACTCTGAGAAGAAGGGCCACCCCACCATCATGCTCTCTAGGAAGAATGGCCACCCCACCTGCATTCCAGCTCTTCCATATCACATGATGCCGCGGAGGCCTTTCCCGTTTGCCGAAGCATTGAAAGCATCTCTCTCTCCCTCTCATCCTTTGTTTGCTGAGGCAGTGGGAATGTAGGAGTGTGGGAGCATTTTTCACCCAAGTGTCTACAGTGCTGAAATACATTGAGCGCTGCATGAGAAGCACCTTGCAGTAGATGATCTGATCTGCGTCAAGTTCAGCCTAGAAATAGGTGGCTGTAATTCACTGGTCAATTTAAAACACAGCTCTAAGCATTGTTGTGATTTTACTGCACACAATTTGCAAACAAAGAAAAAATCTCATGGAAGAGGAATTTGTTCCTTTGGGGCAGTTCCTAAAGACCTCTGAGATCAGAGACCCAGAACATAGGGTACTGTGTAAGACCAGTGAACGACTGAAAAAGAGTTGACAGGAGATGGTGGAAAGCATGGAGGCAAGAAGGGATGTGGACCCTGTTGCTAACACTTCCTCCGCGTGTGAAGAAAGCATGCAGTGCGCTAGCATTAGAAACAATTGACCATCCAGCCTTTAAAGAACCTTAGTGTAAAGGAGAGTGAGAGGATGGGTATCTCGGCCGCTGCTGCCTGCTCAGATGTTAACGCTGTTGTCTTTTTCTCTTCTGCTTAGCTCAACACTGTGGCAGCGGATCGAAGTTTCACAAGCAGAGACATTGAATCGGGCGCCATGCAGCTGAACACAGAAGTGTGCCCCATTGGGAAGCTGTCTCGCCGGGGCTTCTACTTGGCTTTCCAGAACTCTGGGGCTTGTGTAGCGATGGTGTCTGTCCGAGTGTATTACAAGACTTGCCCAGAAGCAGTGCGGGGCCTGGCCCGTTTCCCGGAGACGCTGGCAGGTTCAGAGGGGCTGACAGAGGTACCTGGGGTCTGCGTGGAGCATGCAGCTGAAGAAGAGGGCTCTCCCCCGAGGATGCACTGCAGCACTGACGGGGAGTGGCTGGTACCAATGGGCCGATGCCTTTGCGCTGTGGGGTTTGAGGAAGTCGATGGGAGCTGCGTAGGTGAGTATGCAGACAGGCACTGGCTGTAGGCCATGGGAGAGGTTCCAGGGAGCTAGAGATCTGTAAGCATGAAGTGGGATCAGGGGAGTTAGTGTGGTCTGCCTCTCTTGCCTGTCCTCTGTGCCAGCCAGGTGTATCTTACACCTTTCCTCCACTCCTTCGCTTCTCTTTTTCAGTTGTGATTTTTCCCCTCATGTGTCAGGTGTAAGACCTGCACACACCTCTCCACTCCCTCTTGGGCTTCATCCAGGAGCCTTCAGCTCTGCAGCTAGTTTCTGCGAGCTGTAACTGTGTGATTGACACTGACTCACTCAACAACTCGTTCCCAACCCTTAAATGGCAGCCTTGTTCTCTCAGGGCAGGCGGGTCAGACGCATGGAGCAGTGTCTTTGTCCCGTGACTAGAAAGCTGGGAGCTGGAGGGAGGCAAGTTTCTCCTGTGTGTCCCCTTCTGCTTGGACTGGGATGGCTCTTCTGCCATGGGAAACCGTGTAAAGCGCATTGCACAACACGTTCAGTGTCTGGCTCATTTCTGAGGAAGACCAATTAGCAAGCATAGGAGTCACCAGGATAATGGAGCCACAAAGTGAGCCAGGGTTGTTGGAGCAGGCAGTTGCAGGGCTCTCCCTTTGCCACAGAGGGGACAAGATCCAGCTTCCTAGGGCAACTTTGTGCGTTTGTCAGGAGAGAGTATATGTGTGATGTTTTGGGGGATATGTATTACTGCAGGGAGGGATGTAAAAAACAGCATGTCTCAGCTCTTGTTGTCAGAGCCATGTGGCACAAGTCATGCACTGCTCCCAGAGCCAGCGGGGTGCCCTGTCTCTCTGCTTTGCTCTGCTACAGGGATCTGGTGCCCCTATGAACCCCCCCTGCTTGCTGCTCATTTCGCTTAGGGAGCTGGTGAAGGTTGAAGCACAAGATCCTTGCCTTTCTCCAGCAATCCCCTCTCCTCGCACAGCCCAGCCAGTTTTTCCACTTAGGTGCTACAGAGCTCTCCCCGCCCTCCTGAGAGCACTCCCCTGGGAAGGGGCAGGGAAGCTGTCATGTCTGGACAGGCCCCGACTGCTATCACAGCACAGGTTCATTCTACATCTATGCTTTTATCCCACTCCGCCCAAGTACAGCTGCAGCCAGAAGTGTCTTTTGTAGGATCAGTAGGGACTGGGGAGGTCTACCAGGAGAGGAAGGGAAGAAGGGAGAACCTAGAAACGGGTAGGGAGAAGTGTCTTATCGGAGGATCAGAGAAGGTGAGTGTAGGTTGCCTGCTACGGCATATCCTGAGGTCCTCTCCCTCTACAGAAAAGACCAGGTGTTGTGCAAAGGACTGGGAACAATTCAGGTCAGGATAAAGACTGAGGTTAGAGCTTCTGCTTTTGTCCTCAGAAGATGAAGGACTTTTCC
This sequence comes from Numenius arquata, assembly GCF_964106895.1. Lineage (NCBI taxonomy): Eukaryota > Metazoa > Chordata > Aves > Charadriiformes > Scolopacidae > Numenius > Numenius arquata. Next base: position 9,826,991 of record NC_133576.1, on the reverse strand, counting down.
TTCAAACATGAAAAGGGGGACAAGATGGAGGAAGACCTCCAGGCAGTGTCTTCTGGTTCCAAGTTTTGCCTTACGTAGGAACAGAAAAAAAAATGAAAGCTAAACAATAACCCTTGCCTCATAACAGGGAGGAGAGCCTGATCTCTGTTACAGGACAGGAGGCAACAGAAAGCCAGAGGTTGAGGTTCTGAACTAGTTTGCTCAACCCCTCGGTGAATTCCCAACTGCATAAAGCTCTTCTGGGTACACAATGGCTTAGCCATCCCATGATCCAGGAAAAGCTGTGCCTGCCCAGAGCATTACATCTCAGCCTCTCACAGCATCGCAGACTTTGCTGCCGATAAACCCAGAGCCCCATGATTAACTTCAAGTACACAATTTACCGTGAACACAAAGGCTGGATGTGCCCCTGGCCTGTGTTCTGGTTCCTTGATGGGCTCTGCAGGGTGGTGGGTGAGCCCAGCTCCCTGTCAAGCTCAGGTTTGGCGTCTGCAGGCTGCCCAGTGCTTGCTGGCAGTCTCCCCGTGAGCACCTGTAAGAGGAAGGAATGAATGAAGGCAGGGAGGGCCCCAGCCACCCTCTCTGCCCTCTGGCGCCTGGCGAGCAGCGTGGAGCAGGCCCTTTCCCAGGCCTGTTTTTCCCATCTTGTCGCCTGGAGCCGGGTGCCCAAGGGCTTGGGGAAACCAGGTGCCGGCGGCCAGAGGGGCTGGGCGGGAGCTGGGACTGTGGGCTGTGCGCCTGCCCCGCCGGCTGCGCTCTTGGGGGGACCCGGGGGCAGCCGCTCCTCTGCTTCTGCCCAGGGAGCCCGAGGCATCCAGAGGAGGGAGGAGAGCAGGCAGCGATGGGAGCCGGGCTCCCCGGTCTGCCGGGCAGCGCCTTCGCGCTACAGGCCCGGGCCGTGGCCCACCGGTCTCTGCAGCTCCCACCCCCGGACCAGCCGGGCGCTCCGGGGGAGGCTTCGCACCGCCTTCGGGGCGGGGAGAGGCACCGAGGCCCCGGCAAGGCGCCGCTGCCGCCGGGCGCCTCGCCGGTGCTGTGCGGCCACCTGCCGGCCGCTGCCGGCACGGCGGGTGCGCGGGTCCCGGTTGCCGCGGCGGGGTAGCCGAGGCGCCGGGCGCCGCCACCGCAGCGCTTGGTGCGGTTAGGCGGCGGCAGGGACTCGGGGGCGTTGGGGCGGGTCGTGGCGGCCGGGGCCGGGGGTTCCGCCCTGAGGCGCCGGGGCCGCTCCCTCTCGAGGCCCCGGGGGCTCTCCCTGGCTGCGGGGCTGCGTTGTGCCCGCCGCTCCCAGGGCGCCGGTCGGGTCGGGGCCGGCCTGGGCTTGTGCGTCCCGCCGGCCCGGGGCTGGATGGCCTGTTGCCCCCGCGCTGCGCCTCATCCCGCCCAGCGGGCCCGGGGCTGAGGCCGCCCTGGCGTCTGGGTGCCTCCGCTCCTACCTACACCTCCTGCCCCCCTTTACTTTCATGGAATCAAAGAATGGTTTGGATTGGAAGGGACCCTAAAGATCATTGAGTTCCAGCCCCCCTGCCATGGGCAGGGACACCTCCCACTAGAGCAGGTTGCTCAAAGCCCCATCCAGCCTGGCCTTGAACACTTCCAGGGATGGGGCATCCACAGCTTCTCTGGGCAACCTGTTCCAGTGCCTCACCATCCTCATAGTAAAGAATTTCCTCCTAATATCTAATCTAAATTTTCCTGCTTTCAGTTTAAAACCATTACCCCCTGTCCTGTCGCTACACTCCCTGACAAAGAGTCCCTCCCCATCTCTCCTGTACTGGAGAGTACTGGAGTACTGGAAGGCTGTTATAAGGTCTCCTTGGAGCCTTCTCTTCTCCAGGCTGAACAACCCCAATTCTCTCAGCCTGTCCCCATAGCAGAGGTGCTCCAGCCCTCTGATCATCTTTGTGGCCCTCCTCTGGACCCGCTCCAACAGATCCATGTCCTTCTTGTGCTGAGGACTCCAAAGCTGGACACAGTACTCCTGGTGGGGTCTCACGAGAGCAGAGTAGAGGGGCAGAATAACCTCCCTTAACCTGCTGGCCACGCTTCTATTGACACAGCCCAGGATGTGGTTGGCTTTCTGGGCTGCTAGTGCACATTGCCGGCTCATGTTGAGCTTCTCATCCACCAGTTCACTGGTCTAGGCACAGCCTCAGGGGATGCGACCTTGGTCCGGCCGGCTGGTTCCTGCCCCATAACCTGGGTTAGTCCCTTCACTTGGATGTCTCCTGTGCAGTTCTCTCCCTGCACTTCTTTCTCCCTGCCAGGTGTGCTCTCCCCCTGCCAGGCAGCTCTCCTGCTTGAAGGACCTCAGCACCACTTTACTGAGTAAAGCAAGCGTGACCTGGGGGCTGGAGGAACAGAGACCTAACAGCAACTCTCTTGGGGTCAGAGCTAACTGTTCTTGCAAAGGTCCCCAACCCCAAATTTCCCTGATTTACTTGCTGTCTCAGCCTTGATTATAAGAGGGTGTGTATGTTGTCCCATATTTATGGAGGGTATTATTGTCCAGGGAATATCAGAACAACTGTGTTATATGAGTCTGTCACCCTGCGCTTGCTTTGTTTTTCATGTTGCTGTCAAAACTTTCCTGACCCCAAAGTGGTCCAGCGTCAGGAATTCTGAAATCTCGCACTGGAGCAAAATGGCAGGAGGCCACAAAGCTTTCATCTTCACTCCAGAATGCAGAAGTGCTCTCAGTTGTGAGCAGCCTGGAGATCAGAGTAACTTTTCTTCATCTTGCCTATTTCTGAAGGAGGTGATTTGATCTTGAATATAAATGGAATCTCTTTGGGCTGCTTGAGCCTCTTAATTCTTTCAACAGCCTTTGCTGTCATTGACCATATCATTGTACGATTGTAGCTCAGAATGACAGACTTGTTCCTGACTGGTTCTGGTATTGCCTGAAATCGGGTGCTGGTTTCTCCTTCTTCTTCTTGTGAGTATTTGTCTTATCTGTGCTTTTTAGGCTTAACTGCTGCAAATTCTTTTGTCCTGTGAACTGTCATAGTATCCCCAAATGGCTATGTGATGGCATTGCTATGCAACTGGTAGGCCAGTTGACCTCATCCAGTGTTAATGGGACTGTCTGCGTGCCATCCCAGGGCAAGAAGGAGGATCAATAGAAATGAGATTAAGCTACTTCTGTGATGACAACCTAGAGAGAGATCTCAGTGTACAGTGAGGATGATGACTTTTCCTGAGACTGATGGTGAAGAATCTTGTTTGCCCGTTGGAAATTTTTTTAGGCCCCTCAGGTATTCCTCTGTGTCATGTAGTAGGAATGGCTGGATTTTTTTGTTTGTTTTCTGGATAAAGGATCATTTCCTGTGCTATGCTCCACCACAGTAAGCCATTTATGTCAGGCTCTTGAGTAGGTGGCTTTGGGGTGTTCTCCATTGATATCTCCTGAGGGATTACACAGGACACTGTTACTTTTATAGTGCAGTATGAAAGGGGTCGTTCCCTCAGTGCTTAAGTTAAATGCAAGGTGGTAGCTGTGGCAGAAAATTACCATATGGATTCCTCAACTATCTGATTAGTGATAGGTTGTTTGTTTCTTTGGTTTAAGAACATTTGATAGATTCATGTAGCATAGGCCAGTAAACCATTAAATTCACAGGTGACTTCAGCCTCCCTCTCTCATTTCCTCCTGGGTACACACCTATAGAGGTGGACCATTGACCTTGAGATAACTGATAGACAGACCAGTGCTCCTGTAGATCAAGCTAATAGTAATGCATCAAAAAAACCGTCAGATGTTATATTTAGAGAAAGATGAGGCTGCTTATTTTTATAGAACTGGAAGTAGAAAGCATGTGGTACCTGTTCTCTTGCAGTCTGTTGGTTCCATAGCTGGTTACACTCAGTGCTGTTAGGTGAACTGATAGTTATCTAAATATTCCCCAGGGCCCTGCTAGGTGATGCTCTGGTACAACACCTGAAATCATAAAAGGTGCTTCTGCTAAAAAGCCCACTGGCTATCCCATATGAAGTCAGCAAGCAGAGAACTCTGAGAAGTACAAGAACTTGAAGCCAGTGTTTACAGCTCCTATTTATGGTGTGGAAACCTTGAATGGCAAGGTGGGCGTCAGTCTGGGTTTATGTTGAAAGAAGTCTCTGAGACTGACGAGCATCTATACAGATCTGTGAGGAATGAGATTCCTCCTTCTTCAGTCTACAAGTCCTATCATAATGTTGATCCTGTCTTGAGTTTGCATCTCTTCTCTGTCTGCTCCGAGATGATGATTGGTCTAAGTGACCTCCAGGGGTCCTGTCCAACCTAAGTATTTCAGTGAGCTAAGAAAATGGAAGAAAAGCAAGCAGATAAAGGAGTGTTCAAGAAGCTGAACAAAACTGGCAGGTGGTTTCTTGTTGATCTTGGTTTATTGTTGATCTTATGTTGACTTGTTTGTCTCTCCACAGCCTGTCAGCGAGGATTCTACCGTCACTCCCTGGAGACTAAACACTGCCTGAAGTGCCCCCCCCACAGCTTGTCCAACGAGTCAGGGGCTACATCTTGTCCCTGCAACGCAGGCTTCTACCGAGCACCTTCGGAGGGCCAGAACATTGCTTGCACCCGTGAGTTGGGAATAGAAAGAACAATATCTATACAGACTGGGGATGAACTTATTGAGAGCAGCCCCACAAAGAAGAACTTAGGGATTCTGGTGGATGAAAAATTAGACATGATCTGGCCATGTGCGCTTGCAGCCCAGACCAGCCAATTTTATCCTCGGCTGCATAAAAAGCAGCATGGCCATCAGGTCAAGGGAGATGATTCTCTTCTTCTACTCTGTTCTCATGGACCCCACCTGGAGTACTGCCATCCAGCTCTGGGGTCCCCAGTACAAGAGAGATATGGAGTGAGTCCAGAAGAGGGCCACAAAAATTATCAGAGGGCTAGAACACCTCTCCTAACAGAGACAGGCTGAGAGAGCGTGGTTATTCAGCCTGGAGAAGAGAAGGCTTTGGGAAGAACTTATTGCAGCCTTTCAATATTTAAAGGGGGTATATAAGAAAGATGGAGGAAGACTTTTCACCAGGGCGTGTAATGATAGGACAAGGGGCAATGGTTTTAAACTGAGAGTAGATTTAGATGGGACATACAGAAGAAATTTTTTACACTGAGGGTGGTGAGAGACTGGAGCAGGTTGCCCAGAGAAGTTGTGACTGCCCCATGTTTGGAAGTGTTCAAGGTCAGGTTGGATGGGATTTGAGCAACCTGATCTAGTGAAAGATGTTCCTGCCCGTGGCAGTGGCGTTGATCTATAAAGATGATCTTTAAAGATGATCTTTAAAGATCCCTTTGAACCTAAACCATTCTGTGATTCTGTGACCAAGGAGATGGGGGGAAACAAAATGTTGGGAACTGTGGATGAGAGATCAGAGAGGGAGAGGCTGGTGGGACAGAAGGCTCCGTTTGAAATGCATCAGCAGATGGGAAACTGTGCAGTACTTTGGGTATTAACGCCTGGATCTAATACTTTCTTTCGTGCTTCTTGCAGGCCCCCCCTCAGCTCCCCGCAATGTCAGCTTCTCCCTTATTGGCACGCAGCTGAGTCTGTGGTGGCAGCCACCCAGTGACCACGGTGGGCGGAAGGACCTGACTTACACAGTCTTCTGTCAGCGCTGCCATTTCCTGTCCTGTGAGCCATGTGAGGCTGGTGTGGTGTTCTCCCCCAGTGCTTCTGGTCTCACTAAACCTACTGTGGATGTGGACGGCCTAGAAGCTTACACCAACTACACATTTGCTGTGGAAGCCCATAATGGTGTCTCGGGAATGGGACCTGCTTCACAGAGAACTGCTCCAGCTGTCTGGGTCGCAGTTGGACATGCAGGTTAGCAGAAGCAGAGAGAAGTTCTTCCTGCTCATCAGGAAGAGGAAGAGGAATCTCTGTGAATCTTTAAGCTTTCTCCATCTTCTCCTTCTGTCTGCCGTGTGTGTTGGTATGGTATGATAAGAACTCTAAGATACTTCTGCCTCTGGCATGTAAAGTCCATCAGTCATATTCCTTGCAAGTCAAAGCAGCAGTAATCATTACCCATCAAGGGCTATGAATCCACCAAGGACTTAACAGATGTGAGGAGGATAAAGCTCTCATTGTCATACACTAGTGCAGTCCAGCCTAAGTATTGTTACCTGTGTGACAGGAAGAACAGGGACTGTGGCTTGAAATATTTTCCATGACACAGCTATTGCAAAAAATCTGACCAAATTCACAATCCAACACAATCCAGTACTGTAGCTGGAAAAAAAAAAAAAAAAGGCAAGCAACTTTGAAATCATGGATAAATCAGGATGTTAAAAACATGCAAGTTTCTGTAGTTTAACTTCAAGCTGGCTACTTTGGCTGGCCTGTGAATGCTTTCCAGAGTGCTGTGAAACATGATTATAGAAAAGTGACATTGCAGTGCTCAACAGCCCTTGGTGCTTTCCCCGAGTTCTGATTTAGTGACAAAATACAACTTTTCTTCCTGACTCTATGCGGGGGCAGCACAACTCTGAGCTAGAAAAGCAGAGCTACTTTTGGCTTGCCTCATCACTTCCCAGTGATGATGAAGGACAAGGAGACAACCAGGCTTGACTCTTCAGTCCTTGCAGACTCTTGAGAATTATCTTTTTATTCATGAACAGCACACGTTTTCAGTCAGCTGAGAGATTTTGAGCATTGAATTTCCCTGTACCCTTATGAAAATGAGGCTGCATTCATAAATCACATAGGATAGTTGTGTTACTGCTGCTGTAAGAGCATAAAATCTGAACAATTTTGTTTCCAATTGAACACTTGCAGTGCAGTGCTAGATTAAATGTAATTTCTTGGAACACTGATTTTGTTTTGAGGGCCAAACAAAATTATGCTTCCACTTCTGGGGTAGAAGCATACTATTCACGGAAAGCAATTAACTACAACCAGAGACCTCATTTCCCTTTTCACCACAGAAGAGAAAGGCAAGGGAGTGGCAGCGGCGATGAGAGTCAGTTCCAGCTGGTATGACCAGGGAAGGAAAGAGTGAGATTCTGGTGAAGAGAGTGCCTAGTCTGCATTATATTTGTATTTCTTCCTGATATTCTCTGTTCTCTCCCCTGCAGCTCCAGTGACAGTATCCCAGTTTATCCTGACACAAAGAGATGACAGTAGTCTTTCTGTTTCTTGGGTTGCCCCACGGCAGCGCAGCCGGACCTCAGTGGAGTATGAGGTCATGTTTTTTGAGAAGGTGGGGCCTGCCTTATTTCTTCCCCTTTTCACCCAAAGAAGTGGAAGTGTCCTCTTTGTTCAACATGTTCTTGTTACTTGACCCTCTTGGATTTTGGCAGGGAGAGGAGGCGCGTTACACAGTGAAGCACCTTCTTGAGCCAAATGTCACTCTGACAGACCTGCAGCCAGACACAGCCTACTTGCTTCGTGTGAGATCCATCACACCCCTCGGGCCTGGGCCCTACTCCCCGGAGCAGGAATTCCGCACCCTTCCTCCAGGTAAAGGACAAGCACTGGTATCTCATTTGGGGGAAACTCACTTCTCCATCAGATTGTATATTCACATGATAGGCAGATCTCTTTTTGTGTTCTGTTAGGTGCAAGGCACAGATACCACACTCCTGAGTTTCTTGTCGCCAGGGCCAAGCCTGCTGCTTTGCAAAAATGTAGAATAATGAGACATTTGTCTTGTTTCGTTAGTGTTGTATAAAATCCATGTGTACCTTCCCATTCAGAACTCATCAGTCTCAGGTCTGTGTGTGGTACTGGCAAATTACTTACCAACTCTTCATTTAGTTCTCCTGAAAGACATTTTGATTCTGGCTAATGTTTCTGAGTTTGAGTGTTAGCAAAATGATTACAATATGCCTCCTTTTGTGTGAAAGTTACTAGGGAAAAGGAGAACTTACAAGGACCTCACCGCTATTTTTTCCAGCTTTATCATTTCTACTGTATGTAGTCCAGCCCCTGAATGTAACTCTGCCCAAAAGATGGTATGTGCTGCTGAAAAATGTTCTCTGCCAAAGCACAAAATGTAGAAGGCCAAGCTATTGAGGCCACAAGGAAGACCTTGCTCCTATGTCAAAGAACATCTCATACAGGGCTCACATCCAACATCCTGTTTCCCTGAGTTACCCAGAGACTTCCCCTTTATCTAAAGTTTTCTATAATGGAGTTTGCTCTCTTTTCATTCCACACATTCACATATCCTCCTATTGACCTTATGGATAATTTTAGAAATATGTCTGTTGAAATGATGCCTTTGAGTGGCACCATTGGATGGTGCTGTTTTATTGTAATGAAATAAGGACATGGAAGAAAGCAAAGGCATACCTTAATGTAACTAAATAGTTAAATTAACTGTGTAAAAGCTGATAAAGTGGTTGTGTTACCACGATTGGAATATAATTTAAAGATTGGGCTTTTTTTGGCACCAGGAGATTTTGGTAAAATTTTCATGAAGTCACAATGCCAAATGATGATGACATAAGTGATCTTTAACCAACAGAATAATATACCACAAAGGTTCTGTGGAAAATACGTAAGTTAACATGAACCTTAAATAGTTTTGATTATAAAAGGACATGTTAGAAAATACTTTCATCAAGATTATGCTTTTTTTAAAATAAAAGTTGATCACCTTATCATGCTAAGACAAAGGTATTTTGAATATGAACGGGATTAAAAAGAAGTGCCAGCAAGGTTTCATTTGGTGGGAGTCCTTCTTTGATAATAGTAGGCGTTGTTTAGCTGTAATAGGCTAGGGATATTAGTGGAACAAGCTTTGCAGGAAGGGGCATTTTTTAAAAAAATACGCATTTGAGAATTTAGATCCCTTGATTTCCTGCAGAAGTGCTACCTACCTAAAAGCTTGTCCATTTTATTAATAAAATACATTGTCTCACCTTCCAAATCTTGAATTTCTGATTTTAATAAAAAAGAACATTAGCTCTGCCTCTTGATTTCTGATTAACTGATTTTTAATAATTTTAGTGGGATGAGTCAGCATCAAATTGAGCAAGAATAACAAGTGTTAATTAGGCTTTATGGATGCTGACCATTGGACTGGATGTTAGGAAACACTTCCAGACGCAGTTGTCTGTGCCACACAAGCTGTTCCTTGCTTTAAAATCTGCTCATTTATTGAAACAATTTCTTTAGCAATATTCTTCCTTTTGAATGTTTTAATGAATCTCTTTAAGGGAAAATATTAAAAAATGTAGATTCTCATTAGATATGGATATAAACACTTTTCAGTAATGTATTTTTGATTTTTTTAAATAGTTTTTTAAGCTATGGGAAATAAGGTTTAAAACCACATAGTTTACCAACAGAGGTCATTTAGCATTTCCTCTGATGAATTCAAATATATACTGTATAGAAATGGATAGCTTTAGCTTAAGAATCTAAATGGCAGAAGACAACCTGTGTTATGTGAACACGATCTGAACGCTGTCCAGTCACAAAATGGAACCACCTGATGCTTAGTTTTGAGAAAGCAGGAATATGATGGTAGACTGCAAATTCGTAAGTCAGTACCTGCTGGTTTCAAAAGTCCTAAACAGACAGGGCCTTTTGTGAAGGTAATTAGGCAAAGGACCAACCCCAGATACTGATGAAAGGGGAGGGGGAAATTAACTTAATAAACAAGAAGAGGGTAAAGTTAGACTGCTGGGGAAAATCATATCTTTGCTGTGCTATTGTCTAAATCAGCTCCTGAGCAGGATGAAGGGTCTGATCTGAAAGAGTAGTTGGAGAGGAGTGGGAGGGAAAGAAGAGCTGTTCTTCATTTTTGAAAGTGTCATGGAATTTATGTGGGCATAGGGATAAATTACTCAACTAGAAGACCCAAACTGTAGATAAGAGTCAACCAGGTACACACCAGAAGGTTCTTTGTGCACACAAATAACAGTATAATAGGACTCACATCTGGTGGCTCTGCTGTTTGGAAGACAAATGGCCATAGCTTACCTAATGCCATTTGCTGGCAGAAGCTGGTTCCTACATTCCAGACAAATAGTTATTGGTCTTTTGAGTGATATGGCCTTTCTCTTTGTTTCTGCAGACACGGGAGCTCTGTCTGGTGGAGTCATAGTCTCTATTATCTTTGGAGTTCTACTATTTATTGGGCTGCTTCTGGGATTTTTCGTCTTTCGGCGAAAGTAAGTGTTGATTTTTGGTAGTGAAAAAGGTATGGATGTAGGAATAACTGAGCTATGGGAGCTTGAGAAAGGGAGGGAGGTCCTCGCAGGATATTGGATAGGTAGAGGTTAGTTAGAGAAGAAAGAGTAAGACCGATGTGCTGCGGCAAGATGGAATGAGTCTTATAACTAATTTCAATTAGCAGGATTGGAGGATAATTTGGAGGATGTCTGTAAGATAATGCTTGCTGCTGAGGACAATGTGGTAATTTCTCAGTTTTTTTATGATCCAGCACTCTCATACTGTTATCGTGGCAGATAAATAAAAATATTGTTATGGTACAATCATTTCTATAGCTGCTGATGAATTAAGTGGGCAATACATGTATCCAGTCATTTAAAAACATTTTCCATATACCATTACTTTAGTGGTCCTCTACCCAGATAAAAAATTCTACTTCTTTTCTAAATGTCTATAAGGTTGCTATTGCTCGGTTTTAAGAAGATCAGGTATTGTACTGAAAGTGTACAGAAAACATAAAATAAATAGAAATACATCTGTAATTCAGCAAGCAGAAGGATGGACAAAGCTACCTGCATGGAAACAAAGCTCCATTTCTAAATGTAAAAGAAGCATCACATTTTCTTGCTAGCTGTACTCTACCAAGTCGGGCCAGTGTCTGGTTCCACTTTGTTCTGCACTACCCTGAACTGTCTCTGACCAAGTAGGGCAGACACCCTGGAAGTCTTCCTTTTCTCTTTGCAGACCATTTTATTTTCATGACTGCTTCTTATGTTCCAGGCAGGCTCATCGGAGGCAAGCTCGGCCAGATTACAATACTTCAGGCTTTGATCGAGGTGAGCTTCAAACGAGTAGAACCAGGGAGAAGCCTGTAATGGGTTGGAAGGAATGAAAAGAAACAGTAGTTTAAAACCAGACACTGGCATGGATTTTCTGGTGTAATTTGCCTCTTCCCATAATGGCTGTAGTCTTCAGTGTATGTTTGGTGGATTTGTTTACTGCCATTGTTAGAATCCTGTGGATTCACCCCTGCTTCTGTAGCTTTGCCCTACAAAGCTTGCCAAAGACATGACAGGCTAATTTGCTCTTTTGTTTCCCTTTACAATAGAGAAGGTCTGGTTGAAGCCCTATGTAGACCTGCAACCATATGATGACCCCAGCAGGGGGGTGCTGGAGTTCACCAAGGAACTGGATGTCTCTTGTGTCACTATGGAGAATGTGATTGGAGAGGGTGAGTTACTTGTTGCTCTCCCCATCTTTCAGTTCTCCCACACTGTTATTTTGCTCCCTATTTGTGACCTTTTGCCTCTGGTTGTCCTCAGGGGAGTTTGGGGAGGTTTATCGGGGGTCCCTGCGGCTGCCAGGGAAAGAACGTATCGTGGTTGCCATCAAGACCCTGAAGTCGACATATTCAGACTCACAGTGGTGGAACTTTTTGCGCGAAGCAACAATTATGGGGCAATTCAATCACCCGAACATTGTGCGTCTGGAAGGAGTTGTCACCAAAAGTAAGAGCGTGTGGGAGGGAGTCTTGGAATGAGAGCAGAAACTGGCATGTTTCTTGGGCGTTTCTTAGAGAGAATGCTGTCAGAGAGGCTGTGCTGAGAGTAGACAGACATTGTCATGGCAGAGAATGAGGAAGGGAAGAGAGGTATGGATTTCTGACAGAGTCATGAGGCAGTGCTAGGAGAGGTCTTGGGTTGGTGAGTGGGTGAGAAGTTGGGATGCTGTAAAGATACACGTATAACATAAGGAGGAATACAAAAATCATTGGGGGAGGTCTAAATATTAGGGTCAGCCAGCTGTGCCAGTGGAGCAGGGATGTTGGCTGGGGTTGAATATGGTTCTCTGTGTTGGGGCAATGTGGAGAGCATTGAAAAGCAAGAGTAGAATTGCAAAAAGGCTGACACCTTCTTGTTTTCCTCAAGGGAGACCAATGATGATCATCACTGAATATATGGAGAATGGAGCACTGGATACTTTCCTCCGGGTGAGATATTCCAATCTGTAATAGGCTTATGTGCTGCTGGAACTTGCACTTGACCTGGATTTAGGACCCTAAGAGAAAACTAGAAATAAGATCCAGACATCCACTTATATTTTCCTCACTAACATTTCCAGCAGCTGAAGCTTGATGCCAGCCAGTTTGCTCAGTGTCCAGAGTGCTGTCTTTGGCAGTTGAAGTGCAGGTGCCTAATGATGACTCTGGAGATCACCACCAGTCTCTTACTGAGAACCTGTTAGATCCTTTGGGCTGCAGCATTGCCTTTTTGCTTGTTCACCAATGTCCACTTTCGCAAGTTGATAGGCCACTAACTAGAAACAAAGCAGGTTGATGTCAGTTGACCGGGAACTTCTCTCACTTCTTCTTCCATGCAGGAGAATGAGGAAAAATTTAGCCCTGTGCAGCTTGTGAGCATGCTGCAGGGAATAGCCTCTGGCATGACCTACCTTTCAGAACACAACTATGTGCACCGGGATCTGGCCGCTCGCAACATCCTGGTGACACGCAGTCTTCAGTGCAAGGTGTCTGACTTTGGTCTCTCCCGAATATTAGAGAATGATTCAGAGGGAACCTATGAAACCAAGGTAATGCAGAAACAATCTCTCAGTCCTGTAAATGAACTGTAGTCTCAGGGGGATTGGCATTCTGCCAGATAAGAATGGCAGAATTTCTTCACAATAGGAAACACCAGGCCGGGGGAAGATATGGATGGAAAATCCCTGAGGAAAACCCATAGTAAAACTGCAAGTCACAGTGTGGATGATTCGGAAGATGGTACTTTTCTGTCTGGAGTCCATGTTGATTTTATAGGCTAAGAGATTGAGAGGGATGGTGGTTTTAAAATGACAAGCAAAACGAGAGATCTGGTCTTTTGGGCTCAGTTAACTAAATCTAGCTTTGAAGATAGCCCTGCTGTGATCAGGGGTTTGGAATAGAGACATCTAAAGGTTCCTTTCAATGGAAGTTCCAGTGATTCTAATGTCTAGCGTCATTCAAAGTAGGGCTGTGACTGGTGTCAGGCTCTTACTCCCACAGCAGTGGTTTTGCATTGCGTTCAACTGAACAGAAGGCTTAAACTCATTTACTTTCCAAGAATGTTTCTGTGCTCTTGAGAAATTTCCCCAGGGGTGGTTAAAGTGGGCTCAGGCTTTGAACCACTTTGTAAGCTCCTTGCATGAAAGCACTGGAGAAGTACAACTCAGTGATACACACTGGATATGCTATGTCTCTGCTCTTTCACAGGGTGGTAAGATTCCCATCCGATGGACAGCCCCAGAGGCCATTGCTCATCGGATTTTCACCTCAGCCAGTGATGTCTGGAGCTTTGGAATTGTCATGTGGGAGGTGCTGTCGTTTGGTGACAAGCCATATGGGGACATGTCCAATCAAGAGGTAACAAACACTCTCCTCAAGTGCTGATTTCAAAAAATAAACATGGCACATAGACCCAGCTTTTGTAGAGTTCCCTTAGCCTGCAGTCTTGACATTCTTTTGAACACATAACTGCTATGTTTCCCTCCCTGCTAAAAATCAATGCAGCCAAGTCAAGGGCAGTAAGTGTTTGGGCCTCTGAACTATGTTCAGGTGTCAACAGCAATGAGCCAAATTAAGGACTGGTTAAATCAGCCATGGCCTTTGGGTCTGGAGATGTTCTCTGCTGGTTTCTTTTTCTCCGTCCTCTGGCTCTGGAGTGTTATGTCTTGTCTCATTCTAGGTTCAGCGTATCTGTGAGGCTAGCACATGTTATTGAAATTATTTCTTAGAGTCTGGTTCCCCTTTTCTCACCAGGCCTGTGCCAGAATCATTTGGTCCTCACTTCTGGTCCTCACTCAGCCTGGAGAAGAGAAGGCTCCAGGGAGACCTTATCCAGCCTTCCAGGACCTAAAAGGGGCCTATAGGACAGATGAGGAAGGACTCTTTATGAGGGAGTGTAGTGGTAGGATGAGGGGTAACAGTTTTAAACTGAAAGAGGGGAAATTTAGATTAGATATTGGGAGGAAATTCTTTACTGTGAGGGTGGTGAGCACTGGAACAGGTTGCCCAGAGAAGTTGTGGATGCCCCTTCCCTGGAAGTGTTCAAGACCAGGCTGGATGGGGCTTTGAGCAACCTGGTCTAGTGGGAGGTGTCCCTGCTCATGGCAGTGGGGATTGGAACTAGATGGTTTTTAATGTTCCTTCCAACCCAAACCATTCTATGATTCTATGATTCTCATCAATGTGTGCCCTGAATGACAAATGGGAGCTAAGCTAGAGAAGGGTTGAAAGTACGTGCATATGCCACTTCACTTTTTGACATCCCTTAGGTGTCCTGGTCCTTTTCTGTGCTGCCCAAACCCTACTTCCTACACATGCAATCTGCTTCAACCGCTCCCTGACTACACGCTGTGCAAAATCATGAACTGCTTGCTCCGAGCCCTACAGAGGTCTCTTGCTCCTCTTTCACGCTCTCTGTTCTCAGCCAGATTTCTCTGTGTCCTCTGTGCAGGTGATGAAAAGCTTAGAGGATGGGTGCCGGCTCCCCCCGCCTGTCGACTGCCCATCTATCCTCTATGAGCTCATGAAGAGCTGCTGGTCACACGATCGGATGAGGAGGCCTCATTTTCAGGAAATCCGGGCACAGCTGCAACATTTCATCTCAAGTCCCCATCTTCTCCGGCCAGTTGCAGACTTTGATCCCAAGTAAGCAGGCTATCACTGGCGGAGGGGAGGTTAACTGGGAGATTTTCACCTCTCTGCCTCCAGCAGGAGGAGAGGTAGTGCTAGCAGTGCAGGCTGGCAAGAGACGGAAGATAGTAGTCATCTTTCTGTCATGGTGACAGAGGGCATAGCCATTGACCTGGGCAGTCTGACCTCACTGTGCATAAAGCAGATAAATTGGCCTAGCCCCGGCAGAGGTGCTTACCCTTTAGCTACTCTCTCATAGTAATGGCCATTTATGGTAGTTACCTGGCTAATGGTGGTTTTGTCTGTCTTTAGGGTGACGCTCCGGCTCCCCAGCTGTAGCGGCTCCGATGGGATCCCCTATCGATCCATCCCTGAGTGGCTGGAATCCATTCGCATGAAGCGCTACATCTCCAACTTTCGCACTGCTGGCCTGGACACCATGGAGTCCATTCTGGAGCTCACTGCTGAGTAAGGGCAGGCTAAGGTCCCACAAGGCACCCCAGGCTATGCTACAAGTAGCTGTGTCTGTCCCTGTGCTATCTCAACAGGCACACCTGGAAGGCTTCTCTCCATCCTTCTCTATATAGTTAAATGGAAGTGAACTGGCTTCTTGCCCTAAAAGGGAAGAATCAGCCCAGACTGCAAGACTAATTCCCTGTCTGTCCATGCTTGAGGCTCTTCAGGGGTCTGAGCTGCTCTGAACTCACATCAGACACAAACAGCAGGGGGAAGCAATAGATGCCAGACATTTCTCTAACATGAACCATCTCCTCACCCTTGTAGGGCTTCATAAGATAATTTTCTTGCCTTGAATTCCAGATGGGGTAGTGTTATTCCCCCCCGCCATCAGCCAGGCACTGTTCTGTCATAGAGTAAAGTCCTTCTGGGCTCCTTAGAAGGCCTCAGGTCAGGTGCTTTACCAACAGAGCCATGTTCTGTTGTGGGTTGGGGATGTATAGTCAGCTCCAACCAGGGCAATTATATGAAACAAATGAGCAGGCACAGTGCAGGGACAGACCTGCTAAAGGGTTGAGACATATCCCATTTCACAAGCTGACATGGACACAGTCCTGATTTAATGGGAGCACAGGCCTAGTCAGGAGGTGGGACAAGCCAGTTGAGTGGGTGAGCAGAGGTAGCCAGGGAAGGGCAGGAATGTCTAGAAGTTTCTTCCCTCTAGAGAAAAGGTAGGCATAGTAGGAGGCACTGAGGGAAAGTAAGCTTTCTGAACTGGTGCTTGGTAACTGTTTCTGCCCTTACCCACAACCCAATCCCCAAGAAACAAGAACAGCAATTCATTTTTTCCTTTTTTTTCCCTGTTTCCTTCAGGGACTTGAAACAGATGGGAGTGTCACTTCCAGGCCACCAGAAGAGGATCCTGTGTAGCATCCAAGGCTTTAAGGAGTGATCAGCCATTGCTCTCTTGAGCTTGCTAAATGCCCATTCTTACCAGATATCACTTGGAATCGTTCCTATGGCAATTGCTTCCAAATGAGTGACTGGGATGAGCAAAGCAAAACAACCAGAACTGAAAAGGCTTATGAGGCAACACCACCTGCTCTCATTTCTGTTGCCCCTTGCTTTAGCTCTACAGCAGCCACCAGTACGTTTCAGAGCACTGGTCTTAGAAAGTGTTCTCAGCCCTGTCTTCTGTAGTCTGTTGTGTGCAGCACTAAGTAATCCCTCTAGTCCATATACTGGAGTTTCAGACCGTCAGTATATCACATAGAAACATAAGGATACATACAGAGTGAGTTGGAGGCAGTGGATAATGTTGTAAGATTGGAGATGAGGGTTCAGATAGACTGGGCCATTCAGAGAACATGCACAAGGACACAGAGATGTAGAGACTGGGCCCGTTCGCTTCTTGGCATACATCCCTTCTCACTTTAGCAGCCTTCTGTCTTCCTTGTTTTACAACACCAACAAACTATTCTGTCTTTCACAAGGCTGCTGGTAAGGGATACTTTTTTTTTTTTAAATTCAGCTATTCTTGCCTTAAACACCAACTTGTGGTGTACTTCTTTCTTTGGAGGAGAAGTTGGGAGTAGCAGCACACCCTGCTGTAACTTGTATGATCAGGTAAGCTCAGCACATTGCTGTTTTGCACAAGCACACTTCAGCCGGGAGATGTACATCTCTCCAACCTGCTTAACACCTTTACTTGTGCCATGGACAGAAAACCCTTTAGATACCCGTTTTCCTCTGCCCCGTTTTAAAAGAGAGAATAGTCTTCTTTGGCTGGATTGGGTATTTGTAACAGAAAAATGTGTAGGTGGTCTGTCTTATTCCTTCTCTGCGGAGGAAATGTTATTATTTATCAGAGCTCAAGACAATTATAGACTGTAAATAATATTTTGTAAATAAACCTGTGGCAGGGTAGGCTGTATCTGAGTTCTCTGGCTTATTTCAAATATGATCAGGACCTTTACTATAGCATACACGTTACAAGTTCCAGCAGGGTCCTTATATCCATGTTTAGTTGTTTCAGCCAATAGTCTTTGTTCATTTAACTGTAGATTTTATGTGGAAATGCATTTGCATTAGGATTAAAGGATACATATGCAGCTGGACACTTCAGACTTTTTCCTGTAAGCCCAGTTACAGCTGTATCCATCCATTAGCCAAGTCCATCTTTTTACAGCTCCTGCGTTTACCCCTGAACCATGAGAAATATTAGAAGTTACTGCTGTAGTTTAATGAAATGCATGTGAGTACTACTTCCTTCTGCTGCAGAACAGGAGGGGTGAGAAAAAAAGTCTCGCTCTGGTGTTCCTAAGTCTTTCTTATACCTGGGAAGCATAGTCACCTCAAGATGTATTTTTCAGTGCTTGAGCTAAGTGTAGGTTGGTGAAGAAGGTGAGTGCTAGTCATGCAGCAATCAGTTACTTGCTGTAGATAGCTATCAGTGTTTGTATAATTGTACAATGCTCCGAATTCTTAAGGCTATAAATTAACACTCCTGCTCCTGGGAAGGTCTTGCTTAACCATAAATGACAGATGAGTTAAGAAGCAGAGCTCTAAAGACCTGCAGCTGTAAGCAAGAAGGCTAGTTTCTGTTCAACACGAGCAGCAGTGGAGTATACACAAGGAACCGTGGTACACACGTATCAGCTACTCGCATCACTGCAGCTGTAGTAAGGGATACAGCTGATGATAAGATAAGCCCTTCCTGTGAGTGTTGTTAGTTTATCAGTAAGTTCACTCTTAGTAATAGGTGTCTTTAACACGAAGTATAGATAATAAAGTTGCTACGTGGCAGATATCCAGGCTAGGAGATAAGCCCCAATGAGGCTGGCACAAGATTATGAGCTTGTGTCACGCATACGTAAACTTTAACCTATCCTTGCCACTGATAGAAAATTGGGAGTGGCTGATACATCAGATAGATAGTTGTGCTGCCCTTCAGAGGAACCTTAATAGACGGGAGAAATGGGAAGAGAGGAGACTCCTGAAGTTGAACAAAGGGGAAAGGCAGAGTCCTGCAACTGGAGAGGAATAGTCCCAGTCTGTGGTGGGTGCTGACTGGCTGGAAAACAGTCAGCTTGCAGGTCTTAGCAAGCAGCAAGTTCCACTTCAGCCAGTAATGTGGCCTTGTAGCAAAGGAGGCCAACAGTATCTGTGCTGCGTTAGCAAATGCATCACCAGTAGCTGGAGGGAGGCAGTTCTTCCCCTTTATTCAGCATTGGTCAGACATCCAGAGCATCCGGTATGAAGGGCACAGACTTACTGGAGCAAGTCCCATGAAAGGTCACTGTGATTTTGAAAGGATCAGGGGATCTGACACAGGAGGAAAGGCTGAGAGAGCTGTTGAGCCTCCAGATGAGAAGGGTTGGGTGGCTCTTATCATTGCATGTAAATACCTGATGGGAGGGAATGAAAAAGAGGGATCCAGGCTCTCTTCAGTGGTATCCCGTGAAAGGAGAAGCAGCAGTGGGAACACATCGAAATACAACAAATTCCATTTGAAGGTAAGAAAAAACTTACTGTGAGAGTTGTTAAGCACCGGACTAGGTTACCTAGGGAGGCTGTAGAGCTCTCACCCTTGGAGGTATTAAAAAACTGACAGGGTACATTCCTGAGCAATCTGCTGTGGTTGACCCTGCCCTGAGCAGGGAAGTCCCTTCCAACTTCAACTGTGAGGAGCAGCTGAATGAACTGGCCTGATACAGAAAAGGCTGCTCAGTTCCATATCCTCGGGTACAGCCAGTAGCAAGCCTGAGCATATATCCCCAATGGGTATTCACACACGTATATGGGATGTGCATGTATATATATGCACACACATTGTACATGACTGGCCGGAGGCAGAAAACGCAGCAGTCATGCAAGCACAGCACACAGAGCCTGATCCTACTCCCTTCTCTGGCTGATCAGGATGAACCTGTTAGCAGGAAATATATACGTATATACTATGGATCCCTCTGGGGTCTTAAGACCAGCTATCCAGTAGCTGGGTTGATGTTCTGGAGCCTAAGCTGGAGGCCCTCCAGTAATTAGCCTTAGATGTTGGGACTTAGATGTTGGCTTTACCCAGCAGCTGGCACCAGGATTCCCTGGTCTCCCCCACACAGATGTAAACTGTTCTCTGGTAGCTGGTCCAGGCTTCCCAGTAGCTGACTTCCAGAACCAAGAGTAGCTGGCTTGGTCCTCCTGGGAGCTGTAGCAGCTGACTCTCAGACTGGTCTCTCCGGCATCCTGCCAGACTCCCAGCCACGCCAGCTCACGGCTCTCGAGTCTCTTGCCCTACTCACTCACCAGCCACCCTGACTTGATTTTTGCTAGTGATTACGCAGGAACATACACACCCGCACAATATGCCTGCACCCAGGCACTTCCAGTTGCTGGTGCTCAGACCTCCACATGCACTAAGCCAAGTCTCTTCATGTAAGAAAATTAAGAAGATAAAAAAGAGTTTAGTAAGAAGACAGGACAGACTGCACTGATGAGACACAGGACACAGCCAGACACAGGACAGCCATACTGTCTGTGTGCAGCCAACCCCTTCTGTGCCCCTTTCCCCACCAGAGTTCCCATGCTGCTTCCTCTCCTTAATCAATCCCTTTTCCTGCCTTTGACCCTGCCCCTACACATATCCCATAACAAGCGTTCTACAGTCCCCAACTGCTCTTCCCCTGCACCCCACGCCCCTCAAAAGGACTAACCTCCTCTTAGTCTATCTGCAAGGTGATCCAGAGAGCCCTTCCGGTTGACTCTGTTGGGCAGGTTTCATACCCAGACACCAGGGCTATAGTCCTCTGATACCTCTGGGAGGAGCTGGGTGAGAAGGCTTCTTTCCCCCGTCATTCTCTTCTCTGTGCTCCTCGGTGTTTGTGGGCATGAGCTTTTAATCACGTAATCTGGAAACAACCACTCAAAACAATGCCTACAAACCAGCAAGAACTCGGATAAGAAAAAGAAAGCAAATGTACAATCTGTTTATTCTTTGCTCATCCTATAGGAAACCTCAAAGCATTTGCTGGATCCATTTGCAACGAGTCATTAAAGAGGAGTCAAAGGAGTCAAAGCCAGCAAGAGAACAATAGTAGGTTTCATGTCTTTGAAGTGTAGAATCATTGATGCTCACCACAAATAGGAGTTTCACCACCAGTGACCAAGACGATACCATGCTTAAAACCATAAAGTACAAACACTTTCTGAGCAGCAATGGTTAAGGCACAGCAAGCAAACTGACCACTTTGTTCCACTCTGACGCGAGTAGACTGTAGTAACTTGCCTCCCAGTGATACCATCAAGCAGACTGCTGTCTACTGAAATGCAGTCTTCCACTGCTTTAAGTGAGAGCTACTCTTCAGGCACAGAAAAGTAGGAAACCAAACAGTTTCAGAAGGAGAGCAAGAGGTGGAAAGGCCATTTTCAGACTCATCATCGCTGGAGGGTAGGTGGAATAGCAACTACACATACATTCTCTACTGCTTAAGACAGCAATTCTCATGGGTAGCTGAACAAATACAGCAGACATGTTAATGGAAAAACCCCACATTTTATTGAATGCAAACAGTGGTTGGACAGTGTAGTTATTCAAAAGGGTTGTTCAGTTTGAGAGTTTCTAGTCCAGGAAGTGGGGCTCAGTGCAGTAACACTTGGAGCCAGACAGTACATTGCAATTACACTGCAGCTTTCACTTACAGCAGCGAAAAAGAATCCCTGCTGGAACAGGGAGACATTCCTCAGTCTGCTGAATCTTCATCCACGCTCTGAGATGCCCCCTCACCATGTGCTGCCCGTCCTTATGACAGTCTTTATTTGTAAACATGCATTCTTTGGACTGCTTTGCTACTCCGGTGCCCAGCCTGGCTGTCCAGAAACCACACTGGGAAACAATTAATTTGGGGGAGGGAAACAGATTTTTTTTTTTTTTTTTAAAAAAAGTTTCCAAACTCAGGAATAGAGTAGAATTCCAAACATTGCCAGTTTAATCTGGCTAAGGAAAAAAAAAAAAGCATTAAGACAGTTAGCCATTAAAACCCATTAGAGACAGAAAAGCTATAGTAGGTTCACTTTTTCCAGCAACGATAACAGAGATTCCCAATATGTTCTGCCTCCACACTCTAACCCAGGAGTGAGGGAGGGGGCAGGGGAAGACATCCTGATAATGAGGTGTCACAAGAAAAAAAAATTAAAAATAATCAAAGACAGAAGTGGTGCCAAGATGGAGGCTTCCACCTTCCAAGGTCAAATCATCATTCTTGGCTCCATGGAACAGAAGAATGCTCAGCCCTTCCCAGCACCTGCCACAAGGTTGTTCTTGCTACTTCCACCAGGCAGTGGTGGAGGTCTGGTCTTCCTCCTCCAGAGTCTTGAGAGAACAGAGATTGTGCACTCACCTTGCTCATAGCCCCCCAGCCTGGAATACACTGTGGCCAGGAAGCGGTGACAAGAAAAGAGGTTCTTTCTTGGTGGGTGTGCAGAGTGAAGTCTAGGAGCGGTGAATCCTACATGATTAAAGAACTGCTCTGGCATAGTCTCCATTGGTAGCAATCCGCCTGGTCAGGCAGAGGGATAGGACAACGGCGGGGAGGGGAAGAGTATTGAGTGCAGGGGTCTCAAGGGTATGCCCACTCCAAGCTCCTCAGCGTGCCGTTTTGGCACGAACGGTGTGACATTTGATACACAGCACGTGCCCATCCAGCGGAAAGCACCCATTCTCGTCTGCTTCAATGGACAAGGGCTTCCCACAGTCCTAAATGGGGAAAGAGAAGAGGGAAGGAGCTCAATGGCAGCCAACAGCAGGGTAAACGCGTTCAACGATGTAAGAAATGCCCCGCTGGATCAGGATAATGGCTCAAGCCCACTGCTCTGTCTCTGATGATGCTTCACAGAAGATACTATTTTGAAGGAAGAGCACGCTCCTTCTGTGATCCCAGCATGCTGCCCAGCTGCTGTATTAGGGATGTCAGAGACTACGACCCCGCACAGTCCTTGTTTATGGACCTGTAGTCTGTGAATGTCTAATGGGTCCCTTCCAACTCGAGATATTCTACGATGCTATGATCTCATCTTTTTCTGAACCTGCTTCAAAAATGCTCCAGATTAATTCAAAACAGCCTTAGTGTTTGGTCAGGACAGACAACAAAGGTGCCCAGTTGCTGGTGATGGGCATGGGAGACATGGGCCACCAGGCTTACCTCACACTTGTAACATTTCATGTGGAAATTCTTCTCCAATGCCACCACACGCACTGTCTCATCCTTTCCAGGCTCTGGCATGATTGGCTCACTACAAACTGAGCAGCGTGGAGCATACTTCCTGCAACACACAGAAATAGGGAGGAGATCATGACCACCATGGTGACATTCTATGCAAGTTTCTCACTGCCGTACAATAGTATTAGCAGCAGAGGAGTAATAAATCACAATGAAGTTTAGATGGGAAAAAGACCTCAATTGCTACGAGATACATCGCTGACTCCTTTTTAATCTCATGTCCAACAGATGACATGGGCAACTCAACCCCATATTGCAGCAAAATCAAACAGGTGCGAGGGGTATCTGCCTTCTTTCAGACAACACATGGTGCACGTTCTCTCCATACCTGTGGTAGTCATCCACACAGTGAGGCTGGTTGGCCTGGTCCACAATAAAAGAGGTCCCCTCAAGAGGGGTACGGCACATCACGCAGGTGAAACACTGGGGATGGTATGAGTTACCAGTGGCCTTCAGCATCCGGTCTGTGATGGTCTGTTTGCAGACACTGCACTTTTCCAAGGTCCCCTGAGCCCAAAGGAAACAAGTAAGACACATTAAATACAAGCCCCCACCCCGGGAGGCTACACTACACAGACAGGCAAAATGGAAGGAAGAAAGGAAAGCAAGAGAGAGCAACCACAGCAAGCTCAGCTCTCTCTAGCAGCTTCCATCCCAGTGACTCACAGCATAGCAGTCCTCACAGAAGGGCTTCTCATCCACATTGTAGAACTGCTGCCCCTGCAGCTGCTTCTCACATTTGAAGCAGGTGAAGCATTCCACATGGAAGAGGCAGTCCAGGGCCTTCACAGCTGGCTGGGTTCGCGATAGGGGCTTCCGGCAGAAGCCGCAGAGCTCTGGCAATGGAAGAAGAAAGGGATTAGGAGAGATAAAAACCCATCACAGTCTTAGTCCTACTGCTGTCCACTGAGGGAACGCACCAGAAGTAGCAGCCTCTGCTGGGGGTGGATGCTCCATATCCTTCATTAGCTTCTGGGTCAACATCTCCAGCTCTTCTACCTCCTTCATGGTCAGACAGGAGTTTCCCCTAGGTGGATCTGCACTGGAGCCTGTGGGTCTATGCTGCAGGAAGAGGAAACATTCAGGACACATAGGCAGACTCCTTCTGACCCTGTCCCTAATAAACCTACTTCTCTCACCTTTACTTCTCCTCTCTGTCTCTTTCTAGGGAACAATCTGCCATCCACTGTGTTTGCTTCTTTCCACCTTTACATGCAATCCTATTCCTCTCCACCACTGTCTCTAGTTACATCTCTCTTTCAGGATGGGTAACAGCTTCCCCTAGCCTGGGACAGACCCTCCCTCCTCATCCTCCATTCCCAGTGACGCTGTGTCTGTCCAAAGACACTGGTCCCCACTCTACCCCTTACCATGTCTTTTGCAGCAGTAGGTTGTTCTGTGGGACGTGGCTTCTCCTGCACTTGGGGTTTTTCCCTCTGCTGGGCATAGGTGAAATTGGGAGGCTGCGGCCGTGAGGAGGGACCTGAAGGTGAAGGGGCTGTGAACTGCGTCTGAAAGGAGGTAGGGTATCTTGTAGAGTTTGAGGGAGCCATGGGAACATTGGCACCTGATTTGGACCCAGACTTCGGAGAGCCAATGGCAGCGGGTGGGGTAAATTTAGGGATAGGCTGAGCAGGAGGGAGAGACGGGGGTGGAGGGACTGGTGCTAGAGGCTCCTTGCATTGCTGTGGGGCTACCCATGCACTTGGGGAGGGGGTCGAATCCACTCCATGGGGCTTGAAAGATAAGCTTCCACTTGACTTTGGAGTGAACTTGGAAGGAAAGGATTGAGGAGTATCTCTGGGTGCAGACGGTATTTCCACATGGGCTTTTGGGGCTGATGGTTTCTCCAGAGAACCTGTAGATGCTGAAGGTATCTGTAAAGGGAAGCAGCAGAGAGAAACAGGCAGTTATCGGCAAGGTGAAAGAGAAAATATGCTGTGTATAGCAGTAAATCAGCAGCTATTCCAGACCCACGATGCTAGGAGTTCCCACACTGTTACATATATAGCAAACCTGGTAAGTTTCAAGATCTACACTTTCTGGTCCTTCACAAACACTTCCGTGCTATGGTTTATCCAGACTTTTTAATCTTCAGTAGCATCCTTCTCACTACCTCTGTTCAGCAAACCAGTCATCTCTCCTTCCGCCTGCAACATTCTGGAGAGCTCACCCGGGATTTGAAGGGGTCATTCTTCTCCATGTCATCCAACATTAGGGACAGTGAGTCAAACTCAAGATCAACGCTGCTCATCTTGCCACGTACCTACACCACCATCCATGAGGAAAGAGGGAGCAGAGCACATTACAGGAACAGCCAGAGAACCGGATGTATCCCCTTACAATAGCAGATTTTGATACTTTGGACTGTGGTGCACATCTGCTCCTTGCTTTGAGTGGATAGCAAGTTGGTGAGGATGAACAGGACACAGTCTCCAAGTTCTACAAACAGTGGGAAAATGCACAGCCCAAAGGAGCTCACAGACAGATTTAGGTGGGAAAAGACATCTGGAGGTGTCAAGTCCAACACCCTGCTCACAGCAGGGCTAACTCTTAAACTAGACCAGGTTACTCAGCGTCTTGTCCAGGTGATTTCTGAACATCCCCAAGGACGCAGATTTCCCAAGGCACCTGTGGCAGTGTTGAGCCACCCTCGCAGGGGAACAGGTTTTTCTTCTGTCCAACAGGAATTTCCCTTGCTGCAACTTGTGTCCATTGTCTCTTGTTACACCCCAGTGAGAAGAATCTGCTGTCTCTCCAGCTCTCCTTTAGGTATGGCAGATTGCAGTTAGGTCCCTGCCTTGGCCTCCTCTTCTGCAGGCTGAACAAACCCAGCTCTTGCACCACATGCTCCAACCCCCAAATGATCCCTAAGACCCTTTCCTGGATTGCATCTAGTTCAGTATTCCTCTGGGGTTGTTATACTGGGGAGCCCAACTGGAAACAGTCCTCCAAGACACAGCCTCACTAGCACTGAAGAGGGAGGAATGATCACTGTCCTCGTCCTGCTGACTACTCTCTCACGAATGCAGCCCAGTGTGTGGTTGGCCTTTATTGCCACAAGGGTGCATTGCTGGCTCACATTCAACTCACTGTCCACCAGGAACCCCAGGTCCTTCATCTGCAGAGATACAGCCCAGCCAAGTTGTCCCTAACCTATGCTGGTTCATCGTGTGGTAGCATTTTCTGCTTTCCCAGATCTCAGGGCTTCCTGCTGCTGAGTTCGGAGAGCAGTGAGAAGCTGCCCCAGCTCACAGAGCCTCACAAGAAACTGTACTTCCCTTGACCTCACTCACCTGTGGGGCAGGTACCATGCTCACAGGACCTTCATCAAACATTGGTGGAGGAGGAGGAGGAGGAGAAGGAAAAACTTCTTCTGGGGCTGGTGGAAAAGGCTCTTCAAAGGGTGGTGGGGGTGGTGGAAAAGCACAGTTTGAGGAGAAACTTGTCTCCTCTCCAGGTGGGGGAGGAGGTGGCGGTGGCAGGTCTACGAGGAAGAATGAGAACAAAAGCAAGTTTGGATCATTTATTACTTTTAGCCAGTACAAACCTCTGAAGGAATCTTGAAGTTAGCAAGTAGTTCCTCAGTACCCAGGGGACCCCAGCACCCATCAAGGACTCCACAGGCTGGCTTTCACCTTGACCAAAACTATCTGCCACCATATAAACTTTCCTCAGTAGCTACAGCAATTAGTCACTGGGAACAGTTCTTGTATAATTGGGAAACGTAACTTACTATGCCCTTTTTCACTCCTCCTCTCATTCTTTGGTCCCTTAGCATATGCTTCTCTCGCCAGTAACTGGCTCAGATGGCTGAATGGAGAGCAGCATTAGAAGGAATGCCAGCGGACAACCCAGGGCCCTGAAGAGCCCGCACTGCTACAGGAAAATAAGCTTGCACCTCGCAGCTGGCTAGGAAGCACTGTAAGAAACAAGTGTGGGGAAAAAGAGGCAGTTGGACCAACTTCCCTTTATGCATATGGGGAATCTCTGAAGCTGCTTTATTTTTTTGGGAGATGAAAACAGCTTTCCTTTTAGAGGGTAAAATGTCCTCATGCTCAATACAGATTAGTACATAAGAAATTTTCCAGAACCCTTTAAGCAGGCTGAGAAGCACCACAGCGCCTCAAACTCCTAGAAGAAAACCCCATTGCTTCCACCTATTCTTATCTGCCCGAAGGTATGGAACAGGCAAAAAGAGAAATTTTTTTGTGAAATGTGAATAAATGTGAAATAAATGTGAAATAAATTGTGAATCCTCCTCTCTTCACCACGTATGGAAGAAGTCGTTCTCTTATCATCCAAGCAGCGAGGAACACTGAAGATGACAAGGAGGCATAGCTTCCACATCCCTTCTTCTGGACACCCACCTCTTTTCCTAGATAGCCCCAACAAGCCGTAGGGAGAGAAGACCATGTTTTTCACTCTTGATACACCATGTGCAACTTTTAACAGCACTAATCAAATTGTCTCATCTTTATATCCAGCTGTTGTCAACAGACTTCATAAAGACTTCTCATCTGTAACCTAGGGGAGATGATACTGGCCTTTCAGAAAATTAAAGCCGAAATCTGATTAGCCAGTGACATGCATAAACTGCACTGGCATGCAGCACCTCTTCCAAGCCTTCTTGTGTCATCGCAACTCTGCCTGGGGGGGAATTAACACTGGGCTGGTATTTTTTCATTGAAACTACAGTTTGGGATCAAGTTTGTATCCGCTTGCCTTTTGATTTATTGAAATGATAAAGAATATTGCAGAAACGAAGCCCTGATCTGCTGTCACATTGTTTCAGATGCACTAAACGCCTATTTTATGAATTATTCACACAAACAAAAAGTTCCCCACAAAGTTACTATACCAGATTTAGAGAATGATCAATACTAAACATAATATTCCTACAGCAATACTAACTTAGCCATCCTGTCGTTAAAGACAAAGAGACCAATTTCTATGGCTTTATGTTATACTACTATGTGTTTGGGGCATGTCTAGGAAAGGGAAAGATTTTGAAGAGACTGAAGAGATGCATCAGTGAAGGATCAAATCAGATGCATTTCTCTCACAACTGAGTTTTGGTGGTTCATCTGTACTTCAGATGTTTTGCTGGCAGCCCTCACCCACTGGTGACACAGCAGTTTAAGCCAAGTGGGTTTTTTTGCTGATCTTTCTGTCAAGTTAGTTCCTCCATAGTGGAGAAAACAACACCCAATCCTCCACTCGCACTGCATATTGTAAAATAATTTTTAACATCTATCTGTCTACTTTTGTACTTCAGATAATGTATTTGTGTCAGTTTAATACCTGACAGGCACATCCCTAATTCACACAACTATAGCAGAAAATCATAAAGCCTAAGATGGGACCTTGGATTACAGATACAAGATTCCAGGCAACAACAGATGAGAAAAAGGTCACCGGAGTTAGCCGGTACTATTCTAGGAGACAGAAGCATCAACATGCTGAGGACCTTGTGACTCAAGAAATGGAAAAAATGACTTAATAATTTGTCTCCTCTGCACACGGGACCAGCCTTCGTGCCATCAGGTCAGCTGCCCGCTAATTTAGCACGCTAACCTAGAACACCAGTGTTACACAGCCTACGCTAGACAATTTTAAACAGCGGTTATCATTATCTGAGCATGCGTGTCCCGACTGAGGTGCACCCTGATAGTGTCTTGGGGTAACATGCAGCATCAAGCATTAGCACAAAATCCCTAGGGAAATTTCCAGTAGATCCATGCTGATTAATTCCAACTAGGGAGCCACACAACCAGGTACCTGCTGCTTCTTAGAGGACACAAAACCAACCAACAAAAAAACCCCTAAACAACCAAACCCACAAAACCCCATCCTACCACCACAGGAAATTAAAAAAAAAAAAAAAAAGACAGAAAAAGAAAAGAAAACAACACTAAAGCAAGAAGTCACTCTACACAGGAAAACACACCCAACCCAAACCACTAGGAAAAAGTATAAAACTCCACAAGCCATACAAACTTTAAGTCTCACTTCCTGTTTATGATAGCTTCTACCATTTTTTCATGCAATTCTTTCTTCCTCCCCCTCTTCAGCAGCAAAGATGGAAATTGCAGGATTGCAAGAAGGAGCTCTACAGTCAGAGACAACCAACTTGAGCCAAAATAAAGCAACAAGAAGGAGAATAGCATGATTCCTCACCATCAGGGTCAACTTCCCTGCAACCTATTTGCTCTCAGACGTGCTGGCCAGAAACTGACTGCAGTTACACAATTATGCACTCAGGGAATACTATGAAAAATCCACTACATTCCTCCAGCATCAGTGCAATGGAGGACTGCCTTCCTGGCTCCTTTCCTAATGGAGATACTACAGATTTTGAGATCCCTTTACAATCGTTTTATCTCATTCTGGAACCCGCCAGCCTCTATAGCAAAAGTATCTTTCACGTCCAGTAGTTATGCCCCTATTCTCATGTTTAGCCCAGTTACAAACCTCGCACCCTGAGAATTTAGAAATATATATTCACGTCTGCCACGTCAGCCCTCACCTACCTTCTACCAGCAGGGACGTGGATGCTGACGGAATCTCCCCCACCTTCCCTATCTGAGCACGCTGGGCACCAGCTCCAGGAGGCGGGGGCAGCGACGGCTCTGATGCACCCCCGGCCTTGAAGGGGTTCACCTTGGGTTTAGGGGCGACCACAGGTGCAAACTTCTTCTGTGGGTTGTAGAAGGAAGGGGTAGAAATGTTGATACTGACTGTGGATGTCATGCGGGTCCCTGGGGCACCTGGGGAGGCCATCTTCTCAGCACCTGTCATGAGAGAAGAGAGAAGAAACCTATATGAATTCTGCCTTGGGCCAGAGTGAACATTAATAGAGAGGAACATGTGGAACTGAAGGATACAGGAATTTAACTCTGGCCAGAGGCTGAGGTGCCCAAGGAGAGCACTTCCAGGATCAGACCAGGAAAAAGGAGGAACAGAAACTGCAGACAGCTCGAATGAGCCAGCACGCTTCATCATCTCAACCCAGCGTGACATTGACCGCAAAGGGATTCTTGCGACAGAGAAAACCAAGCTCTTTGCTGCACAAGAGCCCTGCGTGCACGCATGATGGACAGGACAGCAGTGGTCCACCCAAATGAGTGCTATCTGCCGTGGACACCAAGCCCCACACACCCTAAGTACGGAGGGTGCCCCCATACTCGCTCTCCCAGAACTGGAATTCGCATTTCCTCTCCCCCACTCACCCGAAAACGCCAGCCGGTTCCTCTTGACCTCAGCCTGTGACAGCCCCAGTAACGTCCCCCTTCACCCCCTGGCCCCCCAACCCTGGCACACCCCCTGCACCCTCCGTCCTTTACCTCCAGACCCCTGCATGCCGGAGGAGGGCCGGCAGCCGCGGCACAACGAGAGGGCGGGTGAAGAATTCCCTGCTGTCACATCCCCGGGTACAGCATCCCCCACCTCGCCGCGCCCCCCCCCGCCCCGGATCTCGCCTCCGCTTTCTCTCCTTCCTGCCCGCCCCCTCCCCAGCCAGGGTGACCGGCGGCTCCCCCCCCACCCCCTCACCGGCTGCGCCGGCGCCCGCTCCGCCCCCGCCAGGAAGCGATGGCTCCCCGGCTGCCGCCGCCCCCACCGCCGCCCCCGTCCCTCGGGGCTGCAGCCGGGGCTCCCTCCCGTCCTGCCGGCACCGCAGCCGCCGTCCTGCCCTGCGCCAGGGCAGCCCGTGGGGTGGGACTGGGGGTAAGCACTCCCCCTGAAGCATCGTGCGGCCGTACAAACCCCCTCCCCTCCCTCCTTTCTACCCACCGGGCTCGAACAGACGAGAGGGTACACACACACACCCCCCCATACCATGCCGGCTGTTTCGGGAGCCGCAGCTCTCACGACGAGAGGGCCACGTTTCGAGGCCCTCCCCTCCATCCTGCAATCCAGGCCAGAAATCTCAGCTGTGCTAGAAATCGCCACGAAGCCAGATGCTTTGTTTGTGAAGCCTGGCTGGCATGCCTGCAGCCCTCCTAACACCCTGGCACAATAGCACTTCCGCCAGCACGGGGGCCTGTGCCAGCGTTTCAAAGTTGGCATGTTCAAATCAGTGCCCCTCCACACTGCCGGCCTCTCTCCCACGGACAATAACAGCTGCTGGGACAGACAGCCCTGGTGCCACAAACATCCGCCCACCCTAAATTCACCCATGCCTGCTGATAAGGCCTGCACCCCCCCCTCCCCCCCTTTCCCCCCCGGCCCCGTTCCTAGCGCTCCCACGACTCGGTGCATGCAGTACAGCAAGACACAGTAACCTGTAACAGCTTCTCCAGGTGACAGGCGTGTGACAAGGCAGGCAAATGTTAAGTCCCCACTGCTGCCCTTTTTGTTCCCTTTGTGCAGGGCTGATGAGTTGCACGCCAGGATGCCCAGGGAAGCGGTGGAATCGTCATCCCTGGAGGTATTTAAAAGACGGGCAGACGTGGCGCTTAGCAACACTAAGTTTAGTGATAAGTTTTATCACTGTTAGGTCAATCGTTGGACTCCATGACCTGAAAGGTCCCTTCCAACCCAGACAATTCTATGATTCTATGCACCTTGATGAACTCTTCTGGGCTTTTCAAAAGGAGGAAGAGGCTGCTGCTTATTGCAAAAAGCTGTGTTGAGCGTCTCCCACATGATCCAGCATGGGAAAGGACCAAGGCAGAAGAGTAATTAGCAAGGTCTGTCCTCAATCCCTCAATTGTCCTCAACCCCCTATCCCCCTGTAGGGGTCAACGGACTTGCAAGTTGGAAGGGACTGATCAACTCCCTCCACTCTGCAGCTTCCCAGTGAGCTGCTGAAGCTATTAAAAAGACCTGTAGCCTTTCTTCAGAGACTTCTGCCTCGTGCCCCACTCTTTCACTACGGTGTAATGAACCACTTGGTGGTAGTTCTAGCAGAGCTGATGGCATTACGAGCAGCACACCACAGTGACAACATCACTTCTGATCACGATTCCACACCAGGGTTAGTCACCAGAGACAGTCTTGGGACATCGATTCCACACCAGGGTTAGTCAGCAGAGACAGTCTTGGGACATCGGCTGCTTCGCCAAAGTGCTGGCTTTGCTATCAGCAGCTGCCATCTCCCTTAACCCAGAGCAGCCCGTTTCCCGGTATGCTATACCGCGCTTAAGGCCCTTTCTGCCCAGAGCTGTCTCCATCCAGCAGCTGCCCCTGCTCATCCTCACTTCTGTTTATCAGTTCACCTCCACACAGACCAAACAGGCTGAGAAAGGCTGGCCTTGTGGAGAGTCACACACACCCCCCTCAGCCCCCCAGCGTTGCCAGTAGCATCTAAGCCTTACCAGAAACACACAGCTTCTGTGTGTGTCCTGTGGCGCTGTTTGTAAAAGCTGTTGGAGAGGGAGTGTCACACCAGCAGACCTAATCTTAAATCCTTCATGTCCTCACATTTTCCCTGAGGGGAGAGATTTTCCTGCCTGCTGTAACAGCATTTAAGATGACTCAAGTGGAGCTATGAGGAAAGATGTCCCCAAAGGATGCGGTCAGGATACTTAAGTTGCCTCACTGCTTCTCTCTAACAGAGAGCAAGGAGAAGTAGGAGGACAGAACCCAGTGACACCTCCCTCAGCAGCAAGGTCACCTCCCAGAAGGTCCCATGGTGGATCTGCCACCTGTTACACGCTACACGCAGCTTTCAGTTCTTTCACCACAAGACACCACTTTCAAAAGCTTAGCTCCTTTCCTGCTTAACAAAAGGAGGAGGCAGCTAAGGAGACGGAGAGCGGAGTGTTACTCTTCACCTCTGCTGGCAGAAAGCAGTTTGGCTCTGGCCACACTGGGAGCCCCAGTAAAAGCCAGCCCGGCACTATAGTGTGACACACCGCATCTGTACTTCCCCTGTTTGCCAACTTCCTCCCAACTGAGCGGGGTCGGAAGGAGAACTATAGCAAAACATACAGAATACAAAGCAAACAGATTTAGGAGTTATGCTTACTTTGATCCTCTGGTACACAGTAATTCCAGAAAGTTCTCCCAGCCTGGCCCAAAGTTACAAAGCTTCGCAGAAAGTCCTACCAGCTCTACAAGCTGTTAAGGTGAAAACAACGAACAAGGGGCTGGGGGGGGGGGGGGAGCATTCAGAGCTACAAACTTCTCCTACATATGCTGGGCTCGCCTCCTCCCTCTGCGGGGGAGGGTGATGGGGTGGGGGAAGAGAAAAACTGCAAAAAAACTATGCGAACATATTTAAAAGGTTAAGAAGTTGCACGACTTCGCAATGACTTGCGCCTTCACTTCCTCAGGGCACTCCCCGAGAGGCAAGAAACTCATAAATTAAACAAATTTCATGCACAAAGAGCCCCCAGATTCCTCTCGCTCAGGCACATCTGGAAAAAGGCTCCATAGGTGTCTCACTCATCCGTCCGCACACAAAAGAGAGCTTGTCCCGAGGAAAACCGGGCAACACCCCCTCCCCTCTTCCCCACTGCTGGAGCCAGACAGGAGCCTTTAGCTGCCTCCATTTCACCGGGACGGCAAAAAATACAACCAGATACACACACGCACACACACACACACGCACACACGAACCTCTTTTCTGCGGACAAGCCAAAAAAACCCCAACAAACCAACCCAGGAGCCACGACCGTAAATCAATCCCAAAGAGACCGAGAGACTCTATAGGAGGCGAGCAGCCCCCCACGGCAGCAAGCCCGCACCCCCCCCCCCCCGACTCGCTCAGCCCCAGCCCCCGGGGCTTGCAGACAAAAAGCTTGATTTTTTTTGATTTTTTTTTTTTTTCCCCCCGCTAAGCCAAGAGAAGAGACTCACCTCTGGGGAGCGGGGAAGAAGGGGAAATGCCGGCTCCGGGGGTTGGGGAGGGGAGGGGGGGGGGGGGAATGGGGGGGATCGCGGAGGCTGAGGCTGGGCTTCTCTACCCCCGCACAGCCGCCTGTGCCTGGGCCCGCCGGGAGAGGCAGGAGAAAATGCGAGGTGGGGGAGCTGCTGAGCCCCGAACGCTTCCTCGCCAACCCGCGGAAAAGGAAAAAAAAAAAAAAAAGAAAGAAAAAAAAAAAAAAAAAAAGGCAAGCAAGGGGAAAAAAAAAAAAAAGCCTCGCCCAGGCAAAGTTGTTTGACCATAAAAGGAGAGAGGCTGCGCGAACAGCTGAGCTCACTCGCTGGGGAATGTGGCAATGAGGTAAGGGGCGGAGGGGAGGCGGAGGGGGGGGGGAAAGGCGCGCACCGCCGGGGGACGGGGCTTGCTGGGGCAGCCCCGGGCTCGCATCTTGTGTGCGCCCCCTCCGGCTTTACGGGAAAGGGGGAGGAGGGGAGGGTGTGTGTATTTAATTTCTCTGTCTGCCAGGGATCGCGAAGAAGAAATGTTTGGGGGGGGGGGGGTGGTGGTTCTGCGCGGTCCCTCGCCCAGCACCTACCCTCCCCCCCCCCCCACCTCCCCCCGGCCGGCCCGGCTGCCTCCCGTCCTGATGGAGCCCTGCTCCTTGCCGCCTTCCCCAGCTCCAGAGCTGCCCCTCAGCCCCTGACTCTGCTTCCAGTCGCTAGGCTGGGCTTGAGGAAGACGTTTAGCAGCTCTGGTGAGTCAGGGACCCTTCTGGCCTCTTGCTTCCACGAACCAGCTGCAAGAACATCTGACTCACGCTCCCCCCATCTTCCAGAAATTAAAGCAAACATCAGATGACTCCGCCGTGCAGAAGAGCGACTTGTTCTCCTTGTACTGGCTGCAAGGCAAACACTAAACTGTTTTATATCAAACACTAGCACTTGAATTGCTGTGTTGGATTGCCTGTGCTGCACATCGGTTTTAATTTTTATCCTTGTGGTGGCTGGGGGTTCAGCCCTGCTCTACAGCAGGGACAGTCTGACCCAATACAACAGAGCATGTGACTTTCAACCCCAGTCTTTTCTTCTTCTCCTTGCTTCTAAGCCTCTCAGGAAGAAGGGATACCAATATAGGCAGAACTCCTGTGCTTTGTGCAATCATTGGACTTTGGAATTTGGCCTTAATATTGGGGTTAATACCCCTATGGTTAGAAATTCCCTGGAGAATTACTGTATTGCATAATGCTCAGGAGATCTGGGGCTTGTCTCCTCCTAAGACTTACCTATCGACACAGGTACCTTTCAGTACTGGTAATTTACTCACAGGTGGGTGAGTAAGCCACAAGCCACACCAGTTAGACTCCCAGTATGCGCTACTACAAAATGTTCCCACGAGAGAGCTATGCAAAGAGGTTCATCAAGGCTCAAGAAATTAAATGTAAACAAATCTTTAATTTTACAGGCAAGGTTTGTACAAGGGAGTTAACATCTTTTATTTAACCAGATGATACAGTTGGAAAAATCGGGCCCTCTGTGAGGCTTTTTGTTTTTACATACCATATGAAAATGCCACCCATAGCGAAGCGTAGCACTGAGCATCACACTCCTTACATAGCTGCAACTGGTGAACTATTGATCTATAGCTGTGAATTACTTAGGGATATACAGCTCTTGTATGGGTGCTGTGTCTTCTAACACTGTCTGCACTTTTCTAGTGCAGACAATCTTTTTTCCCTCCTGTTCAGGTAAAGGTGTCAGTTCTGAGCTACAAAGACTTCATTGTGGAATTGCTAACCAAATTCTGGAACAGCACACCTTACGCAATCAGCCCGACCTCTGCTGCTGTTCCCTGGGCTAGCCCTGACTCCAGAGAAAACAAAGAATGTCTCAGACTGAGATTTGAAAAGTGCTGAGAGAATATGAAAAAAAAAAAAATCTGCTGTCTCGTACTTTCTGGTCACATCCCCATAAATCCAGATGCTTGCATGTTTGATTGTCTCACTGGCATGGTGATGTTAAAAGCTCATGAAGGCAGATCAAGCAAAGTGGGAATAAGAAAAAGAAAAGCAGACCCTTTTAGGCATTTTGTATTAACTCCTGACTATGAGGAAACAGATTTGAAACAGAGAAGTGTTTAGCAGGTTGGACACGTGAACCGGAATACATCAGAATACACAGGGGGAAACTTCAATCTGACTTCATGCTTGCCATATAGTGGATTTAAAGTTTGTGCTTTTGTAATGGGAAATGAAGATGAACTAACTTCCCTGTGTTAGTTCTGATTCCTCTGGAAAGAAAATAAGAATCTCCTTATGCTAGCAACCTTCTTTCATGCAATTCTTTGCTTGGAAGAGTAGATATTTTTCTGCTGCAAAAGGAAATTAGTGCCCTGAGATGTACACAGTTGTAGTCAATCTCATTAGTTGAAGCAAAATATTAGTCCTGAATAGGTGTTTAGCTATCTGGGTACAGAGATGGATCAGCAGGTACACTTAACTTGTTGTGCCAGAAGACACGTTTGACCTTGTAATTTCTAGAATTAGCAGCAGTCCTCTGCATAAATCACTTCAGTTCTCCCATTCCATGAAAAGAGTGATCTGGTATTTTGGAGTATATTGTGGTGTGAATGCTACTTTGTAGCATGGGTGAAATGACAGCCCGCTACAAAGGAGATGTTGGAGGGATTTAGAACATGCAGCTCTAGCTGGGCGCTTGAGATCAGTGACAGGAGGGAAGCCCCGGTACTGCCCACCAAATCAAAGCTTAGAAATTTTTAGAGTTCAAGGCACCCACCTCAGAAAGACTAAGTTTTCATGGAGACAGATGTAAAGAATCTCCACTGTTAATTCAGATGTGTAATGCAATGAGTATTAATAAGGAATAATGCCATACAGAAGTGACGTGGCAAATTCATGTACTGCACTGAAATGAGGAGTGTGCTAGCAGTGGTTAGGTGCCTATAAAATGAAAATAAAAATAGGTGTAAAAGAAGAAAAAAGTAAGTCCTTGAGTGCAAAAGGAAGGATTATTTGCGAGTACACTAACAGGAAATTAAACTTGTCAGGCAGAAAATCTTACCTAGATTCAAGAGGGATGGGGTAGCTGGGGAATCTTTGTGTTAATAGGTTTAAGGTCAGAGGAAAGCAGTCTGGATGCTGGACAGGGTGCTTTAGTTGTGTTAATAATGTAAAATGTCTTGCATGTGTGTAAGTTCCATCCATATCAACAGATCAATTAGCGCCATTTTATCTCAGTGTGAGTTAGCAAATAATTAGTTTTGCCACGTAGGAGTCCGTGTTTTTCCTAACCAATGAGAAGTTCTGACACAAATCTGTGTTGCATCTCTCATACTTCTTTAATCATATAAATTCTCTTTAGTCTACCCACATTTTATTGACAATGCTAAGATGCTACTCATAAGCTTACCCAGTGCTATGTTAAATGCTATGTCTGGGCCTACTGGAAGAGTTGGGAATATATAATGGATCCACTTTTGTCCCCAGGACAAGAGGTACAGGTGAGGTTAGGCCCACAATACTGTCCAGGGCAGGGCCACCTGCAGTAAATGGTCCACATCCGTACAGACCAGTGGATGTAATGCACCCTGGTGAGAGCTCTCCTAGGGTCTGTTGTGCCCCCACAGCACAGCCCTCTCCTGGTGTGCTCCCTCCTGCAGGGTGTTCTCCATGTGTTATCTATATTGGATATTAGGAAAAAGTTCTTTACTATGAGGGTGGTAGAACACTGGAACAGGTTGCCCAGGGAGGTGGTTGAGGCCCCTTCCCTTGAGATATTCAAGGTGAAGCTCAATGAGGCCCTGGGCAACCTCGTCTAGTTGGGGTTGTCCCTGCTGACTGTGGGAAGGTCGGACTAGATGACCTTTGGAGGTCCCTTCCGGCCTGGACAAATCTATGAATCTAATCTATGAATCTACGTGAAAGGCTACATCTGGCATAGGTTGACACCTGCCATGGCTGCTGCTCTCACTCTTCCTGGAGGCCGTGACGTACACAGAGCTGTCTTTCTCCTGACCAAAAAGCAGTTCCGAGTTGGAGCACTTCGGTCCCATTGTGGGATGTGCGTCGACAGCTGGGTGCCAAGCACAGAGAGCTGCGCTGGGGACAGCAGAGCCTCCAGTCCTTGTGAGCCCAGTCATCCTCCTGCATCTGTGAAACTGTCACGCAGTCAAGAATGCCATTTGCAAAGGTCATGAATTCTTCTGGAGAAGTCCCTGAGCAACCAGCTGCCCGGGGCAGATAACTGGTGTCTTTCTGCGGCTTCCCTTCGGAACTGAGTCTGCGGAAGCATCCCTCCCCAAGAAGGGGAGCTGTTTGGCAGCTACAGAGAGCCTCTGCGATCTCTGAAAAGTGTCGCTGCAGTCTTCAAATCCCACCTTGAAAATACTGTGCGGTACACACACGGGTACATACTTCACAAGTCCATTCTAACCATGCGCATACAATTAGATTACCCCGATTAAAACACTAGAATTGGCCATAAGCTGTGAACAAAAAACCCCAAGCCCTTCCTGTGCCAGGAAACGCTTTTTAGTGAGGCAAATCAGCCACACATAAATATGAGGGAGTGAAGCCTCTGAAGTAATCAGCATGTGATGGGCCATCAGAGTGACCAGGCAGCCAGGGGAGAAAGGATCTGGGGTGGTGTCCACAGAAGAAGCCCCATTTCCAGCAGGGCTGGCAGGCCTTTCCTAGACAGAACCATGGCAAGAGATGCAGCTCCCAGATGAGTTACCACTGCTATTTCCCTGTCTCCTGCCACCAGGATTTCCGGCTGAGCTGCTGCCTCCCTCTGCTTCTTGGGGGGGGCAACTCCATGGCTCCTGGGGGTGCTCATTAGCACACTTCCCCGCACTCACACCGCCCCCCACACCTCTGGCTCACTGCAGCTGGGCTCTGCACCTGAGGGACAAGGGAAGCAAGCAGGCTGTCTCGGTGGATAACTCTTCCTTCAGGTGGAACGTGAGCTGTTCTGCGACTCTGGAAAACCGTGAGCAGTCAGCCGAGGCCTGGGGAAGGCAGTGGGATGCAGCTGAAGCATGGATGGGTGACTGGGGCATGCCCATGTATGCAGCTAAGTATGGATGGCTGCCAGAGCCCATTCTGCTTGGGAAGTGGCCATTTCCACATTCCAAGGTACCCTTGCCATTTCCTCAACTGTATCACACAGTCACAGAATGATAGGGGGTTGGAAGGGACCTCTGGAGATGATCTAGTCCAACCCCCCTGCCAAAGCAGGTCCACCTAGAGCAGGTTGCACAGGAGCTTGTCCAGGCGAGGTTTGAATGTCTCCAGAGAAGGAGACTCCACCACCTCTCTGGGCAGCCTGTTCCAGTGCTCTGTCACCCTCAAAGTAAAGAAGTTCCTCCTCATGTTTAGATGGAACTTCTTATGTTCAAGTTTGTGCCCATTTCCTCTTGTCCTGTCACTGGGCACCAATAAGAAAAGACCATGACACCATGCCCTCTTGACACCCACCCTTGAAGTATTTATAGGCGTTGATCAGATGCCCCCCTCAGTCTTCTCTTCTCCAGACCAAAAAGACCCAAGTCCCTCAGCCTTTCCTCATAAGAGAGATGCTCCAGGTCCCTAATTATCTCTGTAGTCCTCTGCTATACCCTCTCCAGGAGTTCCCTGTCCTTCTTGAACTGGGGATGCCCAGTGGTATGCCCCACCCCTTGCTACCAAAGACAAGCGGTGACATATTTGGCTGTTCTGTGCAAATATTGCTTGTCAGAACTGACTGTCAAAGAAACAGATCTGTCAGCCTGCTAATTAAAGAGTTCCTGTGTGTGGTGCAAGCCTCTTTCCACCCCCGAGTGCCCTGCTTTTGTGGTAGAAGTCTCCTTTCTTCGCTTCATTATGTAGTGTAGTCTTGAAGGCATGGCACAAAGAAGCCACGCTCTTTCCTGCAAACAAGGGTAATCAAGTAGATGTAGGTACTCAACAAAGCTGTGTGCACACATGGTTGCCTCCTGGGAGAATTTGGCAAAAAGTTCCAGGAATAATTTGAGTGTGTGTATGTGTCGGGGGGAGGGTGTCGTGTCCTTGGAAAAGGGTTCTTCACCCACATCCTCCCTATGACAAAGCTGTGAGGAGAAAGCAGGTTCTCAACAGCCTCAGTCTCATACTGAGCCTCTTCCTAGGTCATATTATAGAATAAATTCTGTGGTGGCTTCCCAGGGAAGCATCTGGTGCAGGTGCTCAGTACTGGAGGGACAGAGATGCTGAGCTACAGTCTCAGCAACATTAACCTGGGACAGGATCCTGGTCACTCCAGTCCCCATGTGGGCCCTTTCTACGCCAGTGCTGTTATTTTCTTTCATAAGGCGTGAGACAGCAAAATAAGCAGGGACGGGCTTTGGAGACTGCTAATTCTCTATTTTGTAGCATGCCTACAAAGATGTGCCGTGCGTATGCCGGGGCATGCTGGGCTTGTGAGTACACTAGGAATACATAAGAAGATTGTTCTGGTCAGGAAGAATGAAGCCTGGTGTAGTCCACACCTGCATTATCTATAGGGCGTGGATCCTGAAGCAAACTATCCTCTCTTATAAGCCTCGCAAAACCAAGTAACCGGTTAACTCCAAATTGGAGTCCTGGCAGAACCTAGTGTGTACACAGTGTAGATGATCAAGGAACGAAGGGCCTGGAGCAAACCAAACAGACAATATAAGCATATGATCTAACAGTTTGCTTGCAAAAAATATTACACCAAATGTTACCTACAGCCTGCACAGTACAACACAATTTGAGTCCAGCATTAAAAGGTGCAGTCCCTCAAGCCCTTGCTTTCTAAAAGCAAGAGGTGTGGAGCTATATGGAGTCTTCTGCAGTTCCCAGTGTTTAGTACATGTGGCTACTAGTATCTTTGCTAGTCAACTTACTGCCAGGATGAATAAGAGGATGACTACAGACCAGACAAAAATCTTTGACTGTTTCATGGGGTTGTCAGGATAATTAGCAAGGCCTGGCAGCGGAGCCACTGTCCTTTCAGTGGTAGCTAGGAGTCTTTGACAAGTGACAACTTATGGGAGAGAGCTGGTCTTCAAGCACAGCATGATTTTCAGTAGGTTGAAAAATTAAGGATGTGACAGGCCTTACTGGAGATTTGTGCTAAGTTCATTTTGTGTCTAGCAAAGTGATCAAGCACTGTATGAAAGCCACTGACTGTGGAGAACATGGTAGTAGCACTTACAGGCCACCATTGCCAGTTCCTTGTAGCTAGTCTAAGTGATAATGAGAGATCGGTAGCCACAGCTATAGTTCAAAATGCAGGGGAGGTCCTCAGAAAGTGTTCTATCTTGTATTACCAAGTCATTGGCAATTTGCACAGAGATGTGCTGGGACGGCAGAGGCATAGCCTAATTTCTGGATCAGTTGACTACCATCACTTTACACCAATGCAAAGGGCTTTTCCTCTGTTAACTGTGAACCATCCCTGCCTGTCAATAGTAGATACTTGGGCAAGGGCTCAGGACATTGCATTAAAGAACTCAGCTGTGGATATACATTTCTGGAGATACATTTCCCTCAACCAAGGCATTCTCCAGTTGCCTTGATGAAGGTCAATATGATGACCGTGTCTCCTAGGTACTTGGCAAACCTTCTGACCCTTTGTTCCCATGGCCCATGAAAAAAGTTACTTGGAACCTTTACCCTTATCCAAACACTTCCGTTTACATGTAAACAACTTTAGGTATGCGTTTGGCCAGCTGAAACCTACATGAAGATCATCTGTGTTTAGGTTTCATGTGAAAATACACTTCTTCCCTGGGATTCTTGAGTCCCAGGTGATGTCTGTGACAGTACTGGCTAAAAGTTGGGAGCAGCAGGTAGTGAAAGATGCCTGGAAACTAAACCAGCAGAATCTCATCAGGCTGCTAATGAAAACAGGGTGGGTCAGATTATGATAAAGCCCTATTCAAACCATTTTCTGCAGAGTGACTGATGGTTTCAGAGACGGTGTTAAGACTTGGTGCTGCCAGAAGAAATAAATGGGACATATACAAAGCTATTTCTCTAGATCAGTGTTGCTTTCCCTGAGCTTCCCACTAGCAGCTTTCTTCCCAACACCTTGGTACATAGCGTCCAATGTAATGAAAAGAACTGCTGGGTCCTACCAGCAAATAATCCTTTTGTTTCCCGTTTGTTTGGCCTATGGCCAAAGTCTCCAAAACTGTGTCCTCCTAAGGCAGTCATCGAGCCTCTATCTTAAGAATATAAAACAAAAATGAGATTTGATAAAAAAGAAAGGATATGCTTGTACTGAAAACATGTTGGTCCAACCTGCTTTCGGTAGGGGATGCCTCCTGGCCAGAAGAACCCAAGGGTATCATCCGGATGTCAAGTTTGCAAGACAATAAGAAGAAAAGGTAGTGAGGCAGTCTCTTCTGAGATCCTGTTCCTCAAATTTTATTAGAGAACACAGAAAGAAGCATGGCCCAAAGGTGCTTATTAAGGAAGTTGTCAGCAGGTGAAAACATTTGACCTCAGAAGACTTGGAAACACAGATGGGAATGGAAAGGTCACCTCCAAATAAGCAGAGAGGTAAGCATTCTGGATCCCACCATATTCCTTATGGAGTGCAGCACAGTACAGCAGGTAGATGTATTCAGATCTTCCAGAAACAGCAGCAGGCCTGACTTGATTCCAAAAATAGTTTGAGTCAATGTTGATTTGCCAGAACCTACTCACAGCAGCTGTGTGCTCTCTGTTATATGGCAGAGGGTACTTTGCGGAGATCTTTTAAATGAGGGCCATTCTGTCAGTGCATGAGTGAACCGTTTAAGTTGATATTTTGCTTCTGGATACATTATACTATCATTATTCCAGACATAAGAATTTAGCAGTGTGGACAGAATCACTAGCTGTTTAAATAAAAAGTATTCAGACTTAATTTTAAGCTTTTGGGTATTTTCGTATGTTTATATTAAGATTTGTATAACTCCAAAATCATAACGCAGGCAAAAAGAACCCTTATTTTTAAAAGAGTTAATATCTACAGTTTCTGCAAGCTTCTAGCCCTCCATCTCCAATATATCAAAGGGAGAGTGAAGAGATGACAACTGATATTTTGTAAGGCTAAAAATATTGTGCCTTTTTACATAACACTGGGAATTTAAAAAGCACATTAACTGCTTGCAGATTATTTTTAAAAATGCAGTTTGAGCAACATCATTAGTATAGATTCAACTGACATTTAGGAGAAGTAGCTTCTGTATGTTTCACTGTTTGGAAACCAGACATTCACTAGAGAATGAAGTAAATGTTTTAAAAAAGGCAAAATAAGACTCGGACTGCATCAAAGATGCCTGCACCCTAATCTACACCTCGTATTTATGTCATGAGTGGTGTCTGTTCTCCTAGTGCATCCCACGTACCCTTTTTGACCCTCCAAAGCAACCTCCTCAGACCTCCCCTCTCAGCACTACCTACCTGATGGTGAGGAACTCACTCACCTTCCCATTTCATGTGCCACTGGAAAAGCTCCAGGCCATGGTAGAAGAAACCAGAATTTCAGAGCATGGCTCCGTCTAGCGCCAGTCTCATTCCGCGTGAGCTGGCATTAACTTGCTTCAGACACAAGGTAAGGACATACGAGGATGCAGAATAGATTTATGGAAGATACTCACCAGAATGGTGTTGCTGAGTGGGTGAAGCTTGTGACAGATGAAACGGGCTAGACTTGCTAATTCTTTGATACTGAGCTGCAGTTCCAGGGAGCCGTGGTTCAAATGGAAGGAAGGTGATGCCTGATCGCATGCAGTAGGTCAGTGTGCTACAAAGGCATCAGCGAAATGCTGAACACAGAATAAACTGCACCACCACAGTTCCAGATGGTAAATTCCCTTTCTATGTCTTCTGTAAAGTCTAGAAACTGTATGAAAGATGAGATCTTACTTAATATATATAGTACAGAACACTTCTGCATCACTCTGGAAAAAAATCAAACGTGGATGAAGATGCTGAGAGAATATTACACTTGCTAAAAATCAGCAATGTTGTTCTGAAAAAAACCATGAAGCTACAAATCCTTAAGAAAAACTAATGGAAGGCAAATATCAAGATAAGGTGAGAAAAGAATGGCAAACACTGAGCATTGAACATTTATGTCTGTACCAATACAGCAAACCTTTGTGTTATAAAGACAGGTGATTGTATTTTATGAAGACACTGCCAAATAAGTGAGGTCACACAACCAGGATCTTGCAGTGACGTTGGTATGGGAGCACTGTCTGTTGTTAGATTACAGATAACCCCCTGCTGGCCTGCTCTTTATGCGTTGGGATGACATACCCCTCTGCTGTAGAAATTCCTAAAATTTGTTTCATAAGTATATGTTTTTTTTAAATTCAGCCTGTGTTGAAATGAGTGTGTTTTTAAGGTATCTGGCTAACATCAAAGTATTTCATACCTCTGAGTAAGATTGACCTTAGTTTGGGATACTCCATCAGTGTTCAGTTTTCAATAGATGATGCCAGGATATCCAAAGTGCGTGTCTCTACTTCAGCAGGATATGCCCATTTGAGAACTCACCGTGCACAGACAGTGGAAAAATAATCTTTCGGTGTTCACCATTACCTGTCTTCAGCAATGCAGTATGGGACAAAATAACCAGGATATTTTTTTGATAAATACATTTGAGGGGATGGATTGATTAGTTCTGTCTCAGCAGTAAACTAATAGCCAACCGCATCCTGGGCTGCATCAATAGAAGCGTGGCCAGCAGGTTGAGGGAGGTGATTCTGCCCCTCTGCTCTGTTCTTGTGACACCCCACTTGGAGTGCTGCTGCATCTGGCTCTGCAGCCCTCAGCACAGGAAGGACATCGACCTGTTGGAACAGGTCC
Source organism: Numenius arquata (assembly GCF_964106895.1). Taxonomy (NCBI): domain Eukaryota; kingdom Metazoa; phylum Chordata; class Aves; order Charadriiformes; family Scolopacidae; genus Numenius; species Numenius arquata. The sequence goes on along the minus strand of NC_133576.1, from coordinate 9,782,776 downwards.
AGAGGAGGCCACGAAGATGATCAGAGGGCTGAAGCACCTCTCCTATGAAGACAGGCTGAGAGAGTTGAGGTTTTTTAGCCTGGAGAAGGCTCCAAGGAGACCTTGTAGCAATCTTCCAGTACCTGAAGGAGGCCTACAGGAGAGATGGGGATGGACTCTTTATCAGGGAGCAGAGTGATAAGACACGAGGGGTAATAGTTTTAAACTGGAAGAGGGTAGATTTAGATTAGATATTAGGAAGAAATTCTTTCCTGTGAGGGTGGTGAGGCACTGGAACAGGTTGCCCAGAGAAGCTGTGGAATCTGTGGATGCCCCTTCCCTTGAAGTGTTCAAGGCCAGGCTGGATGGGGCTTTGAGCAACCTGATCTAGTGGGAGGTGTCCCTGCCCATGGCAGGGGGGTTGGAACTAGATGATCTTTAAGGTGCCTTCCAACTCTAACCATTCCATGATTCTATGATTCTATAATATGCTCACATGAAATTTTTGATGACCTCTTGGTGCAGGCAGAACAAGATCACATTTGCTGGGATGTGAGTGTAGGCAAGCATGAGCTTATATCACAACATGTAATGCAAACATATCCTACGTCTATACCTCCACCCAGTGTCCCTTCTAATCTTCAGGTGATTCACACAGCCTCAAATATTTTCCCAGCTTGAAAGGACTCAGCCTTCCACATGTGTCAGATAAGTTACACCACTTTCAGGATCTGAACTACATTGGCGCTGCTTTTTTCATTCTTTGAACCTCATAAAAAGCCTTTCTATTTGTCTCCTGCACCGAAGGAGCTCTGAACAAGAAAGAAGAACTGTATGAGTCATTTTGCTATCTCATTTACTTTTCAGTCCACATGAAAATCCTATCAGTACCTAATACAGCTTGATGTAGAATTAACTCTTGTGGCATCTACTCCATTACTTCTACAAAGCAATTACAGAGATCTCTGCCAGAAGCAACATTTACTGGGGAATCCATACTGCAAGAGGCCAGCAGAGCAGCATATTGGAGCAACAGTCCCCGGAGGACGATTCCTGCCTCTATAGATCTGATACAGATACTATTTTTGTAAACATCTCCTACTCATGAACTTCATAGGCCTCTGTTTATTTTCCGCAGCTGAAGACACATCTTGCAAGAAGCGTGTAGGAAGTTTCTCCATTACTTTTTGTGACAGTAGTTGGTCAGGCCACAGGATTTTAAATAATATTTTTAAAAGGATCAGAGAAGGAGAAGGTGGTGAACAATCATTTTTCAAAGCCTTTTCATGGGAGGGTAGACCTGGTTTCCAGTGGGACCTCTGGGGACAGGAACGGTAGGATGAATGGTAGACAGAAGGAATTTTGAATTATTTGGGGGTTGGCAATGTTTACTCGAAAGTGGAACATTAGGTGGCAAGATTTATATTGGTAATTTTTTTTTCACTTTAACTGATTTAAATGGCAGCGAAGGGAGACAAGAGGGGTGCATTACCTACTGTGATATAATCTGCATCCCTGATAATTAATTGATGAAAAGAATAAATTTACTAAGCAGGTAGGGCAGTGACAATATCTCTGTGTTTTATAAGAAGTGTTTCTTAGGAAGAAGCTCTTTCAGTATTTATAATTTATAAGATCTTTATATTTATATAGAGCTATAGGGAACATCTGGAAAATAGGTTTAATGCATTCATCAATGGCTTATAGAAAAGACAAACAATGCTGAACAGGCATTTCTTAAAAAGCAAACAGTTAACAATTCGCAGCATAAGCTTGTCTTCAGGGTTACGATGGAGGTGCCTCAGTGTGGATTTGGAACAAGTTGTTAAAAAGCAGAGCTTGTTCTGAAACTGCTTTGCTCTCCGCTTTCACCAGCCCCTCAACGGGGCACGAGGTCACTATCTCTAGCTTTGCTGGAAGTATTTTTTCCCTCACCCAGCCCTGCTCAGACGTAGGGGGACCACTCTGCCTGTGTGCAGGGGGTGGGGGGAAAAGACCACTGGAGGTGTGAATCCTTGTCTGTTCCCAACTCACCTTGGCATTCAACCCCAAACCAGGCAGTACTCATCAAGAAGCACATGCTTAATGAGCTGACTATGGCACCTCAGTCGAATTTCTCTGTTGCATTCGTGGCAAAGATGCAAAATGGGGGAGGAAAAAGGTCAAGGGAGCTTTACATTGCCCTTCCACCAGCGGCATCCTTGACCTAGTTTGGGCAGCCCTGAAGCTCTACTCTGCAAACATAAGTTCCTAAAGCCAGTGACTTGCAGCCCATGACATCTCTTCCCTCTCTCTTGCCCAGCATGTGTCTCATAACAGGGTCTGTGGAGGAGGAGATCTACAGCTCTACAATAAACAGAGGGACATATTTAGGAGGCTGCAAGGGGCTATCTCCTATTGCTCCTTCGTTCTGAGATACCCAGCTGTGTAAAGAATCTATCCATGTTTCTTTCTCTAGATACTTAAACGGCTCCATCTCCTAACCCTGTATGAAAACTTACAAAGATCTTTCAGACTAGCGCTTAAATCAGTGCTGCACAAAACGTGTTTTTTACGCTATTTCCTACATGAAATTACAGCCTCATTGTTTAAGAAAGTACCTGCAATGCTTAGAGAAAATATTCAGAACCTGTCAGAAAGCGTATTTCAAAGAAAACATAACAATTTATGTTTTGTCATTTACCTCTTGTTCCTTGCAGCAGCAGTGGGAATACTGTTGCTCAGGAAAAGCAAGGACAGAAACTGTGGGGGACAGTTAGGTTTGTTCTCTGTTTTAGTCCCTTGTTAAAAAAATTCAGTCCTGTCACGTCCCTCCTACGTGATAATTCTCATGAAATCATATTCTCATGAAATTGTGTATTTCTTCAGAATGTAAAATAGCTGCTGTTTTCTTATGCTACTGCATGATAAATGTTGTATTGTAACTGAATTTAGGAAGTAAAAGTTATTTGTAACTGAATTTAGGAAGTAAAAGTTAGGTACTGGCTAATTTAAAAACTAGACATTGTTCACTGATTATGAGCTCCCTGTTGCATGGAAACTACTGTACGGAAGAGCCAAGCAGTTGTGTGAAAACTGATAGCTGATAGTCTGACAGTCTTCCCAACTTCTAATGGGAATGAAATTTACTTTAAATATGTAGATTTATGTACACAAGGTCAAAAATGAATAAATGTATGAGTAAGAACTAAAAGGTGGAGAAGAGTCTATCCTTTGATTAAATCCACTATGTTAAAATGGCACACAAAGCGTGGCTGTAGGTGCCGAGACAGGTAGTGCTTCCAGCAGCTAAGTGATATTGATTCCAAATAAAAATAAAAAAAAAAAGGAGAAAGCTTGTGGCATCAAGACACGCGAGACAGGCCAATACTTCTGTGGAGTGAATGAATGGACACTTGGATACAATCCTCCTCCTTTCCAGTTCTCTTTCTCTCCTGTGCGTGCCTGACACTTGCCTTGCAGCAGCACGGATGCCTGCCAGATCCCCGTGTCGGCTACCACCTTGCTACAGCAGCGGAAGACAAACCCATCAAGAACTGGAAAGCTGCTTTTCAGGCAGGGTAGGTGCTAGGACTTGCTCATTCGCCTGTGGAATCACACCCCCGAGGCCAAAGTCAGAAGGGACTGATGTAGGTGATATTGTAGCTTAATGAAAGGAAAGCCAAATGTGCACTTGCTAGAACCTGCGGTGTGACTTTGAGCTTGAGACAAAGTGATAAGACAAGCTGAAGCATCACGCAGGGGGAATAAAGTAAGAAGAGTCAATGTGACTTACCTGAAATCTTCACTGAAAAGGAAACCAGAGCAGAGATCACTCAGAGTGCAGAAAGGAGGTTCACAGAGGAACAGTTTTAGATTGGGTGGGTGGGCCAGTGGGTGAGGGGGAGAAGGGGATTAAAATGAAACCAGAGGAAACGAAATTGCTCACAGCTGTGTCAGTAATACATCTTCTCAGGCTAGGATGAGGTGCAAGGGCTGTTTGGTGGGCTTTGCAGCGAAACTCCTGAGGACAGCTGTCCTGATCAATCCGTCTACACCAGACTGTGGATGACAACAGTTGGCTGGGCAGCCACTAACTTAGAAAACATTTATCGGAGACATGCCTTCTATTATCTTAATATACCATTCCGATTTGCTTTTATTTCCCCTTTCCTTGCATTTAGACCTGGAAGTCAATACAGATCCACTTTTCAGAGGATGCTGAAACACCTCTGGTTAACATAAAGTTCCATCAGATCTATGGTTTTGCATCATTTTTACAATGCGGGTATCAAGAGTGCAGATGCGTCAGGAAAAACGTGATAGCATGGAAACTGATAGGTTTGGAAATACATGGGGGAAGGAGCAAGGAGGAGTAAAATAGGGGAAAAATTCTAGCTGTGGAAAAACTTCATCCTCAGTGGAGATCCAATGATGTGCTGTATCCAGTGACAAGCATGATAGCACCAGAGGAGACTCTCATTGGCCTCAGGCACCCAGACAGGAGGAGGCTACTATGATCTCTTACACTCCAGCAGTGTCATGTTCACCATACTCAGTAAATCTTCAGTATCATGAAGAAGAAAAAAGATAGCAATGTCTGAATATAAGCAGCTATTCTATCTCTTTTTTTGTTTTTTCTTTCCGCTCATGTCCTTCCTATGTAAATTTTAGTTTGTAAACTGACAGTGTGTGAGTAGACCTCCTGCTTATTGTTTCAGAGGCTCAGGCAAAATCTGTTCTATGTGAAGTCCTTTTTTTTTTTTCTTTTTTCTTATTTTTTTTCTTCCTTGGGCTGACTGCAAATTGCGAATGGGAAAACAAATGAACTTACCTATTCCCCGTTACTGCTGTTAATCAGGGCTGCTCAGCTGTCTTGAGTGAGCTCTCAGCAAGGCAGACAGAAACTGAATTTTCCCAGCCCCAAGGATGAGAACAAAATGGCTCATTTGGGATGAGCAAAATTCAGTTTGCTGTTACCAGAGGTTGGTGGAAGGAAGGCGCCGAGATGAGTGAGGCTTTGGGGGTGAAGGAAGCACAGAGGGACAGGGAGAAATCATCAGTGTTTCTGAGCGCCTAGGTGGAAAGAGCAGGCTGGGGAGAGTCCATGGAGCTGGGGAAGCAGGCCCGGAGCACGCTGCCTGTTGCTGCTGCTACCAGGTGAGCCAGAATTTGGGCTGCGAGGGCAGCGGACCTAACAGCGTCTTCCCCACCTGCAGAGATCCCTTCTCGCTGCCATGTCAGCGGGGAGGACGCGGGAAGGGCCTCAAAACCTTATCTTCCGCAGGGCTGAGCTTGCTTCTCCCACCCTTTGCAGGGCGACGGGGAGAGCTCAGCGCCCCACAGCCCCGCAAAAAGCCCCGGGGCTCCGGAAGGGGCAGAGCGGACGCGGGGGGGGGGGGGGGGACGACACCCACCGTCCTCCCGCCCCAGCCCCTCGCCGGGGACGCAGCCGCCCGCCCTTCGGCGGCTCCCGCAGTCCCCGCAGGGCTGCGGCCGGGCCGCTCCACGGGGACCGGGCCGCCCGCCCCGGCTCCGCCGGCAGCGAGGGAGGGAGCGCGCCGAGCCCTCCCGGGGGAGGCGGCCGGGCGGCCGCTAGGGGGGCTACCGGTAATTGAGTCGCGTCGAGCAAGTGTAGTTACCGGGAAACAGCCCGCCCGCCCCACCGCACCCCTCGCTTCTTCTTCCGGGGACGCTCCCGCTCCCCCCGTCCCCACCGGGCCCCCCGCCCGCCCCCGGCCTGCGGCACCGCCCGCCGCTCACCTGTGCCGGCCGGCCCTCGCCCCGCTCCGCTCCGCTCCCCCGGGCGAGCGGGAGGGGGCCCCGCGGCCTCCGCCCCGCCCCGCCCCGCCCCGCCCCGCCCGTACCTGTCCGCCCGCCGGGCGAGCCCTCGCCTCCGCCCCGCTCCCGCCGCTCCCGGAGGGTGGACGGAGCGGAGCGGCCCGGCCCTGCCTCCCCGGGCCGCGGAGGCCGGCAGCCAATGGGAGCGGCGCTGCCGGGCCGGAGCTGTTTACCCAATCTCAGCCCGCCTCCCCGTCGGGGAGCCGGCGAGGGGGGGAGCGGGCGGAGGGGGGAGCCCGGCGGAGGCAGGGACGCGGCGGCGGCGGGGAGGGAAGGGAAGCGAAGCCGCAAGGGGAGCGGAACAAAGCGCGAAGGCGCGGCGGGGGGGCAGATGACAGGCCGGCCCGCCGGCTCCCCTCCCGCCTGCCTCGCCCCCGGCGGGGGCACCCCGCGCTCGTACCTGACCATGACCCCGCGCCGGTCCCGGCTGGGCCACCCCGGCGTTTCCCGCTGAAGGGACCGGCTCCTTTTTTTTTTTTTTTTTTTTTTTTTTCCCCCCCCCACCTCCCCCGCTCCTTTCCTCCTCCGCCTCCTCGCTGCTGAGGCTGCCGCCTCCCCCCGGAGCCCCTGCCGGAGTGATGGGCTGCATCGGATCCCGCACCGTGGGTAAGGCGTTGGCGGGGGACGGCTCTGGAGGATGCTCGGGCAGCCGCGGCCCCCCGCCCCGGGGAAATGGCACCACGGCCCCCCGGCACTGTCTCTCCTTGCAGACCCCCTTCCCGGCTGCCCAGGGCCCGGTCCAGCGCCATTAGGTTGCGTGCGACCATTCCCCACCTCCCCCTGCCCCGGTCCCCCGTGGCGGGGCGCGGCGGGGCGGGCAGCGCGGAGCCCCCGGAGCCGCTGGCCTAGGTGCTGGCGGCGGGGACCGGGACCGGGACGGGGACGCGGGAGAGGGGTGGGGGGGTGGGGGCTGCGTGGCGTGCCCGGGGCTGGGGGGGAACGACACGTCTCCCCGTGTCACGCGTGGCGGAAGGTCGCGGAACATGTGGGTCAGTGCGGTGGCTCCGGAGCGGGGGGGGTGGGTGCGGGGCGTGCCTCCCCAAGCGGGATCAGGCGGCCGGCGGCTGCCTCCTCTGCTCGGCAGCGGGGTTATTGTTATCCGAGAATACATAACGTTGCATGATCCGCACGTCTTCTCCTCTCCCCCCCTTCCCCGCTACGTAGACTTCAATGGAGAGCAGCAAACACAACTGAATCCCTTCCCTCTGGCAGAGCCATTGCGAGGGGGGCACGGTGGGAGGAATTGCATCTTTCCACCCAGCCACGCACATTTTACAGCAGAGGATCCCAAGCCTTTAGGCTATGTAACCTAGCTCTCCCCTCCTACACACATGCGGATACCAAGAGATCCCTTGGTCCCTAAGCGCAGGTCTCTACAGGTAAAAACAGCATCCTGTGGCACACTTTCCTCCCCGCAGGAAAATTGCTTTCTATGCAAACCCCATGCACAGACATCAGTTATGTGGGGACGTGTCATTCAAGCCACCAAAACAAGCTCTGAGACAAAAACACAGCTCATCTGGTAGTACATGTCTCTCTCTCAAGTCTTTCCACAAAGCACACGGGCATTGCGACGTCTGTGGGCAAAAGAAACCTTTGAGGGCAAGGGAGTTGAACCACCTCCCCAGAATAAATCTGAGGGACTGTGTCAAAGCCTGGTGCCGTGACACTTCTTGGCTCAATGGGAAAGCCCTTTGTGGGTTCTTCCAGGGGACCATCTCCTCCCGCAGCAGCAAACTTTAAACTACAGACTCCAGTTTTTACTTCAGGATTTAATTCCGACATCTAGCCTATGTCTCTTACTAGTCTCAAATGTCCTCATGACCTGAAGAAATCTCTTATGTCCTCTGTAATGTCCATGTGGCAAAGAGCACTGCAATATTTCCCTTAAGATTCTTCAAGCTCACCTGGATTTGTGTCTCTACAGCATATCAAAATATGTATTGCCTCCCTCTCCTGCCTTTCCCATATCCTCCACACATACACACTGGCAAGGGCATTATTATCCTGTTAGCTGGCAAATTATCTATACCCATTTTATCAATGTGTGTCCGAACTAGCAACGTTAATTCTTGGTCCTTCTTCCCCACAACACTGTCCAAATAAAGAACAAACACACATCTAGTAACGTTCACTCACCACTCCAAAATGCGGTTAAGCTGTCATACTTAACCACACAGGTATTTGTTCCTAGGCATGGCAGCATTTTTATGATCTGTGACCTGGTATCTGTGTTACAAAAAAACCCTGTATAACTGAGCTATTGCAAGTATCATTCTCATATAAATATATAAAAGAATATGTATATTATATATATATTTATAAATGTCATACTGATATGTGGGCATAGATGAAAATATAAAAGAGCATCTGTGCATTAAAATGATGATGGGATAATGTTCATTGAAAATTCACTTTGTCTGCAAATTGCACTCCTTAAATATAGACCTTAATGGTACAGACATTGGACTTTCCATACCATAGTGACTTTTGGTTTATGCAATAGATGCTTATTCTAGATGGTGAGAGCACAGTGGACATTAGGGAGCTATTTATATAGTTAACTGAGGAATTTTCTTGTCCTCACGTTATGGAGGTGTGTGTTAAGGGGAATTGCGCAACTGTGATTCTAATCTCTATGGGAGTCAGATATGAATGCAGTAATAGTCCCTGATGCCTGCTTCATGTGAAACTTTTACACTCTTTTGCTTCAATAGGGGCTTCATCTGTTTCAAGTCCAAGAGGTTTGACTGGGTGAAGGTGGGATCCTTGAGTTTTACTTGGTCACCTCCACCTAAGGAGGTTTGTTCAGAACAATTCTTATTTGGCAGGTTAGATTTTTCATTCCAGCCTTCTTGGAGTTATTGGGAGGATTCTTCAGACCTATTTTGGGAAATCAGTGCTTTAAAGTGCTAGACCTGAGCTCTAGGATGTGGTTGGAAACTAACACCCTAGGATCAGTAGACGTTTGTGTTCTTGCTGTGCAGTGCTATCTGGTTAGATTTTTGCAGAATTAGTTCAATATACAGGCTCTGTATTGCTTTTCCAAGACCAGGTAGGTCCTAGAGATAGATGACTGGTGCTACGCTTGTATTGGGTTTTACCTTGGAATTTGCATGTAGCAGATTTTGAACTCAGAATTTGGGAGGTTTTAATTAGTGATAGAAAGCTTGTAATCAGTCACATTTACTTTATTCACCACACAAGGGCCAGTGCAGGATTGTGCCCTGAGCTTGCTCCAGGCCTTTTTCCATTCCAGTTTTAAGCAAGCCACATGATTTCTCCATCTCCCGCAGGGACATTTTACTATGATCTAGTTAGATGTCATAGTTTGCACATGTTTAGTGATGTGCAATTTTACGTTTTCTTTCCTAAATATGAGTTTTCTGGTTTCTCCCTGGGGAAAAGTAATTGAGAGGGTCATAACGGAGCAGCTCCGTATGTGTAAAATTGAAATGGAGTCATATAACATCTTTCAGTCTTACAGAGGACACCAGAAATCACAGTGGCAACGATCAGATTAGGATTTCCTAGGGTATGAAAAAAGATGAAACGTGATCTTAAAAGGCTAAACTGATACCCAGTTACCTTCTCCACAGATGCACCCACTCACACCTCAATGTCATATATGTGTGTTGTGGTGCATGGCATGATAGCAATTACACAATGAGTGCTGCAGCAGGCTTCTGCCTCTGATAATAGCTACAAGTCAGGTCTGTGTATTGGTGTTAATTACCCCATCATAGCTCCCAGAGAGCTGCCTAGTGACTCTCATCATAGCTGGGACTCAATTTCAGTGAATGTAAAGGAGGTTTTTACTGAGGTTGCTGGACAGTTAAGGCTGCAAAATTCAGCTGGGAACTTGTAGATATTTGAGTGCCAACTAAATGGAGAGATCAGCTCGATTCCTGTCAGTAACTGAATTAGCCAAATTTAAGATTTCAGGCCTGAATAGATGTCTGAATGCATTGCAAGTGTACCTTTGACCACAGCTTAGACGTCTCCTAATATTGGGTGATCTGACTAGTGTGACAAGATCTCTCTTAATTCCTTGAATGGATTCAAATGAATAGAAAGCTCAAGCCTATTAAGCTCAAGATTGCTCTCTGTTTTTTACAGCGATGTCTCTGATTTCTCTCATGTCTTTGCACAGAAGCCTGCAGCAAACATGTTTTGTGAAGTGACATAAAATGGTGGGAAAATATTCCAAGAAATTAAAAACTAATAACACTTTTGCAGTGCGGGGGAAGAGAAACTGGAGAGGCTCACACTGCATATCAGGAAAAACCTTCTGATCATAAAGAGCGTCAAGCATTGGAAGGGGTTTCCCAGAGAGGTTGTGCAGTGTTCTTTGAGATTTTCAAGACCAGGCTGGATAAAGCCCTGAGTAACCTGGTCTAACCTCATAGCTGACTCTGCTTTGAGCAGGATTTTGGACCTCAAGAGGTGCCTTCCAACCTGAATTATCCTGCGATCCTATGCTTAGGATCTAAAGCCTGGAATGGTTGCCTTTGTGTGTCAGGTTAGACCCATTGCTTTAGTCCTGTTCTGCCAGAGGACCCCAGGTGGTCTAAATGTTGTTAGTATACACTCCCTTACCTTCCCTCATCACCACATTCCTTTAACTGATGAGAGTACCATGTGCCCCAAACTCCCGCACCATAATAACCCCAGCTTGTCAGCTGAAGTCCTCCCCATGTTTTTTTTGGTCTGGCAATTTTGCAAGAAACACCTCAAGCGATAGCTGGTTTAGTCTCACGCACAGAGTATCAGTCACTGGCCACGCAGAATGGAAGAGGCAATGCTTTTCATTTAATCAATCTCTGGGTCAAATCTGACCTGCCAAAGCCAGCCAGCTGGATTGCTGGACTCCCCTCTACAAGAATGGTCAGTGTACTGTTGGAGAGAGGAACGCATACTTCATATGTTGCTTTCTCACCGGGTGTGCAATACTAAGTGTAAATGAATAGCATCCACAGTAGGAGAAGTGGAGCTGAAGACCACCCACTTCTAATCCAGCCACTTTAGATTCAGCAGAGTGGGAAGAGGATAAGAGACTGACAGGAGAGGGGGGAAGCAGCTGGAATAATTGGTGAACATCCCCTTCATTTTTCTCCTTACTCATCCCCCCACAGATCTGAAGGTGTGTGGAGTGAGATCTGGTATGGCAAGTGTAGACTATGCATGTGGAGCGTGAAAAAGTGAGACATCCCGTCTGCAGGCATACATCATATCAAGGGGTCCAGTGTCCAGTTCATCCTTCCTTCATCTTCAGCATATAAGTGAGTCAGTGCAAATAAATACAGAGAGAGAGAAGCCTAGGAGAGGAGATAGTAATGCAGAAGGAAACTGAGCGATGGCATTAGGGATATACTCATTTACTTGCATGCACACAGGTGGAAGGGGAAAGAGCAGAAAGCTCCACTTCATAGGCAATGTGGGTAAAATAGTGGGAATACATGGAGAAAGGCATCCGGGTATGTTGTTCCTCTCTTGCCTGGGGGAGAGACAAGCAGAACAAGAGGGACAAAGGGACACCTTTCCTTCCAGATCAGACTACTTTGTGCTTGGTCTCACTTCATTACTCCTACTTCTTCCCAATCTGGTTTTTCTTCTTTGGAGCAGTTCTCAATCTGATCACTTTAAAAAAATCAACTCAAGAGCTCTGGGGTAAAAACTTATTTCTGCCGGTAAAGATCTGAACAGAGACTATCTCCCAGACCTAGCAGCCAGTTGTCATGAAGTGTGTACAGACTGCTCTTCCCTGAGACCCCCCTTTCACCAGGGTTACTGAAATAGGTTAGTGGTTTCAAAGTTGTTGTGGGGAGAGGGCTAGCAAATAGCATGATTGCATAAGCCTAGCTTTATAAGGAAACCATACTAAAAAACATGCAAGATAAGTCTATCAGCAGCAGTGATTAGTATAAAAAAAAAACACTTCGGCATGTTGCTGATTGACCAAAAACTTTTTATTATTATTTTTTTTTTCATTATTTTTTTTGGTGGACAACACAATGGATATGGTATGAGGAACAGAACTGAAGGACAACACACTGACTTTCTGAACTCATATGGAGCAGTAATATAAGAGAATTATGAAAGAAATCATAAAGGAGCTGATGGGAAAATGGAAATAATGAGTAGTATTTCACTGACATGATAGAGCTGGGAGTCTGACTTCTATAGACTGGCGTGTACTGAAGCAGAAAAAGTGAACTAATCAATAAATATTTTAGGCCTGTTTCCTTGGGGGGAAGTAGGAGAAAAATAGTTTTCAGCTCATTTAATAAGGATATACTCTCCAACAGCAAACTACCATGGTTATAGACCGGTATTTACAACAACCAATTCAAGATAACTTGCGCTGAAAAGTTTTTAAGCAGTTGAATAAAAAGTCAAAGCTTTGTTTTTCAGTAGGTCTTGAAACAGTGAGGAACATCTGGAATTGAAAAGCTGGGGTTTTACCACAACTTTAAAAGTTCTGTGAGATGACCTAGGTACTTAATTTTGTCAGTCTGATGTAATTCCCAATAAAATATTAGAAGGACAATATGCCAGTCAGAATGGGTTTATGCAAAATAAATCCTGTCAAGCTAACTTAATTTCATGACTTTTATGAGACTTTCTGCAGCCAAGTACTTCTATGATAGAAGTATTTCACCTACAATCGTGGTAATGGATCTAAAATACTAGATTGGTAAAAGATAAAAACACTAATCAGTTAGCAATCAACTTAGTACCACATGATTCTTTGACTAGTAATATATGAATACGGAATATTTTAAGTGCATTTCTGCTAATTAGATAGCAGAATAGTAATAAATAAAGAATTATTGTTGAAAAGCTTATGTTTCTTATGTGATCCCGCAATTCTCAATATAGTCGCCAATGCCATATGATTTTAACATATTGCTCAAAATCCTGAGGGAAATCTAAAATACTGATGAATTTGGTAGAATTTACAAAGACTGGAAGAACTGCTAAAAATGAAAATACTAATGAAAAGGGTAAATCACTGATATGGAACAGTCTGATTCATTTGGAGTACTGAATCTTGACAGACAGTGTGTGTTTCAATCTAACCAAATATGAGTACCTGTATCTAATGATGGAGTGTGAACAGTATTTACAGGACCACAGCTCGATGTTAGAAAGCAGTCACACTGAAAAAGATTATAGATATCTGAACGGATAATCAGTAAATCAACAGCTACTATTGTGATGCTGCAGCCGAAGAAGCTAATGTGGTTCTTTGATCTATTAAAAGCGAATATTGAACAGGAAGAGAGAAGGTTGTATTTTCTCTGCATTTGGCACTTGTGAAAAAAATTATTTTTCATCTACTTTGTCTAATTCTATTGTTATCACTTTGAGAAGTACCTCAGAACTGAATAATGGGCAGAAAATAAACATGGAACCATGAATAAAAACGTACAAAAGTGACTCAGTGACAGTCTCTAAGTGTTTGAGTGAAGAAAAAGCCCTCAAAACCATCTAACTCTTCAACCTAGCAGAAGACAGTTGAGATGTGATAGAAGGATGGCATATACAATCAGATTGGAAATGAGGCAAAAACCCCAAATGGTAAAAATACTCGACTATTGGAATAATTTACTAAGAGTTCTACTAAATCCTCTGTCACCTGAACACATAAAAATCAAGACAAAAAAAAATAATGCTGTAGTTCAAGCACAGCAACAGAAATTATAATTAACAAAGGGAATACCTTTAGCCTTTCTTATTTTAAGGAGGACGGACTAGAGGGTCTGGATTTTTCTCTTTAAGACCCAAATTCTCAAGTCCAGGAGTATACTAGATTTTTAAAGGAAACGTATTTTCTGTATCTTGGGAAGATGTGGTTGTATCCACAGATGCTGATCAGACATGGCTTATGGAGAAGGTTTCAGTGCAAAATTTCTTAATTAAATTGGAGAAAATAGTTTGGTGATCCAAATGGCTAGCATGTAGTTTGACATTCCACATGGGAAAAATATTTTTAGGGATTATACTACTGACCATTTATGAACACTGGCCAGGATGGTGACAGGAAGTTGTGACAGCCAGAGGAAGACCAAAGAGGCTGTGAAGGCAGGAAACTCAGTAGTCAGGGACTTCAGTTAACCCTACATGTAGGCTGGCAAATTAAACGCTTACTTCAGGAGCCGTTTAAAGAGCCTGTAAAAGACAAGTGACTTGCCTTGTGCAATGATTAGAAGGATGTAGTGCATGATGTTACTGCTAAAGAGGCTCTAGGTGATTCAGAGACATTAAAACCATATTAGAACACCACCACCCCAACACCCCCAAACCTCCAAAAAACCCCAAAGAACAATTTTATATCTGTTCATCGTGGAGGAAGTTGTGGAAGTTTATTCTGTGGAAGTTTTCCTTGTTGGGGATGCATCAGAAGATCAGCTTCAAATTGAAGCCTCAGTAAATGAGGTTGTAGAGCAGATAGACAGAAGAGTAACGAGTCATCGGATAGTATTCATGCAAGACTTCTGGAGAAATTTGAGCCTGAAAGAGCTGAGCTACTGGTTATGATTTGTAACACCTTACCATTACTTTGGTACAAGAAGATTGGAAAGTAGTTAATGTGATGCCAGTTTTTAAAATTATTTTGGGATCTGGTAAACTATAGTCTAGTAAAAAAGATACGCCTAGCAGGCAAGCTAATAAATGGCGCTCTAAAGAACAGAATTAGTGCATGCATGGACAGATAAGATATACTGAAGAGGAGTTAACACTACTATTGTTAAGGGATATCACTCTTTATACATCTTAGAAGGGGTCAACAAGCATATTGACAAAGGAGATCCAATGGCTGTAGTCTACTTGGATTTGCAAGGCACATTTTTAAAGGTCAGTTATCCCAGGCTGTTAAAGATATGAATCTGCTGTTGGAACAAAGGGAAGTTCCTGAAATTATGAAGTAGCTGGGTAAAGATAGGACACAATGATTAGCATGAAATGCCCAGTTTTCACGGGGTTATTTTTTCAGATTTATGTATGTCCCTGAATGACATGAAAAAGGGGGGTAAATAAAGAGGTAACAAAGTATTATAATGACAATAATCATTTGAGGGAGCAAACAAAAAGCTGAATGCGGAGATCTGCAACAGGATTTCACAATATCGAATGACTAGGTGTTAAAATTATGGGTGAAATTTGATGTAGATAAATGTAAAATGCACACAGGAAAAGCAGTTCTAGTGTTACTGTTGCAATGATGGAGGTTCTGAGTTTACTATTTTCATGCAAGAATGAGATCTTGGGGTTATAAGGGATAGCTTAGTTCTCAGTACCAGTAAAAATGCCAATCAAATGTTAGCAATTGGGGAAAAGAATAGATAAAAAAATGAGAAACGGCTTTGTAAATCCATGCTATGCCCATATTTTGAGTATCATGTGTTGTCCTTGATTGTCCATTCCCATTTCAGAACCGACATAATCGAACTGGAAAAGGTTCAGAAAAGGGCAGAAAAGACAGTCAAGGGGATGGTGTGGCTTATATGTGAGGAGCCATTTAAATAGATAGGGATTTCTTAAGTACGAAAAAGATGATTAGGGAAAGTTACAACAGATATCTATAAAATCATAAATTTTCTTTGTGATAAGAAGAGCCTGGAGAAAATTAAGAGGGAAAAATATTTCATTATCTCTTTCAAAACAGAATTTAGACATCCAATGAAACTAGCAAGTGGCAAGTTTCAAACAAACAAACAAAAGCCAGCACTTCTTCATGTAACACAGAGTTAAATTATGGAACTCCTTGACATAGGATACTATAAGTACTTAAAGTTTCCTTCGGTTTAAAAAGTGAACAGATGAGTAGAAGAAAACTCCTTTTAAGGTGGCTAAATACAGAGCCAATATCTCTGTCCCAGGAACTACTTGAGGTGTAAGTTGTGGGACACTAGGACAAATATTCTGGGAAGATATCACTACTATTTCCCCTGTTCTTTCCTATATAGCCACTCCCACTCTAGGGACAAGCTGGTATCCATCCCATAAAAATACTAAATGCCTACTTTTCCACCACCCCCCAAAAAGAATCACAGAATCACAGAATCACAGAATCTTAGTGGTTGGAAGGGACCTTTGAGATCATCGAGTCCAACCACATTAAAAAAAAAAAAAAAACAAACAAAACACAAAAACACACAAACAAACAAAAAAACACAACACAAAACCAAACAAACAACAACACCCCCCCCAAAAAAAAAAAAAAAAAAAAAAAAAAAAAAAAAAAAGCAAGCAGCATCCATCAACTAAACCCCACACACAACACCCCACCACAAACCAACAATCCCGGGCACTAGAGCATGCCCTGAAGAGCCACGTCTACACGTTTCTTAAATACCTCCAGGGATGGTGACTCCACCACCTCCCTGGGCAGGCTGTTCCAGTGCCTGACCACTCTCTCAGTAAAGTAATTCTTCCTAATATCTAATCTAAACCTCCCCTGCCGCAACTTCAGACCATTTCCTCTGGTCCTGTCGTTATTCCCTTGGGAGAAGAGGCCAACCCCCGCCTCTCTACAGTTTCCTTTCAGGTAGTTGTAGAGGGCAATGAGGTCTCCCCTCAGCCTCCTCTTCTCCAAACTAAACATGCCCAGTTCAGTTTAGTCTTTAGTCTTTAAGAAGAAGAGAGTGAAGAAAAGAAACAAGGGAGAAAAAGAGACAATCATTGGGGTGGGGTGCGAGGTGATGGAGAAGAAAAAAAAATAAGAAAAGAGAACAAGGTAAAGACTAACAGACTAAAACCAGGAAAACAGGAAACCAGAGAGAAACAGTGAGCAAAGCACCCGTGTATTTCCGTGGTATCCAGGAACTGGTGGATGCTGCCTGTTGATGCCCTGCCCAGAACAAGGGAATAGAAACAGCAATGCTAGTTGCTGGGATCTTGGGTTTTCCTCCTCAGAGAGCTGGAGATAGCCAGCTTGCTGAGAAATGGGGAGGTTGATAAAGAGGACCCAGAATTTAGTAGGTCTTGGGATGGGAACTGTACAAGTTAAGATGTGAGAAGTGCAGCCAGACTCTCTATACTAGAGTTCTGGAGGAGTCAGAAGACTGGCATTTTTAATGTACAGAGGTGCCAGTCTCCCTCTCATTGCATAAGGGACATGAGTCATGGGGTCTTGTAAACATACTTGTGCTGCCTTCCTGATGGAGGATTTTTCCATCTGATGTTCCCAGTGGTCCATGGAATTAGCTCAGAGTGGAAACTGGCCACCACGGTTCCTCATCCTCTCATTGTAGGACAATGAGTGGTCCTACAACCATGTATTGTGATCGGGTGTAGGGAGAGGAAGCTGAGCAATTGACGCATGAAATGTGTAGAGGTGATCTCAAGGGACGTCATGAGGTTGTTCAAAGTTTACTGAAGTGGTGTGTGAGTTGGTCAGGGAGTCACAGGTCAAGGCCTCAGAGATATCTCCTGTTTGTTCTGCCACACTGCTCTGCTGCCTTGGTGCCATCATGTAGTGGTAGGAGAAGAACTTGGCCCACAATTTCCTTCTCTACCTTCTAGCACCTTTGGGACAAGGAAGAGGATGGCTCTTCTTTCATGTGTTGGTCCAGAGGTCCTGGGAGGCTGCTATAAAGCTCATATTCTCTAACGGTTAAATTATTGGTAGGCCAGCCTTATCCTGCAGGAGGTGGTGGTGAGCACCATGGATGGTGATGTGAGAAGAATAAGCTTACAACATGTTGTGTGAAACAGATGCCACTTAGCCAGGAGTGGCTCATGATCCTGCTGCTCAGATTTAGATGGAATGTCTCTGGAGACATTCAAAACCTGCCTGGACATGTTCCTGTGCAACCTGCTCTAGATGGACCTGCTTTGGCAGGAGGGTTGGACTAGATGATCTTCAGAGGTCCCTTTCAACCCCATATCATTCTGTGATTCTGTGAAAAGAATGGATTGGTAAGGGAGTTGTCCCTTGCCATGCAGGGACTGATGAGATGCAGGGTCCATCTCATCAAAGATAGTACCCTGTCCGCCCACTGGCCAAGGATCTTGAATCCAGTGCTGACTGGAACGACCAAAGGTGCAAAAATGAGTGAAGGTCTGAAGTGGCCTTCTCTGGGGATGTGGAGGAGATCTCTGGAGAAGGTCTTCTCAAGGGGTGGAAGATGTTTGGCCACAGGTGTGCTCTGCATATCTGTCCACAAGACGAGGGCTGTCAGAGGAGAGGGTCTGGGTCTCCAGACAACTATGCACAGAAGAAGGCATGAGAGGTAACAATTTTCCCCTGTAAGCAGCCCTCTTCCTCCCGGTCTGGGGTTCCCCCAGGTGGGGTGCATATCTGCTTATGTTGTGACCACTTCCATCTTTCACTGTTTGGAGTGCTAATGGCCCTTTCCTCATCCAGAAAGCAGTCAATTCAGAAGTGTCTCAGGCTCAGCCAGGGAAGCTCTGAATGTCCCTTGAGGACCAGTGGATATACAAGATTTCTGATGTTGAATGATAATGGACTATGCAGCTCCTACATGCCACGTCTTGCCCCCAGTGTCTGGACGGGGACCTGATGGCAGAGGGAGTTGTCCTTTGCAGCACTGCAGGAGTGGGCTGATGGGAAATACCAGCTTCTTCAGGGCAAACAAGGGAGGATAATGAGGAGAGCAGCACTGGGAAGAGAGGTGACATCTGGCACCTGGAGGGGCTTGAGGAGAATAAAGAGCCCCTCATCGAGAGCCCTTTACCCATTGCCTCCCATGGAGTGGCTTGTGCTACCAGGAAGAAAAACTACTATGGCTTGGAGGCCACTGTCGTGGCCTAGGGGATAACTGTCTCTGGGTTTCCAGCGTGGAAACACTTTGGGTTTTTGGGGAAGGTGGTGAGAGGGAGGCAGCAGTCTCAGTGCCTCCTGGCTGGCTCTGACCATTGTTGCTGTTCCAAAACCAGACTCTTGATGGGGACTGTGGCCGAGGGCACGATGGCTGTGATGGAGAAGGATGTAGCCACCTGGTTGTATACTCTGGGGCTGCCAGACTGTGCCAGACCCCCACACCTGAGGGGGTTACAGGTAAGGAGAGTGGAACCCGAAACTAACCACCTGCACTGCCCCCAGGTGCTGGTTTTTTGAGCGGGCTCTCATTCTGCTTTTTCCTCCAGCTTGTCCTGCTGGCTGGGGAATGGTAGTGGGCCTGGAGGTGCAGCAGTGGACCTGTGGGCATCACCTTGGCAGTGGTGCTGCCCACCCTGCCCTCCTGTCCCCAGAGAGGGACTGAGAGCATCCCTTGGGTCAGGGACCCCTGTTCCTCCATCTGTCCCAGCGTCTCCACAGGGGCAGGGCAATGGGGATGGGCATCTGGGGTGTTTTCTGTGTGTTTGTCTACGGTAATGCTTGGGAGAGGGTCCAGGAGGGTGCAGGGGGGCTGGAAGAGAGGAAGAAGCCCAGGCTTCACTGGGCAGGGCATTGAGCAGGGCTAGTCCAGGGGTAGGCAGGGGCAGGAAAACAGAAAATGAAAAATGCATGGAAGTGCTGAGGAGGAAGACAGAGCCTGGGAGGGCTATGGTATGAATGGGAGAGCCTGGGGAAAAGGAAGGGTGGGGAACCATCTGTATGTGGTTTTCGTATGTATGGCAACATCGGGGAGAGGGAGGAAAAGGGTAAAGAGGGGGAGTAAGCTTGCAGGAAGGCTCCATGCTGTTCCCTCCCAAAGTCCTTCTGTGTGTTGCAGAACTAGAGGACAGCAGGAGGTGATGGAACCATGGCCCCTATTTCACCAGGTGGACATGGGGGGCAGGTAGGGTCCTCAGAGCCCTTGGGCTCCTGCTTTGTTCAGGGTTATGTTCCAGCTGCAAGTGGGGATGGAGGTGTCGGTAGCAGCCACAGTGGCAGTAGTTCTGGAGGCAACAGTGGTAAGGACACCTTCATCTTCCTGCTCCAGGGTGCAGGGAAGGGAGTTCAGGGAGAAAGGTGCATTGTGATCTGCTGGTTGACTCCCAAGAAGTATTTGGGATGGTTCCTCTTCCCCACTGGTAGCCATGAAACTATGGGACATAGATGTCACAACTAACGGCATTCTTATGCTCTAGGACAGTGCCCATGTGATATGCTGGCCGTAGAGATTAAAATTTAAACACATACGGAGGGCAGCATATAAAATTGCCTGCTGTGTATTACTTCGGTAATGTTGGCTATAGGCCAGCAAAAAAGGGCTGCTACCTCGGTTCATATTGACGTTTTCATACTTACTGTGCTGAATGAGGCCCCTGGGGACACATTCTCTGCACTTCAGAGAAGCAGTGAAGAATGAGGATGAACCCATCGCCGCTGTTCATGCTGGCTGATACTTGTTCTGCAAATGAGACAGGGCTTTGAGATTTTTTTAAAAAATTGTGTTAATTGGATGTGTTTCGTTTTGCAGTACCTCCTTAGCTTAGATGACATGACTGCTTCCTAGAGCAGAACTGCCTGTGTCTAACATTAGGCTCTTTGTTCATCTCCTTCTAGTTGCGAGAACATGGTATGCAGTAGCCTTTGGTATTGGTTTGAAAGTGTTTCCAGTCAAGAAGAAAAAAGTTGGTGTTGGAGCTTTGTTCATTAATTCTATTTCCTAAACTGCTCTGAAAAGGGATCTATCTGCGGAAAGAGGCAGAATGGTCTGGAAAAGAATTTTGATTACCCAAATCCAAAGCAAAGATCCTGATAACTGCCCATCTGATTCCTGCTCTTACAGACATCTCAGAGCTGTAGGTGTTTCCATTCTTGATCAAAAATTTCAGGTGTCTGTTTTGTGGAGACCAAGACTTTTCTCTGCCTTGATGAGCACCAGACTGTTCGGTTCTCTCTCATCCATGAAAACAGACTTTTCTGTTCATCTTCCACAAATGACTCTGATGCCAGGTGCCAACAGCAGCTAATTCCTATGTCTCCTCATGAAGTACAAGCTAGAATATTTACACCATTATGGGAGTAGCTCAGGTTGATTGATTTCTCAACTTTCTACCAGCTTTACCTGGTAGAATTTGAACACTTCCATCTGAGGTTCATCTCAGAGGCAGTTCATCTGACAGAGGTTTATTCCTTTCCTCGATGTTGACCGTTTGGCTGGCTTTGAATGGCTCTCTGTAAAGCATGCAGGGAAGAAAAAGGTTTCTATGATTGTGCTATCCATCCTTCAGTCCTTCCCAGTAGCTTCAACTGCTTTTATTTCAACGACATTTGACAGGACACGATGATGTTGTGTTTGACAAAGATACTACACTCCCACGAGTATCATGAAAACTGATATCAGAGAAAGAGCAATTTAAAGACTGATCATAATTACTGCAATTACATTTGTTGTTTTCTTAGTTGTTCAGGGAAAAGAAGGGAATGGAAAAGAATAATTGAACCATTTACTCTAAATATTGGTCTTTACCAACATTAACATTGGCTACCAATATCGAATGATAATTTTTCTACTCTCTGCTGGAAAATAAAACTAGGGAAACAGAAGAAAGTTTGCTAACAGTGGATAATAGTGGTTCTGGAAATTCACTGTTTAATTAATATGTTACTTCTGATGTTAATTGGCATGACACATCAGAAAGCAATTGACACAAATACATATTTGGTATATAGTGTGCATCTTCATCAGCATCATGTCAGGAAGGAAAAAGCAGAACTTCAGACTCTAAAACTGTATTAGTCTACTTAACGGTGGAACAAAATAGAGAAGACAAATTGGAGAAGATATTTAGTATCCAGCACAGAAATTGCAACAAAATAGGCTTCTGCATAGATGCAGATTCCTGATTCAAGCATGTACCTTGTTAAATGAACAAAATACAGGCACAGGTACCAAATATAGTATCAACGAATGCGCAGTGGTAGTAGGAATTGAGAAAATGTCAAGAGGAAAGCCAAGGAGAATGGACTTGTTTAGATTAAGTAATAAGTAATTCAAAACAAGGTGAATTTACTATGATGACATAAACACAAAGAAACTGAAAATATGTCCAATTAAGAAATTCTGTGTCTCCATGAAAAATTAAAGTATATGGCAAAATGAGCTACTGAAATAGGAAAAAAGTAATAATATTAGATCAGCAAAGTGGGATACAGTCATCCAGATAGCTTCTTGGATTTTTCCAGTGCATTTATCAGAACGGTCATTATTTCCTATTGCTTGGGAATGCTTTAGTACACACATTTTCTAGTTTCTGAGAGTCCAAAGTAATGATGCTCAATAAATAAAAAGGTGAGGAAAAGGGTATTCTCTTTCCCCCATCTTTTTTCCTCTTTAAATGTTTTTCATCTTTATTATTTAGAAAGGCCTGACTTAAAAATAAATCTTGATTTTTACTTTAACAGTACTGTAACAGAAAGAGGGATGATACTTTTCCCCCAAAGGCTTAGAAGGACTTGAGTTGGAATATTACTTCAGTTGTGATGGAGACCATCTTTTTCTAATGAGTGTTTGTCAGAGTTTTTCTTTGTCAAATATGTGTTAAAAACACAAAGCAACCATGATCTGCAAACAGCGGGGCTTAATTATATGTATTTATGTATTTCGACTGCTTTAGTTTTATCTTACTGCTTCATGTTATTAACTTCCTACTTGTTCTTCAGTCATCTAGAGTCTTCCAGAGCAAGGATGGAATTTATGATGCTAAAAAACCCCAAAACAAATAATAATATTTTTTAAAAAATCAAGAAATCTTAAAAAAGTTCAATGAAAATGAAAGCCCTCTATATCCTTTCTATACACTCCATACAGAAACAATGACAAGGAATTCAGAAACCCAGTTATCTTTCAAATTTCATCATCTCATTTCAGAACATTTCAATGAGAAATTCAGTAGCATGTGTTTGTAAAAATCCCACTTTAAAATTAGTTTTGTGACCCACTCATGTTTAAAATGCTTATCAGCTCTATATGGAGAGGAATAAATACTGTTCTGTAAGAGGTGATTAATGATAGAATTACAAACGCAATAGTCATGATGATTAGCAGAAGCTGGAATGGAAGATGGATAAGAGAAAAGAAATTATATTGGAGAAGAAATGTACCATTAGAAAAGAAAAAAAATGTACTAATTGAAGGGAGAAAGGGGTTGGCAAGAGGTTGGATAAAAACAATACTAAAATATAATGTACTGCTTTCAGTTTCTCTTTTCTCACTTCACTGTCCATACTTCTTTCTGATTTTCCATATTTCTTTCCTTCCATCTGTCAAAGCAGAACTTGATCTTTCATGTCTGTGGATTAATGTTGCTCTTGCTATTTCTAGCGGAAGAGAAAAAGACCCACTAACCTTTATCCAACTTTCAATAAGAGAAAGTAACATTGCCCCAGGCCCAAGGCCAATTAGAACGCAGAGATTTCCTTTTCAGCCACAGTGTGTGATGTTGTAACTCTTCAGCAGATATTACTGCATTTAAAAGCATTTAACAGATGTTAAAGAGTTATTTTCTCCTAATATATTTATTTATTTCTTAGTACCTATGAAACAGTTCAGACCAAGAATTTTCAATAGTTATTCAGTGTTTATGACTAGAGTGCATGCAAGATCACATATTACTGATTCTCTTCCCTTGTCTAGGTAGATGAGCTATTTCAACTGGAGAAAAACAATAATAAATAAATTTTATAGGCCTTTAGTTCTGTGTGCCCCTGTGCTCCTCAGGACGTGTGAAGATGGGGCTTTCGTGGGCTGATGGCTCCTATTATGGAACAGGTGTGGACTTTGAGACAAATAATTGTTTGATGTTCGTGTTCTTCAACCCTTTGATGCCACCATCTGCCAGAATAATATTAATACTTTCCAAAGCCTAACACTTCATGGAAGCCGTCAGTGGGCTAGCAGAACTGAGAGTAAAGGTTGAGTGTCATTTGCCAAACTTTGGGGCTGCCGAGTCGCATGTGCCAAGCACCCGACTCCCTGAGGTTGGTCTCTTTCTTTGGCTAGGGTGGTCTTTGAAGGGCATTCGCAGAGCAGCGCTGCAGCCTGTTTTGCACTGTGTGCCAGGATGTCTATCTGGACTTCCAGAGGGCCACAGTACTACGCTCAGAAACAGCTGAGAGTACAGGAAAAAGACCTAGGGTAGATGGAGGTAAAACAGGCACGACACTGCTATCTGCACTGAAGGCTTCTGTACAGCTGCCTTCTGTTCTGGAGTGGTGGCATCTCTCCTGCCTCTCCAGCATCACCGTCTTGATCAGCTCTGCGGCAGGAACGCCTCAGCCTTCCCCTTCTAGTGTGAAGGGTTGCAGATAGAGGGAAGGAGCAGGGGCTGCCTCTACAGGAGGAGGCAACTGGATCCCGGCATGCAGGGGCAGGCTCCTGCTCTGCTCTTAACGCCAGTTTCATCCTCTCACTGACCTCTGTTGATCCTTGAGCTCACCCTGATCACGCAGTCAACCCCTCCACTCCTTCCCATACTTGCCCTCTCTAGATTTGCACTTCCCAGCAGAGTCTCTTTCTTTTCCCCTTTACCCCTTCCCTGTTCAAGGGAGACCAAATACAAATGTATTTAATTCTAAACCACAGCCAAACCTTATAGCTAATGCGCCTGGGACTGACAGTTGGGCTTTTCAGAGTTCTATCTGCCACTTCCCTTTGCTAGTGATGTTTCTAGCCCTAGAAGGTTTGCTTGGACCCCAAATCTAAGAGGTCTCCAGCCACGCTAGGAATGGGCAACCCGAGAGCTGGCTTGCTAAGGCCTTGCCCTTCTTGCTTGAACCCAAGCACCCCCTAAACCTCCCTCTCTCACTTTACTGAACTCCAGATGGCCAGTCTGATAGGTGGTAGTGCAGTCTGCCACAGCTCTATGAAGCAAAAGAGAAAGAAATTGTGGAAACCCTCACTTTGATTTCACTCACTCTGGTGTCTCCAGTTCCTGGCGCTTAGACCTCCATCATGAAACACATGCACCCAGAGTAGAGCATCCTTCTATGCCAGAAAATAGTTAGAAATTGAATTTAACAAGAAGACAGGACAGGCTGCAAAAAATAAGAGCAGGGCACGGCCAGACAACCATACTGATCAACAACTTCTTGACATGCTACCAGCCCTTTTTATCCCTTTATCTGTATTCTCATATTTGTTTCTCCTTAAGCCACCTAGATCCCTCCCTTTTCCTGCTGTTTCGTCTTCCCCTAAACATCACATAAATCTAGTGCAAACCCCAAATTCTCTTCTGCATCCCATAATGGTCCCATAGCCCTAGGCAGTAACCACCCCCCTCAGTTATGAAGCTGCTTTTGAAAAGCTCTCCCCCTGACTGATCTTGATGGGCTTTTCCCTGTACCCTGGGGCTGAGGCTCTCCTGGAATAGTCCTGGGAGGGGCTCAGAGAGGTTGTCCCCCTCTTGTGAGTCCATAATTTGGGTTCCCACCTGCCGTTGTGCCACTGTGCTCCTCAGGGCTTATGAAGATGGGTCCTTGGTAGGCTGATGGCTCCTGGGATGGGCCTGGGAGCAGCCTGGCAGGGTGCTGTTAGGGTTCCCTTTCCTGTCATCATCTTCCTGTGCTCCTTTGTGGGTGTGCAAATGAGCTTTCATCATACAACCTAACATTATGCCCTGCAAAGGAGGATGCCTGCAGAAGGGATCTGATCAGAATTTAACACAAATTCAGCTCTACACTCGTAGCTCATGAATTAATCGTGGTTAGTAGCAATCACAATTAGAAATAAATAATTGAGCGCAGTGAGGCCAAATGCATGCGTGTGCTTGTCAAGAAAATCAGTCAAGAGGATCACAACCTTGAAAAGTGGTCTTTGTCATTGCTCATCGTAGCCATGTCCTGCCACCTCCTGAAGTCCGGCTGCGTCTGACCTCTTTGCTCACTTTTGTAGCATGTAGTACAGGAACCTTCTTTTTTTCATTTAAGTTCCCTGAGTTGCAGGAATCTACAACTCGGGGAACAGCAACTTTACTCAGCCTCATCAGAGGCATATAGCGGATGCTATTAAAGCACTTCGTTCTAATTTTCCTGATGAACAGAAACATACTTGTGTGTGAAAGGGAAAATATGCCTTGATTCTCTCAGAAAGAGAGATCTTCTTGCACAGCAGAAAATTATGGTGCATGAAGGTGTGGTGGACACCAACTCAAATAGCATTTGCTTTCTGCTGGTTCTCATCCCGCCATGTTTAGCCCTTTTAAGGGATCAAATTACTTTTTTTCATTTTGATTCTAGCTGATGAATGCCTCAGGTTTCCCACCCGTAAGTGCCTACATGCCTCCTGCAGGCCTGTGTAGGGTGGAGCAGAGCATCCCATTTCTGCTGGAGAAGTGCAGTGATGAACCGGTGTAAACATGCCAGAGCTGCCAGAACGAGCAAGGGGGTTTGCATATGTCTGTGGAGGAGAAATTTGCTATAAGAGTAAATAAAAAGCTAAAAGCTAATGAAAATAGAACAATTCACATTCAATGGCATGAACTAGACTACCAAATAGACTAGAGATTGCTGAATTTATCCCAGGAATAGATTATCATTTTGGGAGTTATATTTCTTGCCACATTCCAAAAGGCCCGGGTTTAAACAGAATACAACCTTTCCTTCATGACATGGGAGCAAATAACTTCTAACGGAGTTTGAGGGTGGCACAAAGGCTGAAGGCATAGTAAATTGAAAACTGGACAGAGCAGCCACACAGTGCAGTCCCGGTTACTTCGGTGACTATTTAAAGTGTGCTACTTTGCATTTACTTTCACTTTTATTGCAATTTAATCTTATTTAATAATCTTATTTTTTAGTCTTCATCCAATTTTATAATTTCTATTTTATGTATTACTACATAGTTTTACTTGATCCTTTAAGTGGTATTAAAATGCATCTAAAATCAAAGGGCACAGATTCTACTTTTGAATGGGCGACAATCCCAGAGAGCTGTGCAAAGTGCATAGGGACCTGAGTGAACGAACAGCTGAATGTGAGAATCTACTGCAAGGTTACGGCACAAAGGGTTAATGTGATGAGGAGGAACAGCAAGTAGGTTTTAACTTTATTAGCAGAGTGGATGAGAGCAGTCCTGCATTACTGTGTATGCTTTTATGTCCACATTTTGAAGAACCGGAAAATTTGAGATGTCTGAGACATGGATTTATTAAGGGGACTGGAAGAATACTCTACAGTAAGAAACCTAAAGATCTCAGTCTGTTTAGTGTGTCAAGAAGAAAAGCAAGTGTGTCAATAACTTTCCTGAAACGTAATGGCAGGTGTTAAAAGGGTCTTAATCTTGCTGAGAACGGCAAAGCAAGGGCACCAGCAGCTCTAAGTTGATGTCAGACCAATTCAAATGAGAAAAGAGAAGTGCCTTTTTAAGTGATGATGGTTTAATACTGGAGCAGGATATCAAAAGAATTGGTTCTTTCTGTCATACATCATGACTAGATGCTTTTTTTTTCTGGGGAGGTGTGCTTTAGCCAAGCATACATTATGCTTCAGAAAAACATAAATGACTGGTCTTCATATGGAGATGACTGTGTGAAATATAATAGTTGATGATGTACAGCTGGCCTGAATAAAATAGGAAGGTCTCATTTAAGGCTATTGTGGCCTTACACTCAGTGATTCTCCTGTATGCTGAGCTGACTTGGCTTAAGACTGCTAGAACAAATGGTAGTGGCGTTCAGAAGCCTGACTAGATGTGTTCCCACAGGAAACGAGGTGATTGCGGTAGACTGGAAGGGGCTGAAAGATGTGGACCAAATCAATATGGACAGCACCAGTTCACTGCATGGCAGCAGCTTCCATCGACCTTCCACTGAGGTGAGTGCCTGTCCCAGGCCCTCTTACCCAGGGGGATCAGAAAGTTTTGATACTTTCTGAGTTCAGAAATGGGTGTTGTGCATCACTGGGGCATCATCTGGGAGAGGGCCAGAGTGCCAGTGTGCACCTGAGGGTCGGGCTTTCATATCTGTGCAGTTTGGCTTGCACTGAATAGAGTTGAGTCGCTCCCTTCAGAATATCCACAGTGAATAAGAATTTGCAAATGAAAGTGCCTTTAACCACTTGTGGCTGAAGTGGAACAGAACATGGATAACGCTGTGGCAGTTCTGACAGGCCTGTAGGTCTGTATTCCTTGAATAATGGATTCATTGAAATGTCCAACACTATGTCTGTCCCAGCTTCTGCAGCGCAGCCATAAAACCTTTTGAAGAATCGCATTTGTCTCCATTTTGATTTTTAGGGATGCGTTTACTAGTAACTTGCTGCCAATTGATTTCCCATGCAGTATCTCAAGGGGCTGGTTCGTTTGGAGTTCTGAATTATTGCAGCTTCTGCAATCTTAGGTACCTGAATTTTCAGCTCTGTAAGGTTCAGTGCATGCAGTCATGACTAATAAAAAGGTCAAAGCTATTTTAAACACATAATATTTGAGAAATCACAAATAATGTTCACAAATGACGTTAACAAATAACGTACAATTTGCAAAGCCTTCCAAAGTGCTAATGTGTAGGTGTTTTTATTTACTTCTTATACCTTGCTGGCTTGGAATGTAACTCCAAGAAACTTTGAGTGTCACAGAATCCTGGCAGAAATTGTGGGGCCCAACCTTGTGTGGAAAATTCAGTTAAATCAAATGTAGATCTAAAAGTCAATGAGCATAAACTATACCTCAGTGAACGTTTTGATTTATGTGAATAGATACCATAGGTGTAACTGGTTAATCTATGTTTTCCTGAGTGTCCACATCCCAAACCCAAGATGTTGTGTTGTGAGTTCTCTCAGCTGAAGGAAATGCATTGTAATTGGTTACTGTAATGGCTGATGTGGCCAATGGATCTGGTTTGCAAGGGGAAAGTGGGTCAGAATGGACAAACTGGAAAACTACAAGAGAAAATAATTTCAGCAGAAAATAATTCTGTAACTTGCTGTATTATACTCAAAATACGTAGGTACTGTAGCTCCTCCTTGTGTTAGCCTCAAAGCGATGCAGCTGCCATGCAGGGGTACCAGCATCCCAATATTTAGCAAAGAAGAGCTGTTTGAAGGAGAGCCTCATGAAAAGGTGTTTGCTTTTCTCTCTCTTACTCTCTATATCATCCTGTTTGCTACTGTACCTTCAAACACCATGGTACCTTCAGACACCATAATCAACAGCGGGGAACAAAGCCAACTTGAAAGACACAAGTTTTTTTTAATACACCAGATAAAGTACTGGCTGTTGATTATGGCAAACTACTAGAAAGATGCATGGTTGTTTGCAACTTGTGTGTTACACTAACGTGATGCCCTTCTTTGCTTTCTTTAGCAAACACGGACAGATTTCTCCTGGGATGGTATCAACGTGAGTATGCGTCAAACCACTGTTCAAATTTCTAGTCATAGGAAGACCAGGACTTGTCTGTCACTGGATACAATGGAGACCAGAATGGAAACGACTGAATATCTTTAGGGCCACTGAAATTCTGGGAATTGTCTAAGATTCAGAGGATGGTGATGAATTTTTGTCTACCTCTGGGTCTTTTGCTGTCTGGCAGGTATTTAGATCTGCAGTGGCTATTAAACTGCCTTTGTCCTCTTTGGGACAAATGCATGTCATTTCATACGTTCTGTTTTTGGGATTTCTGGGCACTGCTAGATGAAAAAGGTGTCTGTTCATGGTAGTCTTTGATTAGAGTATCATTTGATCTTCTCCAGGAGTTTGGGAGAAATGTATCCCTCATTTGCAGTTGCATACAGAAGTAAAAGAATTCTTAATGTCCCCTGGGGGAGATGGTCAGCACCAGTTAACTTCAATTAACAAGTGGAAGAAGAAACAAGCAAGCATTTTAATAACATGTGAAAAGATGCCATGAAAAAATATGATTATTTTTTTTTTTTTTTCACTAATGCAAAAACACATGCAGAAAAGGGAATAATGCATGTTAGTGCTACCAAATTATTTTTTCTGCTCTGGAGGCTTAAAAAAACATGTTCACATAAATTAGCTTTGATGTTTTTTTTTTTACTCTTGGAAAGGCAGCTTCTTATAGCTGCATTTTTGGTATTGTACGCATTTTCAAATTCCAGATACTTTCAAAACTTTTAAATGCTGGTAATTTTCTAGTTCTCTGTGGTTTGAAAGCACAACTAACCATCACCCTACTGACATCTCTTTCATTGTGGCACTTATGGCTTGGGATCTTTTGCCTGTTGTGCGGGAAAATTATGGTGCATGCAGCAACTGTCTAGAAGAAATTTGTCAGGTTTTCCCTCACTGCACTTCTATCTAGCTCAAATAAAGGTACACAAAGTCATGTTTCCTTAAAGACAGTACTAACTTGCAGTTTCCCCTTTTCCAACCCATTCTGAATCCATAGAGCTCTTTCATAATGCAGCTCTTTCTCAGTGTAATTCTTCTTTGGTATCAAAGCTGGCTCATGAATTCCCTTCCCATTCATTCCTGCCTTCATGTTGTACCTCTCCAGCCTCATAGTGGTAGAGACCTTCTGCAGTTCACTTTCTTTTCTGGAACATTTCCATGAAGTGGCTCACAGCACAGCCCCCAGGCTGTCTTGAAACAAATGGGTGGATACTGAACAGCAGCACCCATGCAAGAATGACCAGTGGGGGCACAGACGGATATTCTTCAACCAGCTTCATCACCAAGGAAAATGCATCACAGAACAAGGGCTGCGTTCTCAGCTACACCTTTCACTTTTTACTGTTCTTCCCCTGCTTTCTGGTTTCTGCACCTTGCATGTTACACACAGACATTCCTGGCTCCAAAGCTACAGGATACCTCAGCCGCTGCATTTCCAGAGAAACTCACCTCTCGTGTTTTCGCAATTGACTGGGATTATATGCAGTTCAACACCTTTACAATGCCTTGCTTTGCCTCCAACTATTTGTCTAGTTATTGCTCCTCTCACATTTCATGAGATTTGTGTCTGTGACCAAATGCTTGCTTCATGTCAGGATTTAAAATTTCCAGTGTCATGGTCACTACTTTTGAGTACCTTTGTGTTTGAAACATGCTGGGCTTGATTTTCAGAGAGGTTGAAATGAAGAGCAGAAGCAATGCTTGTTTAGCCCTTGTAAAAATTAAGCCTCATATGCAATGCATGGCATCTCTGAAGAAGCCTGATGAATTCATCTTCAGGGACTGTGTTTTATGATGATGTTTGTGACTGCTGCCTGTCCCAGTAGTTTCTTGTCCTTGTTATTCAGGGACTGAGGATGAACACAGAGAATAGAGTAAAGGCAATTAAGCAGAACTGTAGACCTCATTTCTTTACAGGTAGTTGTAGGTGCTTGAAACAGGACGCATCACTGATACAGTCGTGTTCATTTTGTTAAGACCATATGAGAAGAAATGAAAACCAAAAGTAGCGTCTAAAAATTAATATCTGTAGTATGATGCATTACCATGTCTTGCCTATCCCATTGTCAGCTCCCCACTGTCAGCTCCCTGAATTGTCCATCAGCCATGTCCTGCATCTCTAACAAAGAGTTGGGAGCGGTGCAGCATGTCTATGGAGGACTGGCAGCAGCCAAAGGGAGGCTTCTCACAGCCTGCTTCTGCCTCTCCCGCTGACCTTGCCACACTCAGTCCCAACACTATGCAATATCCAGTCCTGGTTAAATACCCCTCATTTTTCCTCCCCTTCTTTTGTTCTTTTTCTTGTTGCTTGCTTCTGCTCCTCATCTTCCCTCTACCTTCTGGAATCCTTAAACTGATTTCTCACTTGAATTCACTTCCTTTTCCCCTTTCTGTATATCGTTTCTTCATACTCTCTCTCTTTTCAGCTCTCCATGGAAGACACGACCTCCATCCTCCCCAAGCTGAAACGCAACTCCAATGCTTATGGGATTGGGGCTTTGGCTAAATCATCTTTCTCTGGTGAGGTCCTCAAAATTTGCATTTATCCTTGGCAGTTTCTCTCCACAGGCCTTTGTGCCTCTTCCCATATCCCTCTGTTGCTCTCCCCTTCTGTTGCTCCTTTCTGACTCTTGCCTTTTTGAGGCCTTAGAGGAGTCTCCATCACCATGGTTCTAGATACAGAAATCTCCTAGTTGTTGCCCTATCAAAGAACAGATTTATCTTACTCCTGTTGGCTTCTTACTGTGCACCCCAGCTCAGACATCTTCAATTGCTTCCCCTCAAACAGTCTTGGGTT
The DNA here is from genome assembly GCF_964106895.1 of Numenius arquata. Classification (NCBI taxonomy): domain Eukaryota; kingdom Metazoa; phylum Chordata; class Aves; order Charadriiformes; family Scolopacidae; genus Numenius; species Numenius arquata. The sequence continues at coordinate 9,750,925 of NC_133576.1, read as the reverse complement.
TAACCCCATTTTCTGTTTCTTAGTTTGTTCACTTCCAGCTTCATCCTTCGTGCCCAACTCTGTCCTAAATGGATTCTAGGCAAGGAAAGAAATGGTCTTTCATATTTGGGGTTTCCTTTATCCCCCTTTCTGAGAGCCAGTCTAAGGAAAGATGGAGAAACTCTCCCGGAGAGTGATAAAGTGAAAGACGGGAGACACCCAACCTCAGGCCTGAACCCTGTCAGGAAAGGAGGGGAGAAGCTCCGCTTTCAAGAGTGGTGAACAGCATGGTAGACGACCCTGGAGCTGTGTAATAGCCCCTCCTTGTTTTCTAATGTCTGGCCCCTTAGGGATATCTCGCAGCATGAAGGACCATGTCACAAAGCCAACGGCTATGGGCCAAGGCCGTGTGGCTCACATGATTGAATGGCAAGGCTGGGGCAAAGGTAACAGCCAGCAGCAGCAGCACACACATGAGACAGCACGCAAAGACGCCGATGCCTACTCAGACCTGAGTGACGGTGAAAAGGAAGCCCGGTTCCTTGCAGGTAGTGCTAACTTCTTGGCATGTGGATTGGATTGGTTGGGATGTCCCAGAGCAGAATCCCTGAGAGACCAAAGTACAGGAACTTGAAAAACGCACTCAGGGGGGGTGTCTGTGGGTTGTTCTGATGGCAGAAGGAGATGAGAGACTATGGTTGGAGTATTGCTAATGGAATGCAAAGTAGAGAGGGTGAGGGCTGACTGTGGGTGATGGGTGTTGCTGAGATAGGACAAGAGTAGGGCAGAGTGACCAAAAGATGAGGTTGAAGAGGGTGGTGAGAAGTGGAGACTTTCACACATCACTGCTTCCCCTCCCTGTCTCCTTTGGCACAGGAGTGATGGAGCAATTTGCTATTTCTGAGGCAACTCTCATGGCCTGGTCCTCCATGGATGGTGAGGATGTGAGTGTAAACTCAAATCAGGAGAACCCGGCAGGCAACTACTCTGAGAACTATCAGGAGCTAATGGAGAGCCAAGGTGAGCCGCAGTGCCTGTTGCTAATCTTGAAACACCCCTTTCCTGCTCTTGTTGTCATGTTGCTCTCTTTCCCTCTACCCTATTTTATTCTGTGGCCTCAATTTTGGGGATTGGGATCTAGCAGAGGCATCACCTTTTTGTGGAGCCGTCCAAGGAATCTAATCTCGACCAGGAAGCTTCAAAGCCCAGTTCCTTTGCCTTTTTCGGGCACAAGTGGGGAAGGCTATCAGCTCTTGCAGTCAGTAGTGGCTATGATCATGTTAATCTACTCACTGCCTAGAGCTACCTTTTCTGTTCGCCCTCCTCCCCTCTAAAGGATTTATCTGCCCTGTACAGTACAGTCCCATGCACAGGCAACCAAGCAACCTATCTGAATGAGCCAGCTTGGCCTAGAGAGGGTGTCTAACTGTGTGTTGTTTCCCTCCTTTACTTGCAGAGCATATGGCCCAGACGCAGTATGACAGCTGGCCTCATTCCTACGTCTCGCAGGGCATGTATTGCTTAGGTTCGTCTGATGCCTGGGAGACCAGTGACCAGTCCCTCATCGCTTCCCCAGCAACTGGCTCCTACTTAGGCCAGAATTTTGATGAGTCCCAGACAAGCCTTCAGGAAAGCATCCTGATTCAGAGCAGCCTTCTCCAGCAGCAACAGCTGCAGCAACAGCGGCAGGAGCAGAACTTCATCCAGAGCACGGGGCTGGTCCACGTGTGGCCCCTGCAGACTGCTCAGGGTGGGGGTGGGGCTGAGTCCAGCACGTACATGGAGGACCACATTGAGGATGAAGGGAATCCACGGCTGGAGAAGGCTCCTCTCCTAAACAAGAAGCCCTCTCCAGAGGAGGATGATGCAGTGTGCCGGGACCTGGAATCACTGTCTCCTCGAGAGGAGATGGAACATGCTGCACTGAGCCGCAAAGTCTCAGATGTCACCTCCTCTGGGGTGCAGTCCTTTGATGAGGAAGAGGGAGAAACAAACAACTGATGCTTTCTGTGAAGTTCTCATCACTGCTGAACAAAGAGAGGGGTGGCAAGGAATGAAATGACAGGGATTCTTCTCTCCAGCTCCCCATACTTCCGAGCAGACACACCTTCCATTCCTGACATTTAATTATTTTTTTAAACAAGTGCAAAATCTCAAAGTGATTGACACATGAAGACCTCTTCTTCCCCTCCACCATGGACACATATTTTTGATTTTCATTGCTCTGGGCAACACATGTGAGGTGCTTGGAGAGATCTGGATTGGTAAATAATTTCTAAATATTTTTAATACAAAGTCTTGGCTATGGATACAAACTCTTCTGGTACTGGGGATGTGGCTGATGAGACAGGCTTGGTATGGAGAGCGGCTATGTGGCTAGAATCCATCTTGGCAGAATGGATGTTGCTGTGTGGACCCTTTGATAGAATATATGAATATAAACTGGGTTAAAATGAAGATATGGCTTTACAAATATAGATTGCACTAGTATTGTGATTGTGGCTGATAACAGAGGATAAGGCTATATTCAATACAGACTGTACTGAGTTGAAAGATTCGCGGTGTAACCAGATCCTCAATAGCACCTTGATATGAAATTGTAGGCTGGATGGATACAAACTGCGGTCCGTGGGCACGGGCTGTGCTGCAGTACAGATGGTGTGGCTCTGTGGGCATGGCTCTGCTGCGGCAAGGAAGAATGGATGCAGATACAAATCTGGCCCTGCTCTCAGATATTCATGCTTTGGTCTCTTTCTAATCTTTCACGTGTTTGTTTCTCTCTTTGACATTTCTGCCTTCCCAGGAGCTGGCAAGAGTGGTGTGTCTTTTTGGCATTGGGCACTGGATGCCAGTGGAAAGGACATTTTCAGCTACGGAGATAGTCATAAAAAGCTGACTCTTGCAGGGGGCTTGAGAACATGTCCGTCTTGGTGCTGCTGCTGTATCCTTCTGTCTTTTCCCTTGCCAGCAGTATGGGGAGACCCAGAGAGTAGGCAGCTGATCCAGGAACAGCGCGTACAGCTATGAGATCACAGATATCCAGTTTACATTGGAGTTTTCAGTTTTTGGGTTTTTTTTAACCTTTTTATATTGCTGGGTAAGTGTTCCTAACAAAGCAGTTAACAGTGGGAAAGGCCTGTACTCCAGTCATCACTTCACAGAAATACTGCACCTTTCCCATTTCTGCCACTCCTTCTGCAGTGCCAAATGTAGCTGAAGGAAAAGGGGTGAGAGGAAGTTTTTTCCTCCTATTTAATTTCTTCTTCCTGCCTATATTTTCTTCTTTTGTTTTCCTACCCCCAAGCAATGTAAATAGTGCTCAGTACTTGGTCTGTTTGTTTTTCCCTCACATCTCTTTGTTAGGAGTGGAGGAAGCTAATTTCAGGAGTTTTCCCTATTTGTACGGGTTCTATATTTTTTTGTTAAAAAATTATGGTTCGTTGACTAGGGGGAATTTGGTCTCTTGCAATTCCTCGCCATGTTTCTACAGACCTCCTTTTGGGGGGGAGGGGTTTTGAAAGGCAATTGAACAAACTGTCTTCTTTTAAGCTCTCACCAGAAAATAAACAGGGGCAAAAGCAAAAGAAAATATTGTACAAGGCTGTCGATTTTGCTGGAGGACTGAACAGAACCAGCAGAGATTATCCAAGTGCTGAGTTTTAATTGCAATACCTCTTGCAAGGAAGCATCAGCAAAGCATGGGTTTAGATCAGATGCTAGATCTGATGAGCTAGAGAAAGGAATTTGCCTGGACACTGCCATACTGTCCCAGGGGCAACTCTTTCTCACTTACTCTGACTCATATCTACGCTGTTTAATTCATGGTACATTTGTCTCTTCTTTTCCTCCTCTTCAGGCTTGGTGTATTTTTTGGATGACAGGAGAGTGATACATCCTCCTTTCCTGATTCAGGTTTAGTCCCAGCATATTTGCAGGGAGGAATGTGTGAGGAGAACAAAATATGACTGAAGTAATATCATCAAGTGTCAGAGGTCAGACAGCTCCTGGCAAGCAAAGCAGAGGATGTCCAGGAATTATGGAAAGTACGAATGGGACTCTCAGGTAGAACTTTACCCCACTCAGCTTTCTCCCACTTACACAGGCAGCTGCATGAAGAGGGTCTCCTCTATGAACACCCAGGTCTTTCCAGCCAAGTCCACTTCCAAGTGGATCTGTCTTCCCTCTCCATTGCACCTCTAAAGGAAAGACCTTTGGGATATTTAAATAAGACTGATGATTCGGCGTAGGTAGGAGATAAAAGTTTTTGTGACCACCTTTTTTTACCCATTTTCTTGGCCTTGCTTACCTCTCTCTAAGGAGGTAGCTCTTGTCCCGAATGATGACCTTTCAATATCTCTTTAAAAATGTTTACACATTCAGATGCTAACCTCCCCTGGGCAGGAGGGCCAGTGCTAGGTCATTGTCCTGAACTGGTTTGGGTCTAGCCATGGAGCAGGGCCTAGGAAATCACCCTAATCAGAGCAGGGAGGAGGGGCAAGTGACAAGAGCGCCCCAGCAGATGATAAATTAGGAAGTGTTAACCTTTTCTTATTTCTTTTTGAAAAAGCCTTCAGGGAAACAAAAATGGTCGGGTATGTTCTTTTGTGGGAGAAGATTTGGGTGGCTTGTTGCTTTTTTCTCCAAACCATTTTGTTCCCATGTGCCTCTCCAGGACCAATCTGGATGTTTACGGTAACTTTAAGAGTAGCTTCTAATGATCCCTCTGTGTTGTTTACAGGATTGGGACAAGCGGCTCAACTTGTCCAGGGCTTCTTTTTCTTTTAATGTGGACATGTGGTATGTTTACTAAGATGCCTGATTGATGTCTAGAAGATGTACATTATCTCCATGCAAGGCAGTGGCAGGGAATTATCTAGATGGGAAAAAGTGTGAAAAAAAGTTGACCTTATAGAAAATTCTATGGAGCTCAATAGGAAGAGAAAACCTATCTGTAGAGTTTCCTAAACTCTGTGGAATGGGATAGAGAATTATACCCTGCTGTATAATTCCATAACCTGATCTCTAGAAAGCTGTAGATGAAAAGCTGTAGAACTCTCATTCTCTGTGAATTCAGACTAAATTTTTTTCATAAAGGTCTTGACTTTCTGTGAATAATAAAATTTCAGCCTTTTTCTGAAAAAAAGAAAAAGACTATTTTCCATGATCTCTCCCCGGTCCAAAAGAGAAGTGTATCTACGTTTGCCAGGAGCTTGACTGGAGAGAGCAGGTCTGCCCATCCAGACTTGCTACCTGAGTGAGCACCTTAAGCTGAACTGGAAAGGCAGTTTGAGTCTCTTTGAAAATGGAAAATGGTTTGTATAACCCGGCCTTTTTTTTTTTATGTAACAGGCCTGCTGCTTCTGTGTATCCAGTATAAGAGAGAGGGACCTGGGACCTATTGTACATTTCCCAGAAAAGCCGTTATTATATAGCTACACCTATTCAAACATATGGAAGGCACAGGTGCTCTGTGAGCAAGAGTTGGCCTGCAGTTCTTTTATCCTGGTGAGCAGGGATGAGTTGGAGAGAGTCCAGCCAAATACTCAGAGCCCAAATTGAATTTGTGAAGCTGAAAACAAGAAGGAAAGGTAAGCTCAGTATCCCTGATCTACAGTTACTAAGAAACTGAGCCATGCTGTTCATTTACACAAAGTCTTTGTAAAGCAGAGCTGCACTACATAAAAATATTGGGTTTTCTTGAAGCAGCAGAGGTAGAGGATTCCCATCTTCCCCCTCAAGCCTTTATCTTCAACAGGAACTTGTTGAAATTGTGCTGAACAAGAAGGAGGGCTTAAACACAGGTCACCCTAATGAAAAAAGATCTCCAATTCCACTGCAAGAAAATTCTCTCTTGTTCTTTTTCCCATGATTGCTCATATCTGATCAGTAAAAATTTCTTAAGTTTTTCTTTCGTATGAATCTTAAGCTTTCTTTACATGCTTTATGAGCTCTCTTCAACTCCATTACCTCAGGCTCTGGGATGGAGAAGTCAATCTGCTTCTTTCAGTTTCTGTGCCTCTAAATCATCATCTTCTTCTGGGAAGCTGCTGTCAAGTCACCCACTTGCTTTTTTCCCCCTTTAAAAATTTTAACATCACCTTTCATGGTAGGCTTGCACCAGAGAACAGAGTTTAACCTTATCTCTAAGCTGATCAAATGGTGAGCTGCTGTGAAGGAGGCAGCCCTCTGCCCTGACTCTGCTCACCTCCCTCAGTCCTTGTGCAGACGCTGATGCGCAGCTGACCCCACAGCAAGCCAGTGCACTTTTACCCTACTGTAAAAGTGAAGAGGGAGCAGCTGTGAGCAGAGGGGCAGAGAGCACTATTCTCAGCAGCTGGCCTTTATATCAGGTTAGGGAAACTGGGAAAGTGCACTTTGAAAGTGTACTCATCTTCATGATGAGTCTAAGCTGCTAAAAGGAGCTGTCATGCCTTCTCCCTTGCATCACCACCAGCTATATACTTCTACTGCCTAAGAAGCAGCAGTACTAACACTCATTTGGCTGCTCAGGAACTAGTCCCATTGAAAACTAACCCAGTCCTCTGTCAAAATAAAGGATTCAGTGGGATCAGCTCCTTGTACTGTTTCTTGGTGGGGCAAGCATCACTGAGCATATTCATCATATGAACATATTCTTCACATCATGTTGAAGAATATTTCTTTGGTTGCAGATGCAACTTAAGTTGGCTTAAGCTGGTTGTGAAATACCTGTCTGAGAAGAAAGAATCCAGCTGGGGTACCAGGGAGGACATATTCCCCCCTTCCTTCCCTAGTGTTTTCCCTAGAAATTCTAGTATGCTCTCAAGTGATTTGTTCTTTGTTGTTCTTTAATGCTCTGTGATTTCCCTTACAGTTCCCTCCCCTCCTGCAGGCTCCTTTGAGCTAAACCACTGCAATCGGGCAGGAGGAGATGAGTAATTTGATATACTCATGGAATTAATAAATTAACATGCACACATTTCGTTTACACTCACTGATTACACTCCATGGCAGCTAAAGATTCTTATAAGTCTTCTCCTGTAATTGCAAGAGGCAGAACCTTGTGCAGGAGTGAAGCACAGCTGTTGGAGGTGAGGTTTATCCCTATCTTTAAGCCAATTCCAGTCTAGTGTGAGATACGGGATGGCACTTCACACTTAGAGCCTGTGCATGATGTACTGTGTACAATGATGACTAAAATATATTAGTTGTGGGCCCAGAGAAGAGAACAGGAGAGAAGGAAACCGATCTTTTGATTTGACAGAGGTATGAGGTATGGTGGTGAGGCAAGGTAGTGTGCAACAATATAGGCTGAGGACACCTATGTGTGTCCTGTGCAATGGCAAGGAGAAGTCTAGCCAGAGAGGGAAAGGCATTGAGAGATAGGCTTGGGAAAAAGATCAAGAAAATTGTCTTATGTTTACACAACACAGGTAGGAGGCTTCATGTAGCTTCACAGGTACGAAGACTCCTGGCAGAATGGGCCCACGTATAGAACTGCTATACGAGCTGTAGCTCCGGGACTGGTGCAGCTTATGGTACTCCTTAGTCCAAGCCACACTTCTTTCTGTAACACAGTGATAGGAAAGAGACGTCCCTGAATTTGAGCACCTACTGGCTTCATCGTCTTCTAAAAACAGTTCACAATATGCTTAATTCTTCAGGGGAATCATTGAAGAAATACACAAACTAAGAACTTAGTCATTGTCCAAATGAAGTTAATGTGTTCTGTTCTCATTGAACAGAATATACCTGAAAATACCTAAATTTAGCTCATTTTGCCTTAACTGTTGTATTGTTAATTGCCTAGAAGGTGAAACAAACTAAAATAAATCACCTCTAAATGTTGCAGAGAGCAGAGCAACGTTGTCATAGTCTAAGCTCTTCCTTCTAATTTCTCCCAGATGGAATTTCCTGTGTTCCTTGTTCAGACAACTCTAAACAAGCAGCCATTTCCCTTAAACTAACTGTTTTACTTTTTCCAAAAGTAAAAGCAAAAGAAAGGAAACAAACAAACAAACAAAAAAATCAGTTCCAATACAGAGATTATCAGCAGCTGGTGCCCCTACATCTAGAAAAATATAGGTAAGTAACAGTTTCATCTTGGATTCTCCTCCCCTGTAGCAATCTGACAGGGAAAGATTTCTATGCCATGGCTCAGGGAAAGGAAAAATAAACAGGGAAAATGTGAGTAAAGTAGTGCCTATTAGAACTGCATGTACGTGTAGGACAGCCTACAGTCGTTAAAGCACAGTCTCAAATACAAATGCAAGCTGTAAAGTCAACGTCAGGTGCCTCTTTTGTATCATAGGCTTTTCCCAGGACAAGTAGTAGTGAACCTGCACAGGAGCAGAAGAGAACAGCTGGACGTCTGTGCCAGATCACTGTCTCTCTTTGTCTCAGAACATGTCATGGAGCCTGGGCAAGGCTGCTGGGGACACTGTGCTCTCTCAGCAGCACAGCCAGCTTCATGAACTGACCGGGTTAGGGATGAAGACAAACGGTTATTATGTTAACAAATGGACATGTAAGACCTGTGCTTATAACATCAGGGTTTATTTCCATCCTTGCACTGACATTTTTCCCCAGCATAAACAGGATAAAGTATTACCTTTTCCTTGGAAATCAGGAGAAGCTGTATGATTGTCACTGTTGGTCTGCGCAAAAGAAAATATATATATGTGATATATTTCTCCAGTGCAGATACACATTCTTGGAAGAGGAAAGATTTAGTCAGGCTGTGACTCTGTGAGAAAGCCTATGTTTGCTAAAACTGTAAAGACTTGTTCAAGAGTGTTCTCAGTGCAGATATCATAGAATGGTTGGGTTGGAAGGGACCTTAAAGATTACCTGGTTCCAACCACCCTGCCACGGGCAGGACTTACAGCTGCTGTCTTCTAGGAAGAGAGAGCTTGCAGTATTCTGTGGAAAGAATGCTACTCTCTCATCCTTCTCATCTCCTTTGACTGGGGACATTTTAAATGCCCTCTGAAACCTAGTCTTGTTTTTGCTTTCCCATAAGGGATCAAATGTTCATGCTAACAAGACAAAAACATCTCAAAAGGCTTTCCTCCATTATGGAGACAAGATCGTGCACCAAGATTTACTTCTAATAAGATAAAGGCATCTAGTCCAGATTCATTGGCCTTCTGGATTCATTTTCATTGGGCGTGGAAATCCAGTCAAGAGTTGGAGGCCGAAAGGTTAAGAACCCTCTTCCAGAGCTCTGCCAAGGTCCCATGAGACTAAGTACAGGTGGACTTCCCTTCTTTTCAGATACTGCATGTGTGAGCAATGCAGCAAGCCAAAAGCTCTTTTGCAGGTATATATTCTTGTTTGGCTTCAATTTTCCTTCTCCAATTTGTGGATGTTGTGCATGTTTGGAAGTCTCTGGGAATCCCTACAGTATAAAATTGGGACTCAAAAGTAATTTTACAAGGAACAGGATTTCTCTTGTTTGAGCTCTTTTCAGATATGGGTGGGTACAGACTGATGATTTGGGAGGTACAAGGGTGGTGGATGGGAGTCTCAGGGGTGGCATACAGAATGATTCCTGAAGCATGTTTAAAAGTAACTAAAGGCTTGGGTCTTCAAATGTTGTATTCTCAGTATCTGAAACTGCTTTAGCATAAGTGTATGGGACAATGGAGGTTGCCGCAAAGCAATTTTAAAGAGCTTCCCCCAAGCCTGTAAATGTTTTCTGCAGGGGGGGAGGCTGCATGGTAATTATATATATTCTTTCAAGCTAGTGTTTACAGAGGTGAGTTGATGTTTGGGGGGAAAGTACTGAATGGAAGTACAACAAGAAGGGAAAGGGACCCACTAGTGAAAGCTTTCATCCCTACCTTGTCCCACACTAGCCCTTAATAATTAAAATGAGTCTGATTTGCCTTTGGTCTTCCAGCTCCAAAACATGTTTGCCTGAAAATTTTTGTTGGATATACTTCGCATGTTTTGATAATGTGACTTATGAGATAACACTTCTACAAAGATATATATAAATACATACATGTACAACCACATACATACATGTACACACACTACATATAGACTTAGGAAACTATATGGCACTATACACCTCCATGCCTGTATGTGGCAGCAACCACAGTAAAGGAGGGGAGGTAGCTCAAAATAGCATGTACAGTCCTTTATGGAGTTGTTATTAAACAGAATGTGGTCTTGCCGTCCTGGCTGGTGGAAGTGTTTTATTTCTGTGGGACTGGTTCCAGGGGAGTTGCGTCTGAGGAAGGAGCATCCTAGGAAAAGGGGTGGGTCTCAATGAGGTAGTCTGATGGAGGATGTTAAAAAGGATCCACAGTGGCTTGGAGAAGCATCCCAGAGTAGGAAATACATGATACGCTATTTCTCATTAAGAAGATAAGAACATCACCTGTTTGACTATACAGGGCTAAAATCTCATGAGCGCCTGTGGCTACCGTGACACAAATCCCACACCATTGTGGCAGATTTGATGATAGAGGGTATCACATAGACAGGATCCTCTGGTTTAGCGTAGAGTGAGCTCTTCTGTTACACTGAAACACCATTTTCCAGATGATCCATTTAAGTTGTTCCCGATCTTGGTGACATGCAGACACATCTGGTACAGAGCTGGACAGGAGTTTCACAACAGCAGGTTAGGACAGGACACAAAGAGGAATCTGATGATGGGGTTGTAAAAGGCACTGACACTGGGTAGCAAGACTCTGGGTTCACATTTCAGTTTTAAACCAGCGCTTCTCAGCCTGCCGTCCTCACAGCAGGTCGGGAAATTGGTTGACCCGCAGGGAAAGGAGCATCTCCGCACTTCCAGCATTGTTGTATCATCTGCTTCTGACCTAGGACGTTAGGCCATATCCAGTAGTGCTTTGTTTACCGTATGAGAATTTTAAGTTCTAGCTGTAAAAGATACCTTTTTCCTTGTGAAGATACTTGCACTTTTCCACAGGTTCCTACAGGAGCTATGCAGTGTCGCTTGCACTGCTTAAGGCATAGTATTTTTCACAATCAGGGTTATTTAGCTGATCTTGAGTTTACCTGCCTTTGCTACTGAATAGATCCCCACCCACCCCTTGGTATATATGTCTGCATAATTATGCTCATATAATTAATTGTGGCTTAATAAGACACACATAATTAACTCCTTTAGGGGTTTTTTGGTTTCTTTTTTTTTTTTTTTTTTTTTTCCTTTGTCAGTCCTGTAGGTCCCCTAGTACTTGCTTCTGGTTTTCAATTTGTTGGGTTTTTTTATTCCAAATGGCCTCTAAATTGTCAGTATTTTTTTTTTTTTTTAAACGTAATGTGCCAAATGAAATCAGTTTTTCCACATAGGTGTGACTTGAGTCCCTGGGAAAATAACATGTCTCTGGGCCTGGAAGTCGTGCCTCTGCCTAGGAAAAATGTCTTTTTTTCTTATTTTCACATTATGCTACAAAGTTGGTGTCCAGCTGCTGAGTGTTTCATCTAACAGAACTCTTTTACCTCTTTAAATTTAGTCTAGATTTATCCCTCAGTTAAGTATGTCTCCTCTGGATTTAGCTGCTTAGCCCCAACATGAGCCTCATTCTGTGGTATCTGCCTCAGCCTCTGATCTCCACTTTCTGCTTATTTCTCTGTTTAGACTAGATGGCAAATCTACCGTATATTTCTCTCATGTTACTGTCTTACAAGCTCTCATCTGTTACTTCCAAGTCATTAATGAAAACAATAAATAAAAAGGGTGTAAGACCATTCTTACTGCACACCTCACTGGCTCTGCACTTTGCCAGCTGCCAAGGTATTTTCTATACAGTCCCTCAGACACTTCATATCTTCTGTGCCACAGAAACTGCAAATTTGACTTAAGCATAAGATTCTGTGCCATATTTGGTCATAATCCAACCATCTCACAGCTACCATTTCTTTTCACAGCCCATTTACTTAAGTGCACTATAGATGTTTGGCGGGGAGGGGAGAGGGAGGGAGAAGCAGATTAATTTTTTGGGACAAATGTATTCCTCATAAATCTTCCATTGCTGTCTTTTGGACTTGTTTCTGTGTGGAAAAACTGAAAAGCTTCTAACTTGAGTTTGTGTGACTTTAATTCTGAACATATCGTAGTAGGTCTTGTATTTTTACCTACTGTTCTTCAAACTAAGTTAGTAGCTATTCAGCAAACAGCCAGATATTAGCAGCTATTAGATTATCGTTCCTGTTTCCTTTGTAAATTTTCTACTGGAATTTTCCTCAACGTACTTTGTCCCCCTGATCAGGAGGGCAATCCTTCAAGTTGGCTAGATCCATTTCAGTGACTGGTTTTACTCTTTGCACAAGCAGCACGGGAAAACTGCTGGGACGTGAGCAAATGCTCATTTGAATGGCCAACGCTTGAACTAGTAATAGGTTTGGCTGAGACTGGCTTCCTTAGGCAGCACGCTCATCCCGGCAGTGTCCACAGTAGTGTCTTTAGTACTGTGAGGCTGCATGAAGACTTACTGGCTTCCAGCAAGCTGAGGGAGGGAGAGATGTGGCTCAAAGCACAGGCAAACCAATTGCAAAGCTATCTACTATTGCACATCCGTGATTGGAAAAAGGTGATGTGGTTGTGAGTGTGTGTGTGAGTACACGTGCACAGGGTTGTCTGTCCAGTATTGGGGGCGGGGACACAAAATGAGAGCCAGTGGTTTACGGTCAGGACCAGTTTAAGCTTGCCTCCCACAAATAAAGCCTTAAAATTTTTGCATCACGTGGCTTAAGATAAAACGTGTTTTTCTCTGAGAATACTAATGCTCAGGCATGGCTTTTGTGTGGAAATATTAATTATTGGTCTCCAGCGTTGATTAAATTGTTATGAGAGCTGTGCCCAGAGCCTTGATTATGTGGCCATGAACAACTTAGTGCTTGCTGTGACAGTATTTTTAATAGTGTGTTTTTAATTATACCCTTCCTAGGGTTGGACTAATTTGGCAAAGAGAGATCTTTACTTGCTCAGCTGGTTATTGCCCTGTCTTGTACTCTTTGGCCACAAACCACACACTTCTATACAGTCTTTGCATAGCTGGGGAGAGAGGGGGAGTTACTTTTATGAATTCTTGAACTCTTACGTCTGTCACTCTCTCTATTTCTGCTTGTACTGACTGGTTTTGTCCATATGGTTAACAAAGTAGAATTTCTTTTAGTCTGAAATAATTTTCCAACCAAAAATGTTACATTGTTCAGGCAAATTTTTCTCGTTGCCCAGTAGTCCATCTCCATGTGGTTTCTCCTTCATCCATGTCATGACCAAGTCTCTTAGCCTTGTCATAACTACCCAAAGTCCTGTGTGTTGTCTTCTCAACGTTAAGTCTTCCTTATTTTGTTAAAAACAAGACTTCAGCTTTAACATTTAAATGCCATGTGAAAGGAAGAGTTCAACGTTTTGCTAGATTAAAATGTAATAGATAACTTCTTGCCTTCGTTAACTGAGTATCAGCAAACTGGCAATTAGTTGAGATTAAGACTAGTTTTATCTTGAAGATACAAGGTCAAAGGATTTTTTTAAGGTTTTTGTTCTTGTTGTTGTTGTTGGTGGTAGTAGTGGTGTTTTCCCAAAATTTCTGCTCCAGTGGAGATTTTTCACTATCATGTTCTTCTCAGACTGTTATATGTTGGGTACCAGATGTAGTTTAGCAGGTGCTTGGAGTTGGAAATGCTGAACAAGATCAGTTCTATTTTAGTGCTTTGAGTGGTAGTGGCAAGCTTGGTGTAACATGAATCTCTGACCAAAACAATGATTCAAAGCAACTGTGCATGCTATTTAGGAGAAAAGCAAGGTTCTGTAGTTCAAAACAGCCTCAGAGCTTCTTGTTTTTCAAGCCTCGTGCTTGGATTTTTGGGGGCAGATCTGAGATTTGACTTTCTAGCTGAATAGGAAGGCCTCAGTGCTGATACAAATTCTGTGGATACTTTGGTTTGGGGAAAAAATGATTTTTGTGTGTAGGTAGCCAAGTCTGTGCTACTTGGATAGGATGAGAGATGCAAGAGTGACAGATCAGTGTGACTTTGTTTGCTGGACAAAGGTTTCAAGTTTAAACTTTGAGGGGGTGTACTGGAATTGCCTGAGAGGGCTCAAGCTTTGCGTTCCCTTGACAAAGGTTCAGTGTCAGTTTACTGCACGTTTTACACCTATTAAAGTACTTGGCATCAGCTTAGTGAAGATTTTATTGGTAAAATGGAAGTGGAAACATCTTCAGCCATCACAAATCATTTTTGTAGTATGTTTTTTGTCCCCTCCTGGCTCCCTATACACATTCACGTATGCATACTTTTTCCCAGCTGAGAAAATGGCGCAGATGAATGCTGCTTCTGCAGGAAGGCTGGGGGCATACCTGGAATGGATCTTGAGTAATGCCTCCAAAGAGCAGCAATAACACCCATCTTTTGGCTTCCCCACAGAGAGAAGCCCAGCTCCTCATGGTAACTCTGGGACAGCTAAAGGCCATAGGAATGGAGAGATACATGTGGAGGCCCACATGTGTGTGCTTTTGTACTCTCAGGTGACAAACCTTAAGCTTTCCAGGTTAGCTTGTGTGTTACTCTGAGTTCTCCAAGCCTCTCCCTGTGCATCATTTTTGTTGCAGCTTCATCTCTCCCAGCTCACAATCTGTCTGTCATGACTCACACGCTCTCTGGCTTTGATTTAGACTCCATCTGCTTTCTCAGCCAGTCGGATCCCACTTCTTCTGTAACACACCGTAGGAGAAGTGTGGGACTGGAGCAGAACAAGTATCTGTATTCAGGAGAGAGGAGGGGGAGGTGTACTGATTCCAGCATCAAAGTTTCTCCTTGTCTCATCTGTCTCAGTGCAAGCGTTTGGCTAAGCTGCAAGATGTAATTTGTACTTGCTAGTAATAAGGCTGGGGCTGACTTGGAGAAACTTGTCCTTCCTGAGGGTGTGTGGACCCCCAGAGCAGATTTGGTCTGAGAGTGTTGCCACTCATCGCATATTTATGGGTTTTTTAGAAGGAATGTCCTTTCTCCTTTGCTTATTTAAAGGACTATCACAGTTCCCTGAGAAAAAAAATAGCAGTTGTTTTGCCTCTTCTCTGCAGGCAGGGGAAGGTGACATGAAGGTAGCAGGGAGGCTGCGTTCTAACGCCTGGCAGCCAGAAACGGGCCACAATCCTCTGGTGGAGGCAATCAGCTGGTGTGCACAAAAGACTTGCCCTCAGATCACCACTGTCTTCTCACAGGGACAGGGTGACCCTTGGAGGACTGAAGGTCGCTTTAGGCAGGGAAAGGCTGTCCCCAGTTAGCTTATAGAGAGGGATCACATGTCAAAGACAATACCGAGCTCGTGGGTTCTGAATTCCAGACAGCAAAAATAAATCTCTCCCTCTTCAAGAGACTAGCTGGAGAGATTTCCCTTTACTATAAGCTTATCACAGACTCTCCCACCTGTGAGCATCATCAGAGAGGAATTAGTACAAGGGGAATCCTTGGAATTAAAGCCAGGAGGGAATTCTCCTTGGGAGACTGGGTTAGAGGTAACGATATTTTTTACTTGCTCCTGAGGCAGCTTATGAAAACCCACCTGTTAAGGTGAAACTGGCCATTCAAAGTTAGGTAATGCTTTACTAATATCAGGAAAGGGGATGTGGCCCAGCATCAGGGAGAATGCCCGCAAGAACCTGGATTTCTTCTCTGTTGCTTTTAAGTGGAAACATATCCAATAGGCTGCTTGGGACTGCATGTAAGTGCCATGACTGACCAAAAATACGATAGGAGATGTAGAATGTTAGAGGAAAGCTGCAGAATACACAGGATTTGATTTTGCCTGTTTACTGAGAAAACCTCACAAGGACAGTGAGTTAAACAAAGCAGCATCTTATCTTTGGATGCTAAAGTTTTGCATGCATGACACGAACTGACAAGACATCTTTTTGCAAGATACAGATCAAGGTCTGCTCCAGATTTAGAACTGGAATAGAGAGGGATACTGCAGACAAGGGTTGAAGTCTCTGCTGTTAGTCACAACGGAGAAAAGCTGGCAGAGAGCTGGAATTCTCAGATCTGAGGTATGCAGAAATATGTGGAAAGTAGGCAGGGTAGAATTACCAGGAAAGAGAGCAGGATTTTTTTCAGAGAAACCTGCTTTCAAAGTGTAGAAAACGTGGCTTCCCTTTGCTGTATTTCTTGGCAGCCTGATAACACTCCGTATTTTTTTTTGTGTGAGCTCTTATATTTTAAGACTATAACTTTGTAAAAATTGTGAACAGTGATTCAGAGAGACAAAGACAGGTATTTGAAATATAGGTGCATACATGCTGTTTTACTCCTCTTCCTCCAACACTGAGGATGCCCCTACTTCATATTTTCCCTTTCTATTCAAAAATTCCAGAGATGATGGGAAAACACAGAGGCTTTCCTCTCTTCTAGTGCTTTTCTTAGAGCCCTGGCTGAATTCAAGATATAAAATATAGAAAAAATATTTTCATCCCATCTGTTTTCAGGGCATGGCTCAGCTGAAGGACAGAGGAGAAGCTCCTCACTGCACCCCCATCCAGGAAAATCCCAGAGTAAAAATTGAGAAAGAGGAAAAATGTTCTACATGGGAATGTTTGGGGGGGATGCAAGATAAGTGCTAGTGAAAAGAAACTGCAGCAACATGGAGATTATTGCAGTCAGAAGCTGCAATATGCTTCTAGGCTGGAGGTCTGGCTGTGTTTACATCAGTGCATGCAGGCCAGGTGTGACTGGAAGGATTACACCGACGGAGAACGAGAAAAGCTGCTCCTCCTCCACTTTCCACATGGCAGAGTGACCCAGAGCATCCTGACTGTGTCCAGCAGTATTCATGTCCTGTTACAATCCCTTCTGTCTGTTACGTAGACATGGCAGAAGCCTAAACATTATGAGCCTGCCCTTAGCCACCTTGCAGCCCATGTCTGACCCCTGCAGACACCCATATAGTCCCACAGCCTAACAGTCTTTGCACAGAAAGAAAGCAGCAGAAGAAAGGGTCAGTCCGATACCCCTTCTCCCAGCTGAATCAGTCCTCTGTGGAGATCGCAAAGAACATCCAAAAGCTTCTCTTTGAGGAGCAAACACAAAAAGACTGATTCAACTCCCAGCTGGACTACTCCCCTCACACCAGCTATAAGGGGACATCCTCATCCTCATCTTCATCCTCATCCAGGTCAGTGGAGCGTAGGCTTATGTCCTTGAGGATGTCTGAGATGTTTTCAGCAGCCGGCCCTGTGAGCTCCATCTCTTCCAACTCAGTATCAGTGGCAGAAGTGGAGCACGGGACTTCCCCCTCTTCGTGCAAGTGGGAGGGCTGGGGGGAGTGTGAGCAGGGAGGCAGTGGGCTCTCTGTGCCCAAGTCCGCTGCTTGCTGTGCTGCCACCATGCAGTTGTCCTGCTGGCTCCACACCTGAGCGGTCTGTGTGACCTTCTCACCGCTGATGGAAGTCCGGTTGGTATCGCGGAAGCTGGCAAGGGGTGGGCGAAGGCGAACCCCAGAGCGTGTGGAACCCTCTATTGCCTTCTGGAGCTATGAGAAGAGAAAAAAAATCAGAAAAAAATGGATTAAAGGAAGGCTGACCCAGCCCTGCCCAGCAGAAGTTCATCTACTTTCCAGGGTTAAAGGGATCACGAATAGAGACACAGCTCTACCTCTGGGGCCTGTGGAGATCATCTTTTACACTGGTGTTAGAAGTTTTCATTCCATGTTAAATAATAAATTCCACACCACTTTCAGAGACAGTAATAGCCACTCAGTTAAGAGCCCTATGTTCATGAAACGGATGAACCATCTAACACTCCTGTAAACAGAATCTGCTGCCTCCTCTGAACTGCAGTTATCCGTTCCTCTACATGGCTTCCAAAGGCTTGACTCAGAATTCAACACTGGATAGAAAATGGGGCAGTCACATTTATATATATTCCCAGCTGGATCTTCCAGCACCTGTAAGTTATTGCAATGATCCACAGGACATTTGCAGTTGGTTAGGAGGAGATGAAAGGATCTGTACTTACCTCTTCCAAAGCCAACACTCCCCTCAGCTTCCCCCCACTGGTTATATAGGCATGGCTGAGGCCCAGTAATGAGAACAATGTATGTGTCTATGAGCAAAAACACAAAAGCCCGTTTCAGAGATTTTGGAAACTGGTAACATGATACTTGGTGCTAGAGCTGGGACTTGGAATTTAGAAATGGGAATCACAAAGGTGCACAAGTCTACAGTTATCCCAGTGAGAAACTACCTCTTCCTTTCCCCTTCTGCAGCTAGCAAATACTACCCTTGGGTAGTATAGCCATAGTTGGGAGTGTGTTGATGATGGAGAGCACATTCTCAAGGTCACTCTCATCCTGCATCTGGCAAACAGAGATTCATATGCAACTCCTGTGTATTTGGGGACTTATGCAGATCCTATTTCATTTTGGTGCTGGAAATTGAACTGTCTTACAGCAATATGCAAAGCCAGAACCTTCTTAGGTTATTTATTCCAGTGCTTTCCTTAACACTAGAAGATTTCTTTTTTCCTGTTCCAGAATATTTCCTGTCAGAACTTAAGCTTGTTGCTGCTTATCCAGTGCAGTGCGGACACTGAGAACAATTTCTTCCCTTTCTCTTACAAAGCCTTCTTAGAAGGACAGATATCACACTGCTATCAGTCTTCTTTTCTTCATCCTAAATATACCACATTATTTCACTGCTCTTCATAGATCAGGCTTTCTAAAACTTTAAGCATTCTCAGTGCTCACCTGTGGTGTATCTCCAGCCTCCAAGTTCTTTAAGCTGAGGTCTAGCTTGACTTTACCTGTGGCCTTACATGAAGGTGGTGTTTGCCTTTTTGTTAAACATCACGTAAGATATTGAATGCCATGTTCAAGCATAAACTAGGGAAAATACCATTTCTGAGGAACAAGAAATTTTACCCTAATGTAAACAAAATCAAACTGGTTAAATACAATTTGATCGTGATAAGCTGTGATCTTCCACCATTGTCAGTAGTCTCACATTTAGCTCTAACTATGCATACTTCAGATAGTTTGACTATTTATTCCTGCATCTTTTGTACATCCAAGTTAAGTTGACTTGTCTGTTATTTCAAAGCTTCTCATTTGCTCTTTTTTATGAGAGGTATGAAACTTTTCCCCATTTTCAGTCTTCAGGTATAATTTTGTAACTCCTATATTCTCAAAGAAATGCTAGTGGTTTTCAGATTACTTCAGCTAGCCCTTTAGAAAACACCAAACTCATCTTAAGCATATGCTAACCTGTTCTTATTTTTCTCAAGGCTGAGATCTTACCCCTTTGATAACAGTAATTAATTTTGTGCAAGATATACGCTGACCATTCACATTAAATGAATATTGATTAAAACATGCACTGTGCACCTATGCTTCATTAGACTGCTCCATTGAGTCAACGCCAAGTCCTCTCTTACTCCTGATATACAACGATTGCTTTTATCCCCGGTCATCCTGTGCTAACTCTAGAAGTTGTATGATCCAGCTTCCTCTTTCCTCGTGCTTCAGTTCAATGAGGAGCCTACGGTATAGGGTGGTTTCAAGCAACTCTTCTCATGCACTGAGGCATGAGGTCTCTACACCCTGACAGGAGTACTCATTCCAGTGCTGCACGCTAACAAAGCGGAGTGTAAATCTCAGTGTAATGTCCCCAGCAGCAAGGCATACAATGCTTCTGTTAATGTAGTGGCTGGAAAATCCTACATTGGTGTCCAAAAGCTATTTTAATAAGTGCACTCATACTTCTTATCATGTAGCCTTTCATTTTGCAGGTGATTGCAGGTACATGCAGAAGGTTATAGGAACAAACTGACTTCCGTAGCTGATGTTGAAGTAGCTGGTGATAGTAGTTGTAGGTGAAGACAAGGTGAAGAAATATGTCATATACTAGACTTGCAATGATAGATAGGGTGGAGAAAATCAGTGTATGCCTCAGAGAGACATCTGCACCCACCTTGTGCAGGGAAGTTCTTTCCACCAGTTGGAAAGGGGAAGGGTCTATGCGGCAGCTGTCAAAGCACACATTCTTGTTCAGCTCCTCCTGTTCCCAAGCATCTATCTGACACAAGAAAGAAGAGGAATCACTCTTACAGTAATCAGCAGCATTGTTGCTGTCTTGTGTACCCAAGCTAGTCCCATTCTCCTGTTACTGCTTCTTCCTTCCTATGTAGATCATTCATCTTGCCCATTATATCACAGCCCTCAGGTTTCCCATCCCTTCCTTGCCACATGTCAAGTTCCTGTGGAAACAGAGCAATTCCACTACCTCACAGGTTTTCTGAGAAGGTGAGGTTTTGCTCTTTCCTGCTTAAAGAAGGAGTGAACATCTTAGCTTCCCTTTCTGACTGCATCTTCACCTTGTCATTGCAAGATAATAGTTCCTTTGTGTAAAAAATGAAGGAACAACATAGATGCACAGAAAGATTTAGGTGAGGGGGAATCTCTGGTGGTCTCTAGTCCAAACCCCTGCTCACAGCAGGGCTGACTTCAAAGCTAGAGCAGATTAGTCAGAACCTTACTCAGCATATGCAGCAGATCAATCTCTTCTGTTATGGGGTGAGACTTGCCCTCTGTGCAACTCTGAGAAGAAAATGGCTTTAGCTATGGCTTTATCTGCAATCACTGAGGTTGTCAGGGTTCAGGAAGTATTGCATGTGACAGGAAATGGGCAAAAGAAATACTAAATTAACCTCACTCCCTTTCTGCACCCAGTCTTACCTCTTCTGGCCTCATTGTGTCAACGACTTCCTCCGGCTCCTGTAGGAGAAAACACTGTTCAGGACACACAGAGAACCCACAGTTTCACAGAGTACAGAAAGGAAAAATTTGCACAATCTCCTTACCCCATGCGGTCCCCTTTTTGTTCCAAATAGTATATTACTGAGTGTTTAGATTTTCTTTATATTCATACATTATAGTGTACTCTGTACTTGCTGTGCTTCCCCTGCCAATTCCAAGATTGACTATGGTGGAGCAATTCAGGTGCCTAAACACAGTCATCTAGTACTGCTTTAGATGCTCTCAGATATCTCACATGGGGTCCAACCACTGCCCTAGAGTGGATGGGTCTCCTATAGGCTCTGTATGATATTCATAAGATCTGTGCAGATATGTCAGATACCCAAGGGCATCTAACATAGCATAAGGAAAAAGCATTTTTGTTGTTTTTATCTGGCCAAAACTGTTTGCCCAATGGAATAGAACTGCACTTTATTCCAGGTTAATCAAAATAGCATGGAGTTATTAACTGAGAAAAAGATGCCCACACTCAGTCATGATGGTAGCCCTGACACGTGAGCACAGATGGCTCTTCAGGAAGCTGCACGCTCCTTTACAGTAATCACACCCTTTCTCCTTGGAGGGAGTTCCCCACTGATGCTGTCAGAGTTCAGAGCCATAAGCATGTTCACGCTTTGGCCAAATGCTGAATGGCTCTGAGTAGTAGGTTCTATTTCCATTGCATTCCCCTCCCTCTTGAAGGTACTACTAGGCTCTCTGTATCCCTAACCTGGCCGGCACTCTCTGTTTCAAGTGGACGGTTGTAGTGGCACAAGAGCTGCTGGATCAGTTGCCTCAAACTCCTGAAATTGCCTGAAGGATGAAAACAAACACACGAATAAGAGGGAAGGACAAGTTAGAGACAAAAATACAAAGCCCCATGCCCATCTCCTTGCCCAAGGCAGGGTGGGAAATAATATGAGGGATGTAGTAGATGGTATATGACAGGGCTGAGCCAGTCACAATCTAGCATTCAATTTGTAAGATGGTGTCTGGGACATGCTAGTATAAATATTCCTGTGCAATATTTTTTCCTCAAGGAGAGGAAAAAAACCATTGCAAAAAAACCCCAAAGCCCAGAAGCAAGACTACTAACACAGCAAACAGTCTGATACAAGGGATAAAAATGCTGTGACGAGAGGTTTCTGCAGTCCACAAAGAGAATGTCGTTCGGAGGATGAGTATGGAAAGGGGAAGTGAGAATACAAGTACCACTGTACTGCCCTGGAAGCATAAAGAGGATTTTCCTATGCCTTAGAGGTTTATTCATACGAGTGGTGTTGCAGAACCAGAATGTGCTATGTGCGGTATTTTACGTGCTAACCATTGGGTGCCTAAAAGCATGAGCCCTATCCTCTGTATTCATTCTCAAGACTGGGCTACACCTCTGTGCTTACTCACTCTCTGCATATTTCAAGACACATAAAGGAAAAAAACCAAACAAAACACCATCCTGCATAAAATATACATGACATACGAATCAGAAATGAGCTATGAGTACAGTCTTGGAAGCAAAGCTAATACAGGCTGGGGTGGCACACAAAGAACACAATACATCGGTATTTTCCCATGATATTAATGTAGCTGAATCAAAAGAGATCTGTGTCCAAGGGAGGAGCCGTTCAGTTTTGGAGATGGCTGAGCAACAGCCTAAGCTACTCAAAAAACCAGTACACATGTTTAGCGCTCAGGCTGCTTTTCGCAGGGAAAATAATTCATGGGGTGAAGGAGACAAGACCCTTCCATGCAGATTCTCCAGAAAATGTCCGAGGAGATGTTATTGCAAAGGATGGAGTGGGGAGTACCGGCAGAGAGAGAGCAGCCTCAGCGGGTCTACTTTAGCCATGCTCTCTGAGGGATCACAAACAGAAGGCATTTCCAGGTACGTTACACTGATGTTGAGGGGCATTAACAAAGTACCTTTAATACAGGAACAGCAGAGAAAGCTCCTTCTCTCAGTCTCTGGGAACTCAGCACCTCGCACAGGCACGTACACACAGTTAGCATGGAAGCTTCCACAAGCTGGCTAGGATGTGGCTGAGGCATGCCAGAAGTTACCATACCTGGGAGTTGCTGTGGCTCCAAAGTTTCAGGTATTTGTTTAAGAGGACTTGTCGGGCCATTGGGCTCCTCTGGGTAACTGGAAGCGGGACTTGGGGGCCGAGGCAGCTGTTACAGAAAGGGGAGAAAACAAAGTCCACCCTGTGTCATTTCTTTCTCAGCCTCTCCAAATGCCTTACTGCTTCTTAAGCAGTCTCTGTGTTGTCTCCCTCACCTCTCCCTTCTCATCTGTATCCTCATCCTCATCAACATAAGCAAAAGATTCATGCTTCAGCTTTGGCAGGGTTGCCCACGGTCCCTTGCTGTGCCCATCGTAGGGTGACTCAGACAGCTTTTGCTGCATTTCTCTGTTGAGGAGCCGTCGCCGTTCTGGGCTTATATGTCTCTGGAGGAGAGTCTGCAGTTCAGATCGCTCTACAGACCCCAGAAGGATCATGGTTTCTGCATAAGAGAGCAGGGAAGCCATTAAGCCACTTCAAGGTTTTGAATGTCCCCTGCCACCCACTGCCCCTTTGTCCCTCCAACCTCTTAAAAATGCTTGGACTTGTACTATGTAGAGTCATCGACCAGCCCTGGTAGATGCAGCTCATACACTGTGGGGCTGTGGG